>NW_024962262.1:47484026-47684509 GCF_019238085.1 Lagopus leucura | reverse complement strand
TTATTTTATTTTATTTTATTTTATTTTATTTTATTTTATTTTATTTTTCATACAGGAGCCTTGTTTGCAAAGTATTGCCTCCTTGAACTAAAGCTCAAAACATTCCTGAGGCTGAAAAAGGAATTTACTTCTGAGTGTTTCTTGTTTTTTTGAGCCTATTTCATGCCACAGTGCTGTTCTGGATAAAACGGTTTCTTTCATATCCGTATTTAGTATTGGAAATGAATAAATTATTGAAGGTAGGAAGATGGGAGTGAATTAGAAGTGGACCGAGTGAAGTTCAGGTGGTACCTGAAGAATTTCACCTGGGAAAGTACCACTGAGAGGAATTAGCACCGAGGTTGTAATGTGTTGGGCTGAAATCCACAAAGCATTTGTTTCTGCTGCCTTACTCAGAGAACAGATGTTGGGAGGCACCTGGCCACTTAATTTTGCAGAGAGTGAAGGGGATGGTGAACAATTCCCAACATTCTTTAAAGTGAGGAAGATAGTGGTGTATGGAATCTCTTTTGTAGTTTAATAAAGGCAATATAATCTGAATTTCATCTTTTCATTATGTGATGGTTGTGACTGACGCCTGATTTAAATTGGCACTTATAAGGCAAATGGAAAAGAGAAGAGAATGGCTGAACAGTAGAAGCAAAACCAGTTGGGTCACTTCTCTTTCTTTAGTGTAAAATTCTCAGAACATGCACACCGAGAAAAGATATAATCAAAAGTGAATTTTGGGTTGCTTTCAGGGTTCCAACGGCCTTCCATCTTCTCATGGCCCTTTCTGTGCTTTGACAGAGGCTTTGCAAGATGGTTATCATATCTCTTTCTTAGGTCTGGAAACCGACAGTACAGCTTCATCTTCTTGTGGCTTTGTCTGGATGAGGATGGGGAATTCGGTGAGACTGTGACCTAAAGCAGCAAGACAAGACAAAGTACAGTTTTTGTGTACACCTTGTTAAATTTAAGCTTAATTCTCCACTCTTGCTGTGTTTTAACTCAATACGCAGGGAAGTCTACTGTATTTCATTTTGATTAGAAATTAAAAGCTCAAGCTAGATAACAGGATCTTAGCCTCAGCCCTTAAATTCCATCCTAGTCAATAAATATGTTCTGATGAAGCAAGAACAAATTATTTCTGCTCCATCTGAATCTTTTTGAAGCTTTTACTCCATGCAACATCTTTGAAGTTTAGGTAACTTTTAAGGCCTAAACCCTTAACTGACCACAGCTGCAAAAGCTTGTTTTTGATACCTTTAGAAAAGCAGGGTAGCAATGAGAGATATGTCTCAAGGCAGTTTTTCAATGATATGCACCCTTTCCCCCACTGCTTTTCCAATAAGGTATAGTCTTTGTGCTTGGTGTACTCTGCTTTACGTGGTGGGACTTGTAAATCATAAGCTGTATGCAGCATTGTGGGTCTAAGAAATACCTTTCTGAGTAGTTGTATGGGGAAGGGAAGGGAAGGGAAGGGAAGGGAAGGGAAGGGAAGGGAAGGGAAGGGGAGAAGGAGATGGAAGGAAGTAGGAAAGGATGGAGGGAAGGATGGAGGGAAGAATATCTGTGTCTGTAGGACTACACTGTCAACTGTTTTACACCACATGCATTGTCAAGTCAAAGTTCGTGACATATGCAACCTTAGCTTCTGATTTGTAATGCTGGTGTTTGAAAAACAACTACGTAAAATCAAATTAGTAGGAGCTCACACTGTCAGGAGGTGCATAAATGGTCCTAGGAGGCACTGTAACAACAGATTTTTGATAATGCCTTATAGGATAGGAGATTTCAAACTAATAATTCACACAGTTGGGCAGCCTGGGTTTCATTTTAAGAAACATCCACACCTGTAGCTGATTTCTGTTTGTTTATATTCTGACTTTAAAGAAGAGTCACATTGTTGTGAGTGTGAGTTTGGCATAAATATGAAAAGACCACAACAGCGCCTGTGTTTCAGCAGCACTTGTTGCAACGTTCCCATTTGTGTTTTGTCTGTGGGCTTGTCTAACAAACAAGACCACAGCCTATTCTGAGTAGCAAATGCTACTGCTATACACATTTCCTCAAATTAAGTCCAGAAACCCCTAGAATACCAAGTTTCCCTTTCATTTGTTTTTTCTTTTTTTCTTTTTTCCCTTCCAATGCATGTATTCCATCCTCAGGTTTTGAGTTTTCCTTTTATTTTTTCTTTCTTTCTTTCTTTTTTTTTTTTAATGGTTTGGCTTTGCAATTAGCTTTAATAGCATTCAAGCGGAAGCCCTGGGGCAGTATTTTTAGCAAATAGCGGTCCAGGAGATGTGGAAAATTCTTCATTACTTTGCATCTTTAAATCAAGATAGGGTTCCTTAATAAAAGGTTAGGCTTCTCTTCATCAAGTTATTAGCCTTTGATTAAGGAATCCCTTGATGAAATGTTATGGCCCGTGTTTTGCTGGGAAGTATGACTAGATCATCATAACGAGCCCTCCAGGTCTCCAGCTCACTGGTGCCTGACTTCTTTCCTGACCTTGAATTACACTGAGAAGAAGAGGTTTTTCTAGAACAAGTCAGAAGTAAAATCCTGCAGGAATGTTTTGCAGGATTGCCAGCAAACTGCTGAGGTGTGCAGAGGAAGAGGTAGCACTGGACCTGCTGTCTGCTCTGGCAGGAGTGACTCCACAACCTCTCTGGGCAGCTTGTTCTATTGCTCTGGGCAGCTTGTTCTGTGGCATTTCATAAGCCAGAGCTTGTGGCTAAAACATGCTCCCTGTCCTCCCTAGCAAAGGCTCTCAGTTTGTGTCCTTTGGTGTGTGATAGTTAGAGGGCACTGGAAGCACACGTTGCTGGATGGTGGTGACTCACCAAAGCAGCAGGCCATTCTAGGGAAGATCATTCCTTCTGGCCTGCCCCTGAGGCATCCAGCCCACGCCTGCTCTGCTGTGGCTGTGATTTCTCCAGAAAGAAACAGAAAAACGTCCAGCTCCCTTCCCACCTCCCCCAGGAATCAACTAAGCGGGGAGAACTGCTGGGAGGTATCACTGTGCAAAATAGTTGTGTTAAAACTACAGCATTTTGGCTTTGTCCAAGCATGCTGGAATAAGTAATTCTGAGAGAGAAAGGTAATATATGGGACAAAGCTGTAGGCATTAGGAATCATCAATGAATATGTGAGTGGACAGGGGAAAGCAGGGTGGAGGGTGACTTGGCACTTGTATTTCTTGTGGTTATTATCATAATGTTGGCCAGAAAGAGGTCAACTGCTGCTCTGCAACTGCGTGGGTCATGGCTCTCCTAGCACTGCTCACAGCTATCAGTCATCTCAAGGTACAGGAGATTGTCTCCTAAATAGCAGTGAAAGGTTGGTTGGTTTGGGGTTGGTTATTTGCTCATCCCGTGCCTCACTAAAAAATAGCAGTGAGTCTCTTCTTTCCCCAGAGAGCCCTTCGTCTTTATGTATTTGGTTCTGTTTGACACCCCAGCTAAATCTGCTGCCTTGTTAATAAAGTCTGATTGGATGTGCTTTTCCTTTTCCTCTGAAAACCATGTTTTCCAATGCCTTCTTCCATGAATGGAGTGGAGCTTGGGGCAGGAGCACAGGTAACTGACAGGACCCTAAAGCCACACCACAAAAACAGGCAAATCTTTCAATCAGAAAAAGCTATAAGAAAGAGACAGATGAGACATACTTGAGACAGAAGGATGTTGATTTCATGGTTTATTGTCACATTAAAAAAGTAATCTTACTGATGAATTAATATTTGCTTTTTAATATAAAAGTGCTTATTCTTACAAATCCTTAAGGCTCATTCTGATACATTACAGTAGGATTTTTCACCATCCCAGAAACTGTGCTACATGAGTTTTGTATGAACTGCGGACATAGCAAAATCTCCAAACAGTAAAACAAGTCATCGATAATTTCATTGCCTTTGTACGCCTGAACCTGTTTGGTGGTGTAACAAAATTTAACGTGAAGACAAGCAAAAGTAAAATTTTCTTGTATTTTCTAGTTTGGCTTGGAACTGATCCCTGTAAGATTTCCATTTTGCTTGAGTGAATGGAACAAATACATTGTTCTTGAATCTTAATTTTAACTTCTACAGCAGAACGGAAGGAGTGAGACAAGAGTGTTGCAGATGTAGTATTTATCCTATGTTTCTTGCTGAGGAAAGAGAAGGAAGGGCTACCGAGTACCAGTGCTGCTCACAGGTGATGTATTTGTTTTGTAATGTCCTTATGTTGTACTTTCACCTGTGTAAAGCTCCCACCAAAGCCGATGTGAGTTTTGCCTGAGGGAGGAATAAGACTGGAGCTCTCATGGGGAACATTTTAGATTAAGTGGCTTATCGTGTTTTTGTCTCAGAACGGAAGAATGAAAGAGGTGAAAGTTACTAAAGCTCTTGTTTGTATTGATCGTAAGTGGACTATGATTTGTGGCACGTAGTATAATACACAGTTAAGAATATATGATATTTATTTTTAATCATAATCAGAGCTATATTAGTTGGATGGGCAGCGAATCTGCTATTTCTACTTAAATTTTAGGGACCTATTTACTGTAAATACTTTCTTTTTTCAATAATAGGGTCAAAAATGCAGTAACTGAAACATTACCGAATGCGAAAGATAAAAATAATTTAAAGTCTTCTGGAGCAAAGGGGGAAATGCTAACTGATCTAATAAATAAGGCAGTTTAAAAGCATTTGTGACTGCTACAGTGATGTATATACATATCTTACAGCATAAATTACTGTACAGAATGCTCTGCTTATTAACCGGTGTAAACACTATTGCCTGCTATGTAGGGATGTTGCAGGATTTCGCTCATTGGAAATATAAACCTCTGTAGCTTTGGCTGGGTTGGTGAAGCCTCAGACAAAGCACCCTCGGAGAGAAATGTAAGCAATGTTTTATGAGGTGCAAATAAACCATGCTGACTGGAATGATTTTACCAAAAAAAAAAAAAAAAACTGCCAACGTTTGTGGCCATAAAGAAAATATGAAATACGATAAAATACAAACCCAATTCTGGTCATTGTCTCACTCTTGAGTACCTCAGCTGGACAGGTGCTCACAGTTGGCTGTGTGAAAAGGGGAAGTGGGAAAGGCTGAAATGCTCCAGTATCCCCTGTATGCTGGGTGCACTTTCAGCACGCTGACCAAGAGGACAGTCAGCAGCTGGTCCTCACACTGGGACTGCTGTGTTGCCTTGTCAACCATTGGTGCTACACTCAGCATAGGAAATGGGAACCCTGATTACTGTGATTAAAGCTACTGATTGGGTAAGTAGTGACAAATTTAAACATCCTGTTGTTTCAGAGGCCTGCACTCTCTTCCCCACCTGTTTGTTTTTCCTTGCCAACTTGTAGCGTGGTTTGGTTTTGGCTTCTGCATGACAGCAGCTCTTTGGAAGAAGGTCTGTGGGTCACTCTGTGTAGAGCGCCTGCTGCAACAGGGCCTTGGTCAGCAAGCATTGCTACAGTGCAGGTTTTGATTAATAATGCACACAGGAAGGCAGGGAGCTGTTGTTAGCAAAGTGTCAAAGTTTGTGCAGCCACATTTTGTTGTACTTGTTTTTATCTTCATCCACCGAGGCCCTGCACAGGAAGATCTGGTTTTGTCAATACCAAGCATTGGCCTTGGCCTCTCCATGGAGAAGGTTTTTGGCACCTCTCAACTCTCCTGCTTTGTCTCCAGCAGGAGCTGCTACAAGTCTGGCAGTGTGTGGGCAGGCCACAAGCCTTAGGTGGCCTTGTGTTGCCTTCATGCTGTTTATTGTAGATAGAACTGCAATGCTGAGTTCTTTTGCAGAATTTGTTGAATTTCCATTAAAAGAGTAACACTGACATTTTGTGGGGTCACAGCTGGTCTGATCCTGTTGTCCATCTACTGAAACACCTTCTTCTGTTTAAAGAAAGACAACTACACTCACAGGCAACATACAAAAAAAAGTATCTGTAAGTGTTTACTAAACTGTAAAATACATTTTCTAGGTACTTCAGCAGTCTTAATAGAAGAAAGATGCACATTCAGTTCTTGAGGAGCTACTTGCTTCTTTGGGTTTGGGCCTAATGAATGAGAGAATGGGCTAGGGATGGTCCAAGTCCAAAACACATGCTTTAAACATTTCAGAGATAACTCTTTAGCTCCTACATATTTTCTGCACCTCTGCTCCCTCCCAAAGCAATGTCAGCCATATCCTGCCTCAGTGCACCTCGTGGTATTTTAGCAATTTCAGGAGGCGCCCTCAGTAGCAACAAGTGCAATCATGAGCCTGGGGTGGGATTTGTATTTTTGCTGTATCGGAACTCATCAGTGGAACCAGATGACAGAAACAAGTTATCTATGGTGTGATTCATCTTGCTTAGACTTTTCAGTATAGGGTGAGGGGAATCTCAAGTTCTGTGTTAAAATCAGGCCTTTTTTACTCTTCTGTCCCACCTTCTCTTAGTACCTAACCCAGTGAATCGCTACAAAGCTGAATGTACGGCCTCAGTGATACAGTGAAACTCCTCACACAGGTGTGAGGCTGCCAGTTCCTGTTGGTTCTACTGCAGGGCCACCAAGTGGCAATGCTAATTCAAGCAAATCAGTAACACTTGAACCAAAGGCTGCAGGCTGTGTTGGCACTGCTTTAACTCCCTCCAGCTGAGCTGCTTGCTAGTCATCAGCAGTAAGGGCTTTGAGCCCCATGATTGGTGGTCTTTCTCATCCACCTTCACATCCAGAGAAGAAAAGCAGGTCAGAAGTTGTGCATGGAGTTACCATCTTTTCCTCAGGGGAAAACTGGTTTCTTCCTAGGGCTAACAGGGAAAAGGAGGTGGTGGGCACTAGTCCCACTGGAGGGGTAGCAACAGGAAAGCAGAAAGGTGCTGAGCTGCTTGGAGCAGCTCTGAGCTGTCCTCCATGTATTGTGTGAGATACTCCTGCAAGTAATGCTCAGTTAGGGGAAGAAAATAGTAAGTTGGGAAAGCTGTAAGAAGAGCAGACTATGACCAGGGAGGCTGAAAAAAAGGCATAAGATGAATTTGTGTACTGATGATGGCTACTTTGCTATGTGTGGTTTCCTGAGGAAAAGATGGAAGCCCCTGTGCTCCCAGACACTGTTTTCCATGAGCAAATGGAAGATGAACTTGTGCGTCACGGGTGAGGGCAGGGCCCAAAGTATGAAGTGCAGATGAAAATATCCTTTTAGAATTCCAGTATTTTCAGACATAGAAAAAAGACTTAAGATGAGCCTCTACTTTGGTACTTATCTATGTTGAACATGTCCCCACAGTAAATGCATCTTTCTCTGTGGATAGAGTGAAGGTTTCTTCTATAAGAATGCTGAAGGGAGAACAAAAGTGTGAGTGGTGCTAAGCGAGGAAGGTTTTTTTGGCACTGCCAGAATAATGTGAAGAGCAACAGAAACAGTTTGTTCTGACTGGCATTCAGTCCTTGGTGAAGTGCTCTGCAGTTCTTCCAGAGGTAACGTTTCAGAAGAGAGCAGGGAATTTCACCCTGTGATGCCAGCTAATAATGGCATGATTTGGGAAAGTAGTTCCCTGAACACTGTGCTCCCAATGTATCTGACTTCCCAGATCAGTAACTGGTATTGCAAATGGACACAGATATTTTGTTGTTGTTAAGTGACTAGTCCTCTGCAGTGTGCTATTCTAAAAGAAGATATCCATCTGGATTCATTTGAAGATGGACTTGGAATAACAAATAAGTTGGATGATTCCGAGGCTGTTAGGAGAAACACTTCTGGTGAGACTGGGGAGGCAAACTTCTTTCACAGAAAGACAAAGTGGCTTGCTAACATTAAAATAAAATAAAGTGTATATATATGGAATTCTTAGGATGCCTCCCACCTCTTTGTTAGCCTTTGCTGTTTGTCCCAGAATCACTCCTGTGATTCTTGCTTGCTGCCAGGCTCAAAGTTACAGATACCCTGGGAACAGCGATTTCACCTAGGCTCTGACTCCCCTTGGTGCTAAGCACAAGTTTTATGTACTTATGGCACTTACGTTGAGAGCTTGAATGATGTTTAAGGTGTTTGAGGGTCTTGTGGCTCTGGGCTAGGGGGTGAAATTCATCCACTGTGCCTATCAGATTTTTTCCACAGCTACAACACCACTTTACTGCTGAGAACGCATCGTGACTTGCACACGTGAATTAATTCTCATAAACTCCTTTTGGACAGATGAGTGTTAAAGTTTTCCTGTGTTAGTACACATAAGAAAGAGGAGACCTAACTGTCTTGTATCATCTATGCTGTTCTCTATATTCACTCCTCAAAAGTGCCTTGGGACAGAGGAAATCCCCATTCTTTTCTTTTTTTTGGCATTCCCTTGGACTCACTAGAGTTCTTTGTGGTTAGCTTGGATGAGGCTGGTATTCAAGCTACACAGATCAAAAAAGAGAGGAAGCCTTGCTGTATTTCTGCTGGTTTTGTGGAGAAAAGCAAGCCCCTTTGTGCATCCCATGGATTACTTGCTTCGTGCTCCAGCACCCAGGTGGAAAGGGAGCTTGGGCTGCCAAAGAAGACGACAACCCTGAAAGGGAATTCATACTTGAAGACTTCCAAAAGCCAAGGAGCCAGACAGCAAGCAGAGGCAAAGAATTACTTCAGAAACATCCAGCTACATCTCAGTGAGGAAGCCCATAGTCTTCTGAAACTGACAGAGCCTTGGATGGTCCACATCTCAGTGTTTTTTCCTCTCTGTGGCTTTAGTGAGCTGAGGGCAAACAGAGCCTGCAGTACAACTTTCCCAGTTTGTTGATTAACCTTAAGAACAATTTACAGCATGGCAACTGGTAGTGCTAGATATGGAATCTTGGCGTTATGGAGGGCAAATGGCAGTTTTATGGGAGACATTAAAGTAGGCAATTTTTCATGCAGCAATATTGGGTGAGAAATATTGCTCTCTGTTTTTCTAGACAGAATAGACATAAGATCATCCAAATGCTTTTCTAAATGAGTTCTGGCAAATTTATCTACAGTAACATGCCTTCCCAGCCTTTGGTGCACAGCTCACAAGCTAATGTAACAATTACAATTATGATACCAATCAGACCTATCGGGCCTCTTTAAGACATGAAAATCAGACTGCTTCTCTAGTTTCAAACACAATGAGTTCAAATATGTGATGTAAATGCTAACAGAAAGATATCGAAATGAGAGGCATGTTAGGTCTGTGCCAGCCAAGCCTCTACAGTTATCTTAACAAGTTCATATTCTTCAGGCATTGTTTGTATTTCCATTGTGGCAAGAGATTTTATTCTTTAGTTTGAGGATTCTCCCTGGAGGGAGGAAGGGAAACACTGCTCTCGTGAAAAAGAAACATTGCTTTTTGACATACTAAGCATTAAGCGGATTATGTAAAGGCAAAGCATATTGCAGAAGGAGATGTTCTTAATATAGTTTTGACCATGAACTCATGACCCTCCACAAAATTTAGGACAGTTAGGGGGAAAAAAAAAAACAAACAAACAAACCCACAACATATTGCTTTGACAATCCTTTCATTTGAAAAAATCTTATAAAAATTCCTGGAATTCATCCACTGCCATTTACATAAAATTCAACCTTTCCTGCTTAAAATCATGAATCATTTAATGTCACATCTGCAGGGTATCCGAGACAGATGCCATTAATCCAAGTCATTTTGCAAATTCCAATTTCATTTGGATTAAAACCTACAACGAAGTCAGTGAATAATATATACTATACATGCATTAAGGCTGGTGACTACTGAAGTCTCTTGGGTAGATAAACTAAGCACAGATTAGCCAGGTCTAAGTGCATGTCTTCATCTAGGGAAAAAAAGATATCCTGACATTTCAGTGATGTCGATTTGAATCAGTAGCCGTGAAAAATGGTTGAACGTTTGTATTACAAAAGAGATACGATGACACAGTCCCAAAGGTGCGCATTGCTTATAAATTAATTAGCTGCACAAATTATTTTGATAACAGTTACTGCAGTTCTGAGGTGATATGGCTGCTCAGTGATGAGTAGTTGATGATCAATGGCAGGCACTAGTAATATCCTTCATGCTGAGTGACTTTAATTACTATTTAGATTTACAGTATATACATATGTGTTTGTATCTACACTTAGGGCTTGATCTTCTTAACCTTCTTTACCTAAAGTCTTCACTGAAGCATCTTAACCTTCTTTACCTAAGGTCTTCTCTTCACTGAAGCATCTTCCTTGCCCTGTGATATTTGGCTAAAAGAAATAGGCAAATGAGCTGGGGAATCCTGCCATGTGATGGCAGGGCTGTGCTTGGCTTTTAGCCACACCCGGACTTCTGCGCGTGTCCTTCATTCACGTCACTGTGGAATACTATAAACGATTAAGGTCAAGGATTTGTATTATCTTGCTGTCTTTCAGGATCCTGTATGGTGCTTTGCACTTCTTGTATCCACCTTCACTATGTGGGTCACTTAAATGTATTCCCGTTGCTTTATCAGCTTTTACTTATTCAGAAGCCTCAGTTTGTGAGCAAACCTCTCCCTCCATGTATAATTCTTCTGGATTTGTACAGGCTGATGTCTTGCTTGCACCAAATGAACCTGCGCACTGCTGTAGTGCTAAGAAACCTGCATGTCAATGGCCTTTTACGGCTGTCTAAAGCGAGTAAGCATCTTTCACTGAACCCCAAAGGATGGTATCTACTGGTCTCATCTAGAACAAACAAAGTACCTTTGAGTCATGGTGGAATATCTGCAACTGCTCTGGTTCTTAATGTGGAGCATATGCTTAATTGGACCAGACCTAAAGGCCACATGCACCTCTCTCCAGTTCAGGCCCTAAGAAGATGAAATGAAGTATTTGTTGTCACCACGTCACATTCAGCTCCAGCCATCTAAACTGCTGCAACTATTACGCAGCAAAAAGTCTGCACAGAAGAGTATTGCAAATCTCTTCACCAAAAAAAGCTGTATAGGTGTGAGAAACCCCTCAGAAAAAGGCCAAAAACTCTAATCCATATATATGACCAATTGGTTTAAATGGCTGCTATTTCTTCCCTTTTTGCCACCCGAGGTTAAGGCTCAGTGTGCCCATCAGGCCACACAGATGATGCCAGCACACAACCTAAAAACCAGTGTGTTTTTCCAAAGAAGCAATGGGTATTTTGGCTGGAATAATCAAATGTGAGAACAACGTACAAGAAATGACAGTCATCTGCAAGAAATCCTTAGTGCTTGGAAATGTTACAACAGGACAGCATAATTCTTGCATTTCTTTGAAGTTGCTTGACATATTACATCCATACAAAGAGTTCATTGTGATTAAGAAATATACCCCTAGTAAAATAAACATGCTTCAAAGTTCCATACTTGAAACTCAAATGCCACATGAGCAATAAAACTAAACTCCATTTAAGGCAAGTAATTTATGTCACGTCTAAAATTTCTCAACATTAAATAGCAATAAGGGCTCCCAAACCCCCAAATTATCTGAAGATAAACATCATAGGCACCATCAAAGAAAACAGAAGCAAATCTAATTGGAATTTCACTAATTGGAAATCCAATTAGTGAATCCAATCCTAATTGGAAATTCCACAGTACCTTCGTATGATGTTGAAGCAGCTGACAGAATCCACTGCTGCTGGTCTGGTACATCATGGTAGACGCCCACCGCTGGAAATCAGGCAAGTAATAAACAGAAAGGCACTAACCATGTTCTCCATGATACTTGGGACCAAACAACTTGTGTTCCTGCTGAGGTGGGGAACAGCTGGAACTAAGAGTGACGAAGGACTTGGAGGATGTGCACTTTATCATTTAAAGGCAGGCCCACGTTCACTCTTACAGCCAGCCACACTGTAATATTCAAATCCGTGTTAAGAGGTTACCACAGCCTGATTTTAGGAGTTCTCCTGGGGAGGAAGGATCCAAGCACCAATCGGCACATAAGATTGGATTGGGATGGCTTGGAGATGAGCAGTCCTTATGTAGTTACCCTGGTGAGTTGCATCATAGAACAGGATGATGCTCTGAGCAATAGCCAGCCCTATTGTAAGCAGCCTAGATAAAAAAAAATGTGCCAGTATTGGAGCTCTGCATGCTGTTCAGCCTGCTCTTGAACACCGGGTAATACAGCCTTTCCTTCCAGAGTTGTTTTACTGAGAAAACATGCTACTTCGTTTGGTATCTTTTCCTTTTTTAAATGCATCTTTTCAAAATCAGAGAGGAAAAAAAAAGGCAGCGAGAACCAATCAATCAACCCTCCATATCAGTGGCTACTTCTACTTGCATCATCTACTGAAAGAGATTTTTGTACTCACATTTCCTTAACATACTTGTGAATTAAATTAGGAAACAACAATCAAAGGGTCAGCCAGTGACTTGGACAAGAACAGTCTATTGAAGTCACCAGAGCTGCTGACTTGAGTAAGGGCTACAAATCTAATTGCAAAGCAAGCAAAAAATTATATTCCCATTACAGAAGAAGAAAAATAAATGTGTCAAAACCATTGAAAATGAACACAAATGCGCTAAGGGCAAACACAGTTGGTATGAACTGGCCTTGACCTCAGCTGACCCAAATTAAACTCCAATCACTGTGGGATTAATTCTTCTGGCATGAAAAACACAGCCTGTCAACAGGAATGGAAAACATCCCACAAATCAAGAAACATTAAAGCCTAGTTGAGGATTATGCATGAAGAGTGAGAGGATTATGATAGGAAACAGTTCTTAGCCTGATGAGCAGAAAACTCTGCTTCCCAGAGAAAGGAAATTGCATGTAGTGTTCCCGTGCAGCCTAGAAGAATGTGCTGCAAGCTTCTGCTAGGTGAAAAAGATAAGAAAATCAGAATCTATAAGATGAAGCCTTCCCATGCAAAGCCAACAGTTGTTATGGATATCTGTCTGTCTGTATGTAGCTGAAATTAACACATTTTCTTTAGTGAGTGGATTGCAGTTTGCCTTTTTTTTTTTTTTTTCATTTATCTGTTTACTGCTGGTAACAGAATGCAGTTTCCCACCATCTCCTTTAAAGTTCATGCAATCAGCATATCTGTTTTCAGGCTTTTTGCCTGTTATTGTAGGTTATATTGTTGGTGTGGAGCCGAACAAGAGGTCAAGTGATTTAAAAAGACAGGAGATAAAGAAATGCAAGCAATCTGTCAAAACTTATCTCACATTGAAGGAATGCTGTCTTTCTCCATCTTAATGCAGACTACGCATCTCCTCTGTGTGCCCCAGCAGGGCAGCTACAGGAAGATAGAATATAAATATTGGAACTTCTGTGAAGTGTCCACGCTTGCAGTAAGTTCTCTGTTGCTGAGACTTGCCCTCATTCATTCAGTTCAGGAAAACCCTTGTATATGTACTTAAGCTCTACTGAAGTAAATGGGATTTCAGCACAAGCTTAAAAGGTAAGAGTCTATTGAGAGCTTTCCTGAATAGGGATTTGTGCTTATTGCACTTGGTTCAATCACCCCATGAGATTTTGGTTTCTGAATTTTTCAGCACACGAATGGAAAGGGTATGTTTTGTGCATTCAGATCAGTTCTTTCTAGTATTTCTAGTGTATGAAAATTTTCTGGAGAGTGGTACAGAACAATTTATTCTGAAGAGAAATCATTGTATATTGTACATATGCACAGATACATATCTACTCTCAGAAAACATCTTCTCAACATTGAAGAAATATTCACCTTTGTTTGGGTCAATGCTGTGGTTGACTATTTCTGTAGCACAGTGTCCAGAATAACTGAATTATCCACGAAAGGTTATATAGTCCAAATGAATGGCACACAGTCATTATGACAAGTGAGTGCTATTCCGCACCCAGTGAAGTCCTTGTTGAGTGTACTGAACTAAATGCTCCATACTGCTGTGCAAGGTGATAGGTCCCATCAATGCATCCAAGTCGTTAAAAAATTCTACAGGGAGGGAAAAAAAAAAAAAAAAGATTTCAGCATCAGAAGAGTGAAGCTGTATTTGCTATTTGTCACCCTTTAATAGGTTTTATTCTTTTGCAAATTGAGTCAAGCTGAACATTTCATGGGAATGAAAGTTTAGTGCTAGTGAGATTAATTTTAAAGCCCCACGGTTCATGATGTTACAGGCTGATACGTAACAATTTTCTTTTGAAAGAACAAAACAGTGAGTTCTTCAGCTTTGCCTTTCGTTAATTTTCATTGAGTCTTGATAAAACAAACAGATGCTGGGCAAGATTTATATTAAGGACAAGTGAATCTAAAAGCCTATATATAAGTGTCTATCTCTACATATGCCAGATATCTAAACTGCCTTGATAGACAAATAGAGGCATATATACAACGTGATCATCCCAATCTAAAGAGTAATCCACCTAAATAGTCAATAGCTACTTAATTACATCCTTAGAGGCATATAATGTCCATTTGAGATGTCCTCAGGCAGTTGATACATACATAGCTGACCTAACACAGGACATACAGGAGACTTCTGGAGCAGCAGTACAGGAAAGGACACCTCAAAGGGCATTGGGTAGCTACAGTTAGGCAACTGAACTGGATCCCGGTGTCATCTTCAAGGTGAACTGAGCAGCCCTCTGAACTCTGCTGTTTGTATTGAACAAAGTTCCATCCACTGCAATGAGAGATTAACCCAACAGCTCACATACAAACACCTACATTTAAGTGTCCTAATTTTGATTTGAATCCTGATCACATCCCTGCCTTAAATACAGTGAAACCAGTTTAACTGGGAAAATCTTACCCTGAATAGGGAGTGAGGGTGCTTTGTTCCTATCTGTCTCTCCTTGGGACTGGAGGTTGGACGGGTTCTCATTTCTTTTGCAGAAATGAAGTGTACTCCTGATTTGTGACATGGTCTGGATAGAAGCATCCCAGCCAGCTCCGTGACTCTGGGAGCAGAAGTCTGCCTTGCCCCTTCTCAAACCTCTCTCTCCAGAATGACACAAATGGCAGTGAATACTGCCCGCAGATACATCTGTGACCTGTGATCTGTCTGTCACCAGCAATGTACAGAAAAAATTAGTGATATAAAGATGCTTCCAAATGAGACAGCTGTCAAAAATTGCATTTTTTGGGTAATTTTGGGACAGACTAGAAAAAGACTGAAGAAAAAAAGAACCTCTGCAGCCCTACTCTGCTGACAGGATTCCTGTCAAAGCATTTTTTTGCTGATCAAAACATGTGATGTTCTTATAGAGTGGCCCATATCCTTGAATCACCCACCTCTATTTTCCTTGGCCAGGTTGTCAGCCATCTCCCAGTAGTCATAGCTGTGCAGGATGCTGTTGGTGATGCTGACGTGGTTGGCGGCCATCTGATGGATGCGCTGGGGGATGCTGATTATAGGAGATGAGGAAGGGGGCCCTGTGCTCCCCTGGGATCCGACAGAACTGACTGGAGAAGGGCTAGGGGACATGGGCGATGGAGTTCCTGTGCTCCTGAAATCAGATGTTGACACCATGGCTTAAAAGAGTGTTTGGTTTAAAAACATGGAAGTATCAGAACATACAGCAGGTAAGAAAATGTAACACCTGACAGTCAATATGTTCTAAGTTTCTGTGCAACAGGTGAACTTACTTTCCACTGTTACCCCAAGAAGATGGGTTCTGGGCGGCTTTTGATGAATTCTGTAAAGGAAAAATAATTAACAATGCACATAATTAATGTAAAAATACGAAATGAGGAGCAGCAGACAATATAAAAGTAAAGGAATATAAAGAAAAAATTGTGCAGACAGAGGTATTCGAATCTCTTGATGCAATTAACCCAGAGAGCCTGGTTTGGAATTGTGATGAAGCGGTGCTGTAGCACAGACTCAAATCACATTCCATTACACATCCTGAGATGGGGGCTGGCTAGGAAAACACGCTCGCTGATGCTCAACCTTCTCACAAAAACCCTGGGAGTTCAGAAGGAAGTGCTAGGACTCTTTGTCAGGTTTAGGCTGGAATTTCTTGTGATAGAGAAAACCAGAACACAAGAAGGCCGTGAGCAATCCTACAGAACATTCAATCATGTAATGCCTGATTTCCACCAATCATGGAACTTCAACCAGAATTTTTTTTTCCTTTTAATAAAAGATAGCTAGGCATACAGAAGTCCTAAGTCACTATCATCCTTGCTCTCTTTTGTCCTGCTCTACTGTTCAGCAGGCCTCTAAGTTAGGAAAATAGGTCCTATTTCAAGATTTCAAGACTCAACTTTCTTAACTTCAGTGTTTCAGAGTTTTGTTGGTCCTGTGCCAGCAAAACTGCACGTCACCTGGCATTATCAGTAATGTTTCCACACACAGTGATCACATTAACTTAATGGTTTTCCGTAAGATGGGCACACTGCTTGAGCCTCTCCTAAAAAAAGAAACCTTGTTTTCCCACCTTTGATGCGTCCTCTGCATTCCTTCAAGTGTTTCCACACACCAGAACTGCATTTTGACACCTGGCCTTCTGTATTATTGCTATGAAGAAGTAGCTCAGGAGTGTCCCACACTGGGCTTTTCCTTCAGTGGGGCTTTTTTGTTTTTTTTTGGTGTGTGTGTCTTCAGAACTACTGGCCTTCCTCTTTCTAGTGCAACAGAAACTGAGCACGTGTTATTTACTTACAGAGCTGGAGGCAGGAAATTGAGAAAACTGAAATGGAATCAAGGATACTTCCACTGTAAATTTAAGTAGCCTGTGCCTTACTGTACAGCTTCCCATACCTTTTTTTCTCATGTTGGCTTTTTTTTTTTTTTTTAAATTCTCTGCTACATTACTTTTTTTTAATATAATGGAAATAAAATACTTAAAAGGAGATTTAATAAGTTTTCTTTTCTTGTTTAAAATAAAAGTACGTCCGATTTTCCCTGAAAATATGTGTGAAATGGTTTAAAGCCATTCTCTGGTTGAAAATATATGTGGAAGCTCTTAATGCAGTCAGTATTTCATGTCACTTGGTTTTGAAAGCTTTTAGATACCAAATATGAAATGAGTGGAGAATTGGCTTGTTTTCCACTGAAAATTATGGCAAATGGATTTTTTTTTCCTATTTTTACTTTCAAAGGTGAGAATACTTACTAATGTGAAACTACGCTATCATTCTATCAGCAGGAGCTTTGCAGAAAACAAGCTCATCTTGTCTGTAACAGAGTGTAAGTCCATTTTATGTTTGCTGTGAAACAGTTTCTGTCTGCGAGTAAGAGACATTTTACATGGTTGAGAGCCTGACCATGCTGCTCTTAATGCAGGCATTCTCTGAATTGGTGAAGAAAAAGAAAGTGTTATAATTGGCACATATTTCTTTCCCCTGAAATCAAGTCATTGTTAGAGAAACATAAGATGTTGAATTATATATTGCTAAATTTTTAGAAGCAATTACAGTGACTTCAATTTCAGTTTGACAATAACAGATCTGTCAATTTCCTTCAATGTGTTCATGTGTTTAAAATCTGGTCATGAATGCTTGTGGTTGTATTTGAAATTTTTTATTAACAAAATGTCAAAGGATGGATGTTTTTCATTTCAAGGTACGTTCCTCTGTTAAAAAGAAGAAGAAAAAAAGAAAGAGAAAAAAAACAAAGGAGCCTCATGTTTAAAGACAAATGGCTGTTCCAGTTCCCAAAACAGTTTGTCTTGAAACAGTTTGTGTTAAAGCATTTATATGTACATATTTATTTAATTAGAAAGATAGAGGCTATTTTTCTTTCCATGTAGATTAAATGCTGGATGGACTGACTGCTAGGAGGGCTCCACCATAAAGATTCTGTCCTTGAGATACTTTCAGAAAAAGGCTGCCTGTCAAATAAAATAGATTAAAATGCTTTGAATGACTTCCTGTTTTATTCAAAACAACCAGGCTGTAGACCAGGCAGGAACTGGAGATAGGAAACAGTAGCACACAAAGTAAAGCAGGAAGGGGAAGCCAGTGGTGCTCTGTCAACTACATGGCAGGTGGCTTGGTTGCCCTCTGGTGCTTTTGTACAACTCCCATTGAAGTCAGTGTGGGCTCTTTGCTAGTTCCTCGGGTGAGAACATGTCCCACTGCACTGCCTTACCTACCCATGCTTCTAAGGGGAAGTCCTGCAGCTGAGGACCGATACAGATCAAAGTCTTCAACTCACAGGAAGTCTAGTGGGAAGTGTAATCCTGGAGGTGATTCTTGGAGCAAAATCTCCAAAATCTACCTACAACAGAGCAGGTTAGCACTAGATAATTGATTAAGAGTAACCTGAAAATGCCTGTTAGTACAATAAATTTCTTAGCCTTCCTGAAGGGACATGACTTGTATATTGCAAAGAGGGTCCCTTGTGAAGGCAAAATAAGTAACCAGTGATTAAGTGTTGCTATGGCAGTCTATAACAATGTTCCTACCGACTTAGTGGGACAAGAACTAACCCCACAGCTATTGTTTTTATTAAAATGTATTTACTGTAACAACACACTGATTTTAGAACATGTGAAAAAAAGAGTACCTTGAAATACTCAATAAGTGCTTTCGAATACTTGACAGCATGGTCTCTCTTGAGTCGGAACATCCTCCAGTACAGAAGGGCCAGGCAGCGGTAACTGCAATGAAAGGGAGAGCAGAAGGTGAAGTGTGCCTCCAAACAGTATTCTCTACGAATTATCTTAAATTCTTCAACTAATGTGCAGTGGAAAACTGGCGGCACTTTGCTTACTACTAAGTTCACTTGTTCTGTTCATTTTACTTATTACAGAATCTTATCATACAATGGCTGAGGTTGGAAGGGACCTTAAAGATCATCAAGCTCCAATCCCTGCCCTGAGGGGTATAGCTTCCCCTCACCAGCTCAGGCTGTCCAGAGCCCCATCCAACCTGACCTTGAGCACTTCCAGGGATGGGGCACCACAGGTTCTCTGGGCAGCTGTGCCAGTGCCTCACCGCCCTCTGAGTGACGAATTTCATCCTGATGTCTAATCTAAATCTTCCCTCTTTTGGTTTAAACCATTCCTCCTTGCTCAATCACTATTAGATCATGTAAAAAGTTGGTCTCCCTCCTGTTTGTAAGCTCCCTTCAAGGTTCCCCCAGAGCCTTCTCCTCTCCAGGCTGGACAAGGCCAGCTCGCTGAGCCTGTCTTCATAGGAGAAGTGCTCCAGCACTCTGATTATTTCTGTGGCCCTCCTCTGGACTCGCTCCAACAGCTCCGTATCCAAACATGGTTAGATGCCACAAAGTAGGTGACAGTGCCCTAACCGTATGCGTGCTGTACTGGGCCACTTCCATCCTTATGAAGAAGACTGCTAATGATCTTTCACACTTTGCAGTGGATTCATGAGCAAGGCTAGGTTAGGTGCTGCGGCCATGGCAGTCCGTGAAGAGAGCCACAGAGCAGACTGTGATCGGAAGGGTTTGTGCACCTTGGTTCCCAGGTTTTAGCCCTGAATTTGATGCACTCATGCTTCGACAAAGGAGAAGTCATTATTAGCCTGGAACCCCCAAAAGATTTAATCTTTAAATTCATTTCTCGTTGCAAATGCAACAGCAGCCTTTCGGGGTGCCCCATCCCACTACTACACTCCAGCAACCTGCAGCCTATATAACAAACTAGCCATTCTGGCTCTATCTCCCGTGTGCCTTTCCCAGCAGACTTAGGCAGCCACGCGTAGCCTCCTGCCCGCCCAGGCTCCACGCAGCTCCCGAGGCTGCAAGCTGTCCGTGGGGAAGCGCTACGCCGGCCCCCTCAGCCCGCAGCCGGCGAGTTGCGGCCGCCCGCCGCTGGAGGACAGCCTCGGCTCGGCAGACGGGCAGCGGCTGGCAGGCAGCGGGCGGGAGGGAGAGGCCCGCCGCCCCTCACCGCTCCCCCCTCCTCACCCCCCCTCGTTTCTTTTTTAGCCGCTTTTCAGTAATTCCCCACCTAAGCATTTTTAAAGCAATTCCCGTGCCCCGTGCTCCTCCCGACCGCGCCAGCAGACTGGCGACAAAGGAAGGGCGTTTAAAAGGAGCGCGCACCTCTGAATACTTGGTTCTTTCTACACAAATGATTAATTAGGACTCTTTTATTTATGGAGGATGAAGATGCATTCAGTTTGGGTTTTTAACAGATGGTTAATAGATGTTAAAAACACACTTGCTGATTGTAAATGTCCACTTACTGAGAATCAGTAACCATGTAATAGGTATTTGATGTATTAACTACATAGATATTAAATTAAAATTTGATTTTAACAGCGTTTAAGCATTTTACTAGCCATCAGCAGCCACCCTACAGAATGTAAGGTGCGTGTGTATATCCTGAAATCTCTGTTTGGGAGGGAATCCAAGAGGCTTAATTATCGCCATCACCGTATCTCTCTTCACATAATGTAAATGTAATTTACGATTATAGAGCCTAAATGTCAGCCACAAAGAAATTGCCAAACTATTGGTACAAAAGTACATTGCTCATAAAAACAGCAAACCATCGGGCATTTAAAAATTAATTATGCTGATGTACGATAGCTGACCTGCCACAGTCAATAAGTATGAATTGCTTATTTACAGAGACAGAACGCAGACCTGTTGCAGTGATATGAGGGCTGGACCTTTCCAGAGCTGAAAGTATGCTCTTTCTTTCAACAGACAACATAATCCTATCTGGCCGCGTCCAGCGTCTGATTTTCAAGAACTGTCTCCCTGCAGAAAAGGAGCCTTTTGAGGAAATGGTGATCTACTAACCATAGTGCTGCCAACTGCTTGTCTTCTGGCGTGGCATTGGGGCCTGAGTGGGTTTTTAGTCTCACTGCGTACCTTAAGCAAAAGGAAAGAAGCCCATGTGAGTAAACCGACACAGCTTTATTTTCCTGATCAGCTCCTACAAGAGCTATGCTGACCAATGTAATTTGAGCTGGCCCGTTATACACATTTGCTCAAGTTACCAAACATGCATGTCCTTTTCTGGTTGTGTTTTGGAACTATTTTGCCATTAACGGTGCCTCCCTGCACTCCTTATACAGCAGTAACTCCCCCCGACCATAGATCAGTGCAGAGGGAAGCCCAGCTGGCAAGGTGCTGCTTCCTGGCTTGCTGTGCTGCCCTACTGAAATAACCTCCGCCGTCGGGGAGGCCCAGTTACACAGAGTTCACGCAGGGAGGTTTTTGCAGTGCTTGAAGGCAGGTGACAGCCTGTCTTGAAGCTGGTGCTGCCCTCACCCTGCCAATTCCAAGCGTGTCTACCCGGATTTGAGCCTCCAAGCAGAGCACGGCACAGGGGGAACTTGTAGCTCAGAGCTATTTTTGCACATATGACATTACGCTCAAATCCTATAAATATTAAACATCCACAGTGGTAACACTGCTGTTTCAAGAGTGTATGTGCTGTGCAATCATAAATTAGTTTCTGGAAATCTCGGCTTCCAGCTGAATACCTGAACAATGGACAAGGTTAGGACAACACAGCACTTCTGGGCTCGCTTCCAGAAAAATACCTGCTCCCCATAATTAGCTGCCTGTGGTTTTTCTTATCTTTGTTTTCAAACTTTAATCCTGATACATGTGCAAAGATTCAGTATGAACATTTTGTTTTAACAGGTGTACCTAGTAAAGCTAGCATATTTTTCTAAGCTGCAGCAAGTGAGATCAACAGTAATTCACACTACTACACAACCACAGCTACATACATTATTGAAAGCTATGAATCTGCAAGCAAAATTCATTTCCAGAGTTAGGGCCATATATTTGCTATCACGATAAAAGACAGGGCAGACAAAGGAAGAGCTCTCTGCCTGTGATGGTGCAAGTATTGAAAAAAAGAGGGAAGAGATGCAGAGATGCAGTATTCTACTCTCCTACTGAAAAAAAAAATATTTTACTTTGTTTAATAATCTTCCAGTTAGAAAGCTGGCCTCAATCCACTGAAATGCATGAGAAGACAGCCCTAAGTGGAATAAAATGCCAATGGAATTTTGTTAATGTTGGTGAGAAAATGATTGCATCAACACTCCAAAAAAGAGCTCCAAAAGAACGCAATTGTTTGAGGAGCTTTGCTTCATTATGAATATGATTAAAAATGAAATGTTTTAATTACTATGACCTTAGTGCTGATGAGACCTGCATGGTTGACTGTCCTAAGGAATTATGCCATCGTCACTGACAGTGCAGCTTTCTCTGCTAGTGTGCTGGACTTTCTCTTGCAGAGGGTCACTCAGATGCTGGGATGAGTTTGACCTATTTTTCTCTTCCAGCACTCAATATTAACTATTAGTACAAATTACAATAGAGGAAAGGACTTAGAAAAAAGAAACTCTCCTTGTAGGAATTGTGGGTAGGACTGTATCTGGATTATCTTGTTTGGATAGCCATGTAGCTGGGTAAATGTAGGGATCTGTTTAAGTGTGAGCTGGACTGTTTTCAGGAGTCCACTAGCATCCGTAGAACACACACTAATGGGCCTCAAATGCCCATTTTTGCTATGGCTGTTCACATCTTTCAGGTAACAATTATACTGTAGACTTAAATATGTTACAGCATTTGCAAATGATCACTCCATGAGTGTGTTCTGTTATTAGGTAGCAGTTTTTTTCCCTTTTGAGGAGCACTTGACTTATACCTTGAACTCTTTCAGTAATTTGCAACTCTGGTAATATTAAAAGCTTTGTTTATTTTGCATTCTACACCATTTCCTAATTCGATTTCCAGTGAAATCACAGATAATCCATTTGTGTTACATATGACTGACGAGGCACCTGGCAAGTCCTCACTTCTCTAGAAAATAATGCGATAAAGTAGATGAGCATATTTGCATGAACAGAGTAACCCCTGTGGTTGTCTCCTCCCTTCCTACCTGATGAGTTCAACTGTTTCTGAATACATTGTATAGGGGGATTTAGATTCCATTGGGCCTTGTTCCATTGCATTTCCACACTCAATAAACGATAGTGCTGCTTCTGCATAATTCAGTGCCTTTCCAAACTTTTCCACCTAGAGGGAAAAAATAAGGACACATAGAAATAATGTAGTCATCAAGACATGGTTACATTTGATGGGATTTTCTCAATGTGAGATTTTCTCAGTGTGACTTATAAACTTGACACAAGTCAGTATATCTTCAGATTCATAAATTTTCCTATGAGAAAGCTAAAGCTCATCAAACCTTGTGCATCAGTGAAAATCGTAAAACAGAAAGCAGAGCTGAAAAAGGCTAAGAGATGTTATTTGGTCCACGCTCTTGTGTCAAAAGAAGGATCAACTCTGCCTAAGATGCTCTTCAGCGCTGGAAATCCCATGAACTCAACATCAGGCCTTTTGACTCAGCTATCAAGTGTCCTTACCATTAAAAGTGGTTTCACACATTGCAGATGCAGTCTTTCACCAGTCAACAAAGGAAGGCAATGATTGTCTTGAACTAAGAGAATAGGAGTTAAATATTTTGACTACTCTTATTCAAAGGCTCATCTCCATTCTCACTTCTTTTTCATTCCTACCATTTTCAGCACTGCGTGGCCTCTTGTCAGGATTTTGCCTTCTATATCCTCCTCCTCCTTTACGGACTACTCTACTCTCCCAGCTTTTCATGCCATCCTTCTTCCTCACCCAGTTTGTTCTCTTACTTTCTGAACTTCTTTGATGCCACGTGTTTGTGTGCTTAAACATATACATATGCACATATATGTCCTCAGTAATAGTGTATATGCACATGTGCACATTATGTTCATATGTGTACGCTTAGATACCACTTATCTGGTCTCAGAATTTCATTTTTGATGTGGGTAGAGATGAATCATACTATTATCTCTCTGTCCTGACTTGTCTTTCCTTCAATCAGAACTCCTGCGGTACATAAAGCCCATTAATGGACTGGATGCATTTGGTTGAAATCTGATGCACGCAGTGAAAGGTTAATGGACCTTATTCTTTTCTAAGGGATAAAGATTTTAAATAGTAACTTTGGAATGGCACACTGGCTTCAATCTATTTTAGGTTCTTATATGACTCCCATTGCGATCATACCGGAGAATTTCACAAACTTTTTATTATATTTCTCTCCCTGACGCTCTTCTGCAGGTGGAAGTGCTATTATCCCAATTTCACAGATGGGGAACTAAGGAGCAGAGAGACTTAGAGTCATTTTCAGGCTGCTCACTCTAAGTGCTTATATTAGGTATTGCAGTGCCAAAATAGGAGGTATCGAGCCCAGCAAGGTGATGCAAAGTGCTCCCATTTCCCTCCAGGATCCCTACACAGTCAAGGAAGGGGGAAGTACTTGTGATGAGTGATTCAGTATCAGTAAGGAGCTGGTCCACTGCGGAGGAAGACTGAATGTGAAGGATATTTCTATCACCTAGTGCTGATGGGAGGCTATTTAAGCCATGCCTAAGTGACTTTCGTGTAGGAAATTTGTGTCAGAGCGGAGTAAAACACTTGCACCTCCTATTTCTGGGAGTCTACCATAAAAACATTTTTCCTCGGGCTAAGACAGAATTTCCTTTGCATATTAAGTGATTTTTTTTTTCATTTTGTTTAAAGCAACACACTAAAATGCACCATTTGTACTTTTCCACAATATTTTCTGATTTAAGACTCTCTTTAATATGGAACTGAATAAACCATGGAAATTTGTGCTAATAAACACAGCTGGAGTGTAAAACTGTGTGTTAGTGTCCTAAATTAAGGGCCTGCTACGGCTTCCTTGGCCATTTTACACTCGGCACAGCTAAGAAGAAGAGGTCAAGAAAGAGAGACTGTGAGATACCTGTCTTCTTTTCTTCTTTCCTGCTCTTGTGACCACAATGTGTCTATCAAGCAGGGCAAGGCAGGGACTGCAGCTACTTCTACTTGCAAGACAGCCATGCTGAGTCCCACTCCATAGATTGCCCCTTCTGTACCAGAGGCTGGCATTTTAAAGCTGTGCTGGCTTATTCACTGTGCTGGACTAAAACAGGCTAGGAGAAAGGTAAGAGATGGCTAAGTGGAGCTTTCCTGGAGCACCATGTGCTTCATTGCACCCTTCTGTTTGGGAAGATGGGGATCCCTTCAAGCACTCCATAAGGCCCCAGGTTCCCCTTTCTCAAGAAGGTCTTACTGGCTATTTTTCTAGGCACGTCAGAGCTGGAGACAAGAATGTGTTTGTTGCAACACCCCTCTGTGTGAAACATGTTCCTGCAGGGTTATGTGCTGCTGGTTGTCTTACAAAGGGATTGTCATGAAGGGATGATTCTTTTGGTACTGGAGAGCCAAAACTTCTCAAAAAAAGGGTAGATTCCCTGAACACCAGACCAACCTGGACTATTATTACAGGGCCCAGCCAGCTTGTTAAACTGAGAAGAAAGGTATGTGGATGCACATAGTATAGCATGTAACCACACAGTCTCTATTACTACAGTTGCTAATTAAAGCATAGGGATAAATGGAAATTTTTATTTATCCAGGCCTTTATCTCAGTAAGTCATTATTTGTTAAGTCATAGTTTATTGGGCTATGAACATTTGATTATATAAACATTTCTTAATTTAACAAGCCTAGCCATCCTTATAATAGATTTTATAATTACCCCAGCAATACCGCGCTGATGAAGAAACTGCATTACAAAAATAATTTGGAGCAACATAACTGGAAAGAAAATATTCTCACCATCGCATCTGCTTTATGTTTCTTCCGTTTAGCTTCCTGCATAAAGTAATCTGCATTGCGTGGCCTACCAGGGGAAAATAAGAAGACACTTTATTATTTTCTGAAGCAGAATATTTTCAGGTTATTTTTCCCCTATTCTAAACCTGATTTGCAAACATTTTTTATGAAGAAAATACACTTATCATGTAACCATGCATCTTATATTTTCAAATTGCTGCCTGTGGAGACAATAGCATTTATGGCTGTTCTCATTCTTTAGAAGTCAGTGATTCAAAGCAAAAAAAGCTAATAAAATGCATTTTTATGGATTGTATAAACTGCTTCCCAAATTAGTGCAGTTTTGATCTACCAAATGGATGCAAGCATTGAGCGGAACAAGTTATTCCATTTTCTCCTCTCCCTTGTGTTTGCTTACCTCATTTTCTACTCCTTCCTGTTCGCTGTCATTTGCCTTGGCTTCTCCTTCCTTACAAAACAAGTGTGTTTAATCTCTCCACTTCAAAAATGCACACTGAATCTGCTTGCCTCCACCTCCTCCCCCTTCGCCTTATCTGTAAGCACACTGAGAGTGCTGTTTGCTTTTGCTGCCAGTTCATTTGTGACACGGTGCTAGGCTGCCAGCTGCATGCCACTAGCATTACTTGTGTCAAATTCTCCATTGATTTCTCCTCAAATAGATCTCAGAGACTCCATTCCATCCTTAACCTACCTGACCTAATGACTGCAAGGCACAAATTCAGTTGCTGTCTCCGTGCTGAAATTCACAAGACCATTTCTGATCCACACTAATCCACTTCTATTCAAACTGAAAACACGAAGTGCTGTCCCCCTGGCAGTGCTTGGTGACCAATTCACTGAGCCCTCATGGCTGAAACAGATTTCTTCATCTTCTCCCTATTGCACTTTTCTCAATGGAGGGAAGCCATCTGCCATGTCATTTTAGTGCGTAACACAGTATCTTCAATTCTCAAAAAAGTCTTCGTATGTCCTGACCATGGAGATTCCCCCAGTCTCATATGTGTGAGACATGGCCTTCCTCCTTCTACTCAGCTAAAACTGAGTCCCAGCTCATCTCAGCACATACTGAAGTTACCGCTGTATCCTTGTCACTCTCAGAAGTTTCTCCTTGAAAAACTGTTCTCTTAGAATTCCTTCAAGTCATCCTTTAGACGTTTTCTAATGAAAAAGGGATATTGCTGAGTATTCAGAAAATGAATAACAATATTCTTGCCATTCTTGATTTTAAATGCATGGCTTTGTGAAAAATAGGGTATTATGGTATTACTGCAGCGTAGCAATCCTAATATATAAATATATTTTAATTTGGATTTCTCAGAATGTTTGTTAAAAAAATGTATGAGTCAGAGAAGATATAGATCTAAAAACTGAAGTCAATGTATGAGACAAAAACTCTTGCTGACAGCGGTAAGAACACTTTCAGGTCCACAACAGATTAGTGGGAACAAGGTGGAGCCTCTTGACAGAAGAGGACAACCATATCTACTTCCTTGAATCAGTAAGGCCATTTGCCACCGCATCTGCGTAGTCTGTTTCCTTCTTCTTTCATGCACACAGTTTCAAGGAAATCTAATTATATCACAGAAGGTTAGTCATAACTCTTATTTTGAAGGCTAAATATCATCAGAGAGAAATAAAATTTGCAGCCTGAGTAATTTTGAATGACATCTGTCCTAAAAAGTTTGATGATATGCTGAAAAGTAGTTCATTTGTTCCATCTTTAAAATGTTCTTCTCCCTCAGAGTGGGATTTTTCCCCAACTCCCCAGAAGAAAGAGGACTAAAGACAGATTTCTGTCCCAGCATCACATAATCTACTGCAGCTGCCAATACTTTCTGTAGCCAGCAAAATGCTAACATTTTCTTAACAACACAAACCATCTGGATTGGTTTTGGTCAGTTACAGAATCGTAGAATTGTAGAATCACAAGATTGGAAAGGAGTTACAAGATCACTTAGTCCAACCATCCTCCCATTACCACTGCTACCACAAGCTACCAGACCATATCTCATAGCTCCTCATCCAGACGCCTGTTGAACACAGCCAGGGACGGTGACTCCACCACCTCTCTGGGCAGCCATTCCAGTGCCTGACCACTCTGAGAGAAAAAGTTTCTCCTCGTATCTAATCTAAATCTCCCCTGGCACAACTTGTGGCCAATTCCTTGGGTCCAGTTTGCTTCCTGGGAGAAGAGGCCAAACCCCTCCTCCTTCCAACCTCTCTTCAGGAGGATGAAGAGTGCAGTGTGGTCTCCCCTGAGCCTCCTCTTCTCCAGACTGAACATTCCCAGCTCCTTCAGCCGCTCCTCATAAGACTTGTGCTCCAGACCCCTCACCAGTTTTGTTGCCCTTCTCTGGACACGTTCCAGGGCCTTAATGTCTTTCTTGTAGTGAGGGGCCCAAAACTAAACACAGTACTCAAGCACTTATGAAGTATTAGACACTGAAAGAGTGTTAGCTGGATGGGGAAAGCTATGTTTTCAGAACCACTGAAAGACCTTTTAAAATCTCTATGTTCTGTCTATCTTATTCTTGTGCAATAACCTAGGTAAGACTGTTTACTCTGAAGTGACAAAAAAAAACAAAACAAAGCAGAGCATATCAGCAATGCAGTGGTCTCAGCTCTCTGAAATGATCAAAGTGATGATCCTTTACATGATCCTTTCAAACTCTGGTCATTAAAATATGTTCTTTGCAATATACCCTTCCATGTGACACCCAAAACCATCTGTATAATTTGCTTGTTTGAAGCACGGAAAGAAGCTGTAAAAACCAAGCTAGATAACACAATGTAATTATGGTCTACTCATAAATAAGACAATTGTACAATGTTTTTCAACTTGTAGCAAGATTTATTCTCCAGAGTTACACTCAGCAGCTGAGAGCATCAGCGGGAGGCATGTTCATGACTGAACCAAGAGGGCCCTGCTATGGGGTAGCTAACCAGAATGCAGTGTGTGAAAATCAAAGTCATCAGTGTCTATTGAAGCCAGCTGTTTCGGAGGAAAAAGCCTAGTATAAAGATGAAACTATTAAAATATAATTGTTAAGCACAGTATATATAGCCACAATGTGGATGTCTAGGTACTTTCATAGGAAAAATACAAGATTGATATACAGATCTGAGGGTGCCTAACAGAAATCAAGACTTGTTAGGGAAAAAATACATTGATTGTGTTTTTTTCCAATATTTGTTCAAAAACAATACACATGCCACGTCAAATTCTGATCTGTTAATGCTATCTATGCAATACTGTTCTCCCATGGATCACTACATGTTAATAATCTTTCAGTTCAGATTACAAATGTACATGCTAATGAAATTGAAAGTTGAGAAGTTCTATAGGTCTAATGTATGTTTGTGTACGTGGTACAGATTGTTTACATCACTTTAGAAACAAAATAATGATGTACTTGAATTTATTTTTTGTTTTCTTTTTTTTTGTTTTTTGTTTTTTAATGAGAAAGAAAAGATTCAAATTCAGTTTTGTTTAGGTTTCCTAGATTCCACTGTTGTACATGGAAAGCTTTTAAATCCTTTTAAATCCAGTGTACTAATTTAAATTATTATGCCACGAAGTGAAAAAACAGACAATGGGTTGGTGAAGAAGAAAAGAAGACAGTAGGCTACCTCAGCTCATGAACATGTGAAGACACATGAGAAAGCTGAAGCATAAATTAATTACTCAGAATTGCATACTGTGTATTTCACATCTACGACGTTCATAAAATATTCTATTAATCACAGTCTGATCTTACAGACCTGTAAGTTACAGTGACTGAGAACATGTATCTCTTACTAACTTCATTGTTCATCCAAATTTCATCTGGAACTTGGCCCCTTTAATGAAACTGGTGAAAACCTCAGATTGGAGAATTTGCAGGTAATCTCACTGCATCGTAATTTCAAATACTGTACGTTCTTGTTGAGAGGTATCTCGAAGAGAAAAAAGTCTGTTTCCTCACACAAGAAATTCAGAAAGATCTGTAGATGAACTCCTTTTCAAGTCATAGATGTAAGGTTTGCGATCCTTTTGCAGATTGCAGCCTTGCTACAGCCTGAAAAGCCTGGAAACAAGGAAAATCTCTACAAATCGGTACCAGGCTACTGGTGGAACCGGATAGGATGTAAGTGGTATAAGAAACAGCAGAGTCTCTTTGTTCGGCTACAAATGTCACGATCATGAGTGTAAACTGAAGTCTCATGGAAAGATATTCCCTGATTTCAAGTTTTCAGACAATTGAGTCAGATTCTCCTATGTCATTTGCAAGTGTCTGTATCGAGTGCCGTCAGCACTGTCACTCCAGATTTACAGACAGGATTCAGGCCTCTTTTTTTTTGTAAAAAATATATAAAAAGAAGTTTGACTTCAAATTAACAGGTACAAACAAGTGTTTTATCTCTATTAATAATCTTGACTGCACAAGGAACTCTTTTGTTTCTGAATATCTGATTGTTGGTACTTGTAGAAATATGGTCCTCTTCAACAAAGCCAAAAAAGAGTTCTAATACACTGCTCTAATGCCTCTCATATATCTCTCTGAAAGGCAAGAGAAAGAGTGTAAAGCATCAGTGCCAACTAAGTCAGGCTGCCGGTGAATTCTCCCCGGGATCGAGTGTCATTATGTGAAACTGGCTGCTCTCGAGCAGAATTTACCCTACTCTGTTGATTGGGGAAGGCAATCAAGTACTGCTGGAACCAGTTCAACGCATTCTCAGTCAACACTAGGCAGTCACCTAGGCAGTGCAACAGAATCCAGCCTTTTACAGAATAAACCCCCATGGCTAGATCTGATAGTACAAACAAGGCCAGGCTTCCTTTTGAACAGTGGTATTCAAACCATTTATGACTTTGACAAGGGCAGCCTCAGTAGCATGTCTGTGGCTGAAGCCAGGACGAGATTTATCAAACAATCTGCTACTGTCCAGAATTCCTCTCCCTGGCACTGCCACCACTTTCTCTGGGAGCTTGTCGAAAACCAGCAGGAAATACAGCATTTCCATAGCTAGTTGTGTTGCACAGGATCCCAGCGTGAGGTGAGATGGCTGCAGGCATGGTAATTACTCCCCTTCCAAAAGCAGCCTTTTAGAATTTCCAGGCTGTTGAGCTCCTAAGAGTGGTGTTTACCCAGGTAAAATGCTTGAGTGTGTATGTTTCTCCCTCTGCATCCTATTCAGCTGTATTGCCATTACAGTGCATCTCTGCCACCTTTGTCTTTTGATACTTTCTCTGAATTCAATTTACTCCAGTTTAGCAGATAATTGCAAAAATGTAAAGTCATGCAGTAAAAAAAAAAGGGAAGAGAATCAAACAAAGTGAATCAATAGAAGCCTTACTTCGTGCAGTAATTTATCAGCATCTTCTGCAACATAATCTCCTCGAAACTCAGTGCAACTGCTGGTATTTACAGAGTACAGCATAGCTTAGACTCCAATATACAATTTTAATTATAACTGCATTCAAAAGCACATTTTTCATCTAATTTTTGTATTTTATATGAACTAAATACTAAACTACAGCATTTTCTGCTTCATTTACATAATCCTCCACTTGAACATTATTTCTGACTGTGGTATAGTGCTTTATGAGGATACATTAAAAAAAAACTAATAAAAGTTCAATTAAACATCATAAATGCAGCCAAGTGCATATTTTAATACTCTTCTGAGATAATGCTGCTGAAGTGTTATAAAAAACCGAACTAGGGCTTCCTTAGTGTACAACAATTGCACATAATAAAAGCAGCTTAAATCATAATTCTAAATATAGTTTCACCACTTTAGTAATCCAGACCCTAAAAGGTGGGTGTGCTGGAAGGGAGCAGAAGAGCAGAATGAACCACTTTAGAATCTGATCAGAGCTAGAGGCAAACCAGAAGAAACGGGCATAGCCATGGTCAGCCCATGCCCAGTTTTGAATTTGTGCCAGTAGGCCACAATCCTTAAATACAAGAAGAGAAGGAAATCCTGTAAGGACAAGATAACAACATAAAGTAAAATGTCGGTGTATGTAGTCCTGCCTACTTGTTGTTTCAGACAAAGATGCACTGGGAAATATACCAAGATCACTTCTGACATATTGTATCACAGATAAAAATGGTCATCCTGGGAGTAAATTATGGGGCTGAAGCTGGGAAGCAGGTATTACTGTACAAGATAGTGTCCCACCCTGATGCTTTGTGGCCTCCTGGCCATTCCACAGCTCCAAATAAATTATGGTTAACTGCTGTGTCTGGAATGGCACATGGGGTGGAGGACAGCCTATGGCACTGTATGAGACAGGTATCTGGTTATGGGAGTCTCTTGCTCACTACGGCAGACCCAGCATGTTTGGAAAGTTCAGCAGAGGAGCGTAATTGTAGAGAGGGCAGGGAAGGTATTGGTGACCCATTTAAGTGCCTGTGCTATAGGCATTTCAGAAGGACAAGAACAAAGGATCTGATTGGAGTCAGGCCAAATGTGAGAAAAATTTACTAAATCACACAGGTACACAACTGCTATCTTGATGGGCTTAGCATAACGACATCAATAGCTTAGATTAGATGAATAGATGAATAGCTCAGATACAGAGAGAGCGAGTTACTGTTGCAAAAAAAAAACCTGCCAAAATGAAAGAATGGCTCTTAATTTAAATGAAATGAAGAAACGTGCAATAAGTAAGGGTTTTTATTTTTGCAAAAATGCGAAATTACCCAGACTAATAATGTCAATGTAGTGAAATACTAGAGATGAAGAGAGTCAAAATCCACTACAAATTCCTGGGCACGACCTGGATTCATGACTTACAGATACTCATGCGAAATCAATACCTAGACTAAAACATACAAGGGCAAAGTGTGTATGCAAAGAGGGAGGAAGGAAAAAGGTATTAACAATAGGCACTTGAGCTCCTGTGTTAAAAACACAGGAAGAAATGACTCTATCATTTCTAAATCACTCTACAGCCTTGCAGTTATAAACCACAGCTGTACCTCTTTTCTTTTATGTTAGATAAATATTCTGAAATCAGCTAATTTCAGTAGAAGCTGAGGGAAACACAGTCAAACCCTGGGAGAGAGGGTAGGACCACAGCTACCCAGGCTTACATTGTTTTAATATGCCAGGCTACACACCCTGCATTCCCAACAGGCAACTGCAAACCAAAGGCAGAAAGATACTGCTGTGAGAGGAAGTACCTGGCAGCCAGCTCTGATGATCCCAGCACTGATGTGTGAGGTGTGGGTGAAATTGATGAGTGACAGTACGTGTGAAACCTTGGCTCCATCTGTGCTACTGAAATAAGCAGAGCAAGGATACCAGCTCTATCACTGGATCATTCATGCTGTTTGATGGCTAATACTCTCCTTGGCATAGTTTTGAGCTTTCTCCCAGACAATGCCTGGGCACAGCTGGAGGACAGCACATGCCAAGGGCAGTTCTCAGGAGGCAGCGAGTGTTCTTTGTTTTGGGGAGTGAAGACAGTTCAGTCATATAAACATAGTGCTGGACCACTTGCCTACAGGGGGAGGAGGGGCACGGATGTAGCCTGTAAGCTCAAGAGAAGTCTGCAGTCCTGAGTTTTCTTTGGGACCTGGGTTTAATGGCTATAAATCCTTTATCTCATGAGAATCACCTGCTGGAGTTGTTTAAACATCTACTTTCCACCAAAACAGGCTCTTAGAGAGTGTCTCTATAAAGAAAGGGGGGAAGGTGGTCGTACAGAGAACAGGAAACTCAATTGTATAATCACAGAAACAGTGTATGCAATGTAGGTGCTTAATGTTATTTTCTCATGGGCAGCATATGCTGAAAATAATGTGCTACAAGTTAAAAGGGAAATAGGGATAAAATGGAACTGTCAGATGAAGTCTTGAAATTGCCCAAAGCCAAGAAATTGAGAACATTTCAAAGTAAGCATATGAATTTGTGACAAACTTGGTACAGCAGACATTGGTTTATCTGACAGGTCATAGTTTAGGTGGCTGATGAGAAGGAGGAGCGTATGTCTTTTCCTTAAACGTGCTCCTGGGGGGGTGCTCAGGACTCTAGAAGTCTTTCCAAATACTTCAGAAGACCTGGAGTCTTTGAGGAACTTTGATCAAGGTGAAACAAGCTGGCTTCCACTGGTTTTATGAGTCACAACCCAAGAGCACCTTGTTCTTTCCACACTGAGAAAGGAGAACAGGGAAAAAGAGACTGAAAATGAGAGACTTGGGGTCCAAGCCAAAGCTAAGAAATATGGTAAGAAGTTATCACTTCCGCTTTTTATGAGCTTTATGCATGACACCTTTACAGCCAGAATATTTTTGGACATGTGGTTTATCTATAGATGGGAATGCAGTCTCACTGTAGGATATGTTCCTAAAGCTGCGACAATATCAATCGATTGGGTGTATGTACCACCTGAATCCATGGAAAGAAAATTCAACAAAAGATAATAATAAAGAAAAAAATCTTGAAAAAGATGGAAGGTGTATTACTTTGATCTCAAAAGGCCAGAAAAAAAGAGAAGATAAAGAGAAGAGAAAAAAACAAACAAACCAGACACGAAGTTTGAAAGGGTAAGCTACAATGCAAGTAAGAAAATAATCCCAAGGAACAAGTTCTGATGTAGCCATAAGGAGAATTGAGAAGCTGAGCATGCTCTGCTCTTTTTGTACCACACATGCAGTTTGGAGGAGGTGTGAGACTGTGCCCTCGGGCAGCCACAGCATGTCAGTGCTTATCACTTCAAGGACAACAGACTTCGTTCCTAAATGCAGTTATTGGGAATTCTATCATTCAGCTAAATTACAGCAGGACTGAATTTGGCTTGAAGCATTATGATGTAGCTTTTAAAATGTTCTCTTCATAGAGTCAGAAATGGCCAAAAATTCAGGAAATCTTGTTCAGAATTAATACTGGGAGTAACACGGATGTCGCATATATGTGTGCCATGCTGGATATGCTTGAAGCACATTCAGGGCTTTCACATTCAGGCAGTAAACAATGGCAGTTCAGGAAAAGCAATATTTTGGCTGCCTTTTGAAGACTCTTAGCTATATTTACTTTCATATTTTGATGCATGTGTGTACAGCACTCTGCCAAGCAAGATATACTTTTTATTGACCTACTTGTGTTCCAATTTATTGCTAGTGACAGCTGTTGTCAATGATCTGGAGAAAATAAATTGAGACTAAAGCAGAGATGCTGATTGGTCAAAAAAATTATTGTTTTAAATCGAATAAAAGAGATTTAGTCTCTTCAAACTACAGAGTCTGATTAAAATGAAGACTTTAAAGCCATGGCTAGATTACAGTAATTCCAAACTTCATGGATTATGAGATGAAATACTTCATAGGCATCATTTTGAACAAAATGCTGCCATTAGGATTACTACGTGACTTTAGATATACAGTACTGCATTTCTTCAAATCCTCTGCTATGGTACTATAAGGATTTGGAAGACATTGGCTGCCTTGTTTAGTTTGATCCTTCTAACATGAGTGAAATTTGTTGACATTTAACATTTGCAGCCAGTCCAATCTGCTACATTTCAGTGACTTCTTTTTGTGGTAAATTCAGGATCAAGAATATCCACAATAGCTGGCATTTGGTGGTGTTTCCTGGATACAGCTTGTGGATGACAGCTGTAGTACAAGAAAGTCTCCCTCCTCTAGTTAGCACAACAGGCATTTAGACATTTATGTTTTTTAAGGGCAAATTAAGACATATTTAACTTCTGTGTTTTATCTTATTTGGCGTTTTGGATTCTTTTTTCATGGGTTGCAAATTGCTGGGGGACATTCTACATGTAAGGCACTACACAGCAACGGCTTTATTGTATCTCTCCCTGAAAAGGTGAAACAGTTGTACTGAAGATTCCTGCCAGAGAAATCACATGTATCACTAATGGAGAAAGCAAGTGATAAAAGCCTCCTAGATGATAGAGATGGTGAGAAAAAGCAGGTTTCTTATGACAAAATTGTGGAGGGAAAAAACACAAAATGGTCCCCCATTTTTTTTGTCAGCATCTTGATGGAGAATCAGATGAAGACACAATAGTTCTATTGTAGGTGTTTCTGACTGTATTTTCTCTAATCCAAACAGATGAGCACATCCTACATTTTGACTTTTATCAGGTACACTGATACATTTTTGCCATGTATGTACATGTTTAAGGTGCAGAAAAATTGAACAGTGGCAGGTAAATTATAGATGATTCAAGTATTTCAAGAGATGTGAAGACTTAGGTAGTGCTTCTAAGCAGATTCAAATTTCCTCAGTGGAAATCACTGAATAAATGTGTTGAAAAATTTGAAAAATAGCATGGAGGGAAGTGGAGAAGGAACAAAAATGAGGATACATACACAGGGGAGAGTTTTCTCCAAAAGGAGCAGAAAGAATGATTACGTTTATTGAAATTACATCTCCTCATGACTTCCAGAAATGTACCCAGAAATTAATCTCACCAGCCTTCTCTTCTTGACAGACAACAATATAGTTACATCATTTTAAAGTCTGTGGGAATTATTTATATGTTATAGTAGGAAACCTGGATTCTCCCGATGAGATATTGTCATCTCTCCAGCTGTCTCTGAGAATAGGTTAATGTAAATGACCATTACAATTACTACAATTATTATGAGTAATATTTATTAAAATCCCCATTCTGGTAGAAAACAGGGCTGTTTTCTTAGAGTTTCCCTAGGTAAAAAAAAAAAGTGCAAGTGATGTTACTGGTGAAATTCTGGGAATGCAAAAGGTGTGTCAAGGTTACACAGCTTATGAAGCTCTATATGCTCCAGGCAGTCTGAGGCATAGCTTGAACAGAATTTCTTCTGCACTGGCCAGAAAAGTCAGTATTTTAATTCCAGAATATTATTAGGCAAAAATAAAATAATAAAAAAAAATCTGAGTTTTCTTGATATTAAGGTTCCAATCCTAAAGTTTTACCTTTAAGTGATACCATATCCTATACAATTGTGGGAAATGAACCAGCAGTTTTAATTTACCAAAAGGAAAATGAAGACAATTACAAGCTTAAATTATTTTCAGAAGAAGAAAGCAGGGATGTTTGAGAGATGCAATGGAAGCGGGGAGGGGCAGGTATCCCTTCAGATATTCATGCCAGCCACTGCTGCTTGCTTCTTCCTCTGCCTTTGTGACACCTTTTTCTGAGCAGCAGTAGCAACAAGTGAAGCAGCTGTCAAGGTCTGTGGATACAAGGCTCCCATCTGTCCTCTCCCCTTGTTCCAAAGGACATACAAGAAGGGAGTTCCTCTCACCCTGCCCCGATATGCATATGTATACATCTGTAGTCAGAGGTGTGCAGAATTAATGCTGAAGCACTAACAGGGCCTCCTCTTTATGGTCCTGACGTGTCTCACACAAGTGTTCCTATTCAGCCCATGGGCCAAAAAAAGCCATTCAAGCTCAGGTCTGAATCTTCACTCCCTATCCAAGCTTGCTGTAGGTGTGCCTGTGTCTTCAGCCCTGTCACAACGGTGCTTATGCCAGGCCATGGCACAACACTGGGGCTTTCATTCTGGTTTGACCTCAGATCCACCTCATCACTATGCACACCTGGCAGTCACTGGACTACGTCTGACTCTGTTTATCCTCACCAGACCTGATCCTGATCTGACTTCCTGACTTGACCTTGGACCTGCCTCATCACCTTGTTTAGTGTCTCTGTGACTGGACCACCCCTGCTGGCATAGCCCCCACCCCACCAGCCATCTTCTGTCCTTTTGCTCCTGGCTCACCATCCCTTAGGGAACAGCCAGTCCTCACTGCTTCCTGATGATCAGAGGCTTAATTTATGATGATAAATAGAATACTTTATAAACGATGTCTCAATCATTGTTCAGTGTAGAGAATTACTATCATAATACTGGCCATATCTCAGCTCCTGATGAACAAATTGTCACTCCCTTTTGAAATGCAGAAAGCTACATTGTTTGCTATATTTTAAAGTTATCTGTACTTACATATCATCAAAGATAAGTTTTGTCCTTCTGCAGTCTCTGGGTGCGCTGGACAGAGGTGACCAAGGCTCTGTTTGGGTCTGTGGCTTATTGCAGAGAAGAACATTTTCTGAATTGGTGTGAACTGCTTTCTAGACAACAAACAGCATAGAAGACATTGAGCTTCTAACTTCAAAAAAGCTACTAATAAACCACAGATAGTCTTTGCACTGTGCTGTAAATTGTCAGTTAGTTTTTCTACTATTTCAGCAGGCAAGATGTGTTAACTGTCCTGTGACTAACAGCCACAAATTCACAGATACTGCTCACAGCACTTTGTAAAGGGCCTGAGTTTTGATGTGATACACAGATGAAATGGAGCTGAACTATTAGTAATCATCAAAACACTCTGTAACAAAGTCAGCGAAATTATGGAAGAACAGATCAGTTTGGCCGTTGAGAAGATCAAGTTACATCTCCAGCCTTTAGCTTCCAAACCAACATTTTACTTTGCCCTGAGAGAGCAAGGTGAGCCCATTTGCCCTTCATTTATAACCACTGCCAGAAAACGTTACCACTTCTTCTTCAGGTAGAGGATGGAAATGTAATGGGGAAATGCACTAAAAAATTAAAATGGATAAAGACTACATCCCAGCTTAGGATTCCTGACAGAAATTCAAGAGAACACCCGGGCACACCACCTAGATACCTCATGAAGGGAAGAGATAAAAGGAAGCTATGTTTAACATTTATAGTTCACGAGCTCTCATATTCTGTATGGCACATCCGGATCGGTTCAGACGGCTAAAATTTTCAGATGAATAATCAGATACATAAGAATTTTATTGCAAAGCTTTTTAAAATGTTGACCAAATGGTGCATTGCTAGGCTGTGCAGAAAATCTCAGTGAAATTCATTTGCTGAGGGTGTGGATCATAAAGCAATCACCTTCTACTTTTGATTTCCAGCACATGCGCCTGTGAAGAAATTTACATTGTTTTCAGGATATCCAGTGAAGACTCGTATCATTATGAGTCTGAATGGGTTATAAATCTCTAAACTTATGTTTAAAAGTTAAAAAGTTAACTTTGAAACCTCTTATTTATCAAATAACATACTGTTTAAAAACAAATACACGCTGGATAAAATCTTCTGTAGCAAAGAAAGGAGCATGGGCCTTTATAGCAACAGAAGAGTGCCTCAGCAACTTGACTAGATGCTACAGCAATGAATATCAATATGACAGTGTCCAAGTTACTTCTTCTAGGTATTTCACACAAAGCTGCAAGGGGCAACGTTCTGTCCTTAGTCTTCTAACCACAGTGCCCTGCAGGCTGGATGACAGGATACTATTTGGAGAGGTGAGAGAAATATAAATCTCCTTAACCAGAAGCGCTAACAGACACTTTATTCCAGTGTTCTAATCACAGAGCTCACGGATAAATGGAGGGGAGCATCCATTTCCACTCTCACTGTACTCTGAAGACAGTGGCTAACCCCCAAGTTACTAGTAAGTCCTTACCAGGAAGGGTACTCTGGAAACCTTTAGTGTCATTAAGATTCTCTGACAGGATAAACATCTAAATGCTGGGGTGCGGTGGAGCCGAGTTGCAAGACTCATGCTAAGCTTTTCAGTGGTGTCAACAGCAAGCAGTAGTTATGAGAAAGCTGGTTGGAAGCCATGGAGAATTACTTATATCCAGGTACACTCACAGGTAGGCAGTGGTTGAGCAGAGGTTTTACACACTGCACCACACTTCTGGATGTGGGGGCCTTGCATTATGCCCCCCAAATACTCTGCAGGCCTAAATCCATTAATTCCGGGCCACTAGCTTTTACCTTTTGCTTATGCAGCCTTTGTTATTTGTCCAATTTACAGCCTTCTTGCTGTTCTTCTGTGCCTTGCTAAACCCCAAAACAGAAAAACCAAACGTACAGTACCACATTCATTACTACAACTTTTTAGCATAAGATTCTGCAAAGTTATCTTAGATTCAATACAAAATGAAAAATATCAAGATAGGGTTTCATATTGTGAACAACAGTACAACTTACATTGAAGTCTCCGAGATGTGGCTGTGACTGGATTTCACCCTTATGCTTTTTGCTGGAGGAGATGGAAGGTAATAGACTGCTGCCATTAGGTCTGCTGGAGGAAGTTAAATCATCGTTGGAGTATTTGTGTTTTGATGCATCAGAGAGGGGAGAGACGGGTGACCGAAGCACTTTCTCATTTTTATTTATTGGTAGTGCCAAACTGGAAATGGAAATTACAGTAATGGAGTGTCACAAAGCTGGGTTTGAGAAAGGTAAATGTTTTATATATTACCAAAACTTTGAATTTAAAACCTGCTGGCAGTATAAAGTCTATTGGTATCTGGTAACAAGCTTACAGTATTGGGACCAAGAGTTCATTTACAAATTTGTATCATGTTTATCCTCTTTTCCTTCAAGGCAAATTGTAATTCTGGAGTTAATATCAAGTCTGTATCAGAGTGCTTGAAAAAAAACACAGAGATAAATGGCCACTTGCTCACCACCTCTTAAGGGATAGCCGGAGACGAAGATTAGACTCTGAAGTGTAAGTTTAGGTTATGGAGCCCTATTTCACTATTAGAGGTGACAATTTATAAGCCACAGCAATAAAGCCATAGGTGAACTAAAAGAGGAAATGTGTTTAAAGATGACTGGGTTGTCTTTGTGCTCAATGGGCAGCCCTTGGTAGCACTGTTTATTCTGATCTAACGCCGATTTTAAAGACAAAGAAAAATAGGCTGGTACTGCAGACAAAAGGAGACACAGAGAAATGCGAGCTGGCCTATACTGTAAAGAAGAAAGCCATGTAATATTTTCAATTTTCATTTATATTAGAGAAGCTTTGGGTGAGAAGTCTAACAAGCTATAAAAATATCACCTGAATAAGTTCCAGACACACTAATTCAAAGAAAATACGTGTCTGGTAATTTTAAGGCCATACACACAAAATAAGCATTCTTAAGGAGATAGTTTGCATTTAAGACAAAAACTGTGATTAAGGTCAGACAGACTATTTTAAAGCAATACCTTCCCTTGTCATATTCCCCTTTATTCAGCCTATTACTTTTTATGTACACTTCTCACTTCTTTATAGTTACTGTATCAGACAGTGTACACTTAATGGAATCGCACAACAGAATACGGTACAAAATACACTTTATTTCTGCACATCATTTCAGGGAACAGAGCTAATTAAATGTGCTCTTATCATACATTTGTCCATTTATCCGGCATGTCTTTAAAAACTAGCTGTGAGAGAAGCCATGAATCATAATTCAGAACTCTTCCTGTTTCCTACAGTGTAGTACTTTTAAAATACAACACAAACTGTTTTGCTTTAATGACCAAGAGCTGTTTATGAATGAAGGAGTTGGGGTGTGTAAGTGGACAGCTGCGTTGTTCTGTTCCCTCCAAGAAAAATAAGAACTTCAGCACTATTTTGAATGTGCAGGCTGATGCTGTTATTTCTTTTTCCTTTTTCAAACATAAAATCATGCCTTGGCTAGCCATGTTTATACATCACTGTCAAAGTGCAGGACTGCAGCATCCAAGAGAAGCCATGGCTCTTTGGAAGTGTACCCAAGCCTCAAAAGTTTGGACCAGAGCTTGAGGACTAGCTGCTATTTCTATTTGTGTGGCAGGTCTTTCACAAGGCCCCTGGAACTTGGGCCAACTACACGTACTGTGAGTAGTCAAACTACGGCATCCCAACCTTGTCATCCTGAGAAGCTGTGCAAAACAACACACAGCACATTCCAGCCTGCTGGCACTTCACAGATAGTGGACCTGATGTAGAAGTAAGATATTTAGGGTTACTTTGCCTGCTGCGGTGGCCTCTTGTATCAAACAAGGCCTTGCTCATTCTGTACATAGGAGGAAAGGTTATTGTATGTTGCTAACGGCTGTAAGTTGTGCCAGGAGAAGTTCAGGTTGGGGATTATGAAAAAAAACTATTCTTAGAAAGAGTGATGAGGCATCGGCACTGGCTGCCCAGTTCATGAACTGCGTGGATGTGGCACTGAGGGATGTGGTTAGTGGGCATGTTGTGGGTGGGCTGGTGTTTGGACTACATGATCTCAGAGGTCTTTTCCAACCTTAATCATTCTATGATTCTACATCAGACTCTACAATATCAAATTCTCATGTCTGAAGGTGTTTTTGCTTCTCCTTTGCTACCAGCTATCAGCTGTGCTGACATAACTGTGCATGACCTACGGTAGCATAAACCACACAAACTTCTGGGAAGCAGGGCAGATGAGGGAAGAATTAAGAAGCAAATATTCAAGACTTTCTTTTTTTTATATTTCTTTCTTTAATGCACAGTTACTACCAGAAGTACTGAACACAATGTTAAGCAAAATGCAAATTACTGCCCTGCTTCCAGGAAGCTCAGAATTAACCTTGTGACAGAGAGAGTGGTAACAGGAATGGTGTGTCTGTGTGCATTCATGCACAGTAAAATAAACTGTTCCATGATTTTTTCAGTTTAAGAAATGTGACTTATTCTAGGTTAAAGAAATTGAATGCATACTTTTGAATAAGCAGCATATGTGTTTGTTTTCATCATGATTCTTTGCCAGTGCTGATGATAAGAATTGTTCAGACTCATCGGTGATCTGAACAATAGAAATACTTACTGCAATAAATCAAAATATTCTTTAATTTTAGCAGTCTTGCCCTAATATATATCCTGACATTGACAGAAAATGATATGTATTCTGGAACTGAGTATTTTGGGCAATTTCAATCTAAGTACTGTTGACTAACTTAAACCCAGGCATAAAGTCAGACTTAAAGTCTGAAACTTATAATGCTGTAAGGAAACATAAGATGGCTGCCCAAGTGAACCAGTGCCTACAAGGCAACGTCTGAGAATACATCTCAGATGACTGCACTGCTCTAGCTATACTTACTCATTCCATGAACCTCACACTTGAACTAACAACTCTGCACAATACGACAAAAATGTGAGTATATAAATGTGTCAGGAGCTGCTAAGTTGTTCATTAAACCAGAAGAAAGCAGAATGCACTGGGCAATTTTTCAACATGAAATGTGATAATTAAAAAATAACTCGTATTACAGGCAAAAATAACACAGGACATTAAACTGCAACTAGTTGTATGACTCAGTGGTAAATAAGAAGGAAAATGCTTACCTATTTTCATTTACATTGCAGTGATTTGCTGTTGCGATGCTGTGGGCAGAGGCAGCTAATCGTGAAGAATTCTCTCGCTCTAAATGAGTCTTCTTGATGTCTCTGTACTCTTCCTCATTTTCACACTGAGTAAAGAGAAAAATTATATCTTGTAGGTGTTGCGTTTACTGAACATCTCAAAGTACTTTGACAAATCAGATGATGGTTCTCTGACACTCTGATGCTTTCTTTAAGCATATACCTAACAAGGATGAGAGAAGACTGGTTCACATCTTGAAAAACCATCATCTAAAGAGGCAGTGCGTAGACAAAGGAGTACAATATAAAACTTGAATTGTTTCAACCACATTCCCACCTGCACCTTCAGATATTTTTTTCTTTATATTGCCCTCTTTGCCCATCTTCTGTGTGCTTTTCTCTTGCCTAGTGCTTAACCACATTCCTCTTGCCTCTCCCTCTCTTTCCTTTGCAGCAGTGACATTCCCTGCATTACTAAATACAACAGATCATCAACTGGCCGATCAGCATCTAAGGCCAATTGGAAAGGAACAGCTTGCATACATGTGCTCAGCTTGCTTCTCCTTCAAACCATGATATGCCACATTCAGGCTGCCTTTTGGGAAGGGCCCTTAGGCGATGTGGTCCCTAGGTGGGGCCACAAAGTGTCTGGAAGAAGTTGGCCCACATCATTAGCAAGCATGTTAACAATCAAGCAAAGCGGATGACTGCGTGCCACTGCTTGATGCTACATCTTGGCCACATCTGGCCTACTCATATGAATGTAGCCCATGTTTCCTGCCACTATCTGACTTTGTCTTGCTTTCCTTACATCTAACTATTGGTGGCTCTGTTTTCCCATCTTCCTACAATATCCACATCCCTTACCATTTCTAATGCTTATTTCCAGTGATGACCAAGTTTTACTTCTGACCTCTTGATCATGCTGTATTCAGTGCTTTGCTGTGTGACAATAACATTTTCTGGTATTTTCTGCCACTGTGGCTGTTGCTGAGGGATTAACATAGCTCACTCTCCACAGGAATGAAAATCTTACACCTCAAGTGCTTAACCATCCTTTCCTTTCTTTGCTTTCCTCATCTTCTTTAGATCATGACAGAGATATAAATGATAAAGACCTCCCTCTAATTTTGCAGTTATGCCTGATGATCTATTCTTATCAGTCCTATTCCTTAAGTCTTCTGGGAAGGTAGATTAAGTACTGTGTATTTGCATGGTAGTTATCACAGGGGCGGTCCTATTCCAAGCTGAGGGGCAATTTGGTACTCCAGCAATGCCTTGTATTTATTGTAACAATAAAACAGCAATGCTTTAAGACAGAAGACAAAAACATAATTTGTGCCAGAGAAAATCAAATTAAGCTTTTCTAGAATGACTGCATTTATTCTGCTTTTCTATCATACCCTTGTTTCCTTCTGGGTGTATGGGCTGGCAATATGACAAAGAAATTTCCTATAGCACAGAATGTAAATCTTTTGTTTCTGCCTTGCTTTGAACCGGTCTCCATCACTTTGTATTCTGCAATTACTTCCATGCTACTTCCTGAAGAAAATGCAGATAAATGCATCTCAAAGCTTAGCAGTAGCTCCACCAGTGGTAGATGCTGAAAAAATACTTTCAAGTACTTAAAAAAAACCAACAAAGATAAGAACAAAAAATGGAGAGAAAAAAAAAAAAGGAAGACTGCTTTAGATAAATGGTCCCAAGAAATGTGCAGATCAGTCTGCACGTGTAGGGTAGCGCAGATAGTGATAGATGACTACACAGTAAAACTGTTCAGAAAGTGAGCAGATGGTGATTCCAGTTCAAAGTGACTTCTAGGGTCAGATTGTCATAAATGGAGTAGAAAGCATCCTCACTGGACAGCTGCAGCCTTTGGGTGAAGGGAGCTCCTTGTCAAGAGAAAGCTGGCACACCTGGTGGCTCCTGAAATGTTCAGGAGAGGCATGCCAGAGGGGTGGATGTGACCAGGAGGCTGTGTCCACACAAGTGCTGCCTGGGAATGGGACAGCCCATTAGGTACCCTCACGGTTCTTACGCTGGTGTAGGAGCCCTGAGGTAAGAGCAGACCAAGCTGCAGAGCGAGGCAAGTCCCTGCTGAGCTCGGCTGCCTGCAGGGACTGAGGGACTCGCCCCTTGCTGTCAATATGAGGGGAAAAGGGTTGAAAAGGGTTGATCCCTTTTTGCAAATATGCAGCGATATTGTGCAGACTGGGTCAAGACAGCCACTTACATTTGCTATGCCAAACTAAGCAGTGCCTCTAAGAGCTTTTTTTTTTTTTTTTTTTTTTTTTTCTTTTTTTTTCTTCAAGAAGCCTCAGGAGAGAAAGCTACCTGACTTCTCTTTGACCAAGGCACAAAAAGCAACGTGCTGGTAGCCAACACCATCTCCAAGGGCCAGGGGTTTAATCGCCCCAGAGGCTTTGCCAGTTGCTCTGTGGTGAGCAGAGGCGAGGCCTGGTGAGGACATGCTGCTGAGCAGCAACGCGGGCACGAACGATGCTGGGGCTGTGCCCCAATTCCCTGCTCCGAGCGGCCACCCCCACTCCCCCAGAGCTCACCTTGCGTTTCCTTCTAGATTTCGGTAAGCCCTTCTCTGCAGGGAGCTCAGCACTACTACCCTGCGGGATGCTGGCTGCCTGGTTTGTTCCGGCGCTCATTGCCAGCGGCTCTTCAGGCAAACGCTCTGGAATCCTGGACAAAAGAGCCAAGTCAATGTTGACCCACAGCGACTTTACCTCATCACTGTCTTTCAGAGGAGACAGGAGCTCATTCCTACCGAAAGGAACCAGGGTGTAAAACTGTTCCTCCAGCTCCTTTGCTATTTCACTATTAGTCCTGGCATTAATGGAGCCAAAGGCACTGCAGCCGCCGTGGGCTTTGCTGGCGGCTCCCGTCCCCAAGTCCTTGGCATGCGGCTCGGCCCCGGCCGCCGCCTGCGCCTTGGGCAGCGGGCGCTCCTCCCGCTCCGACTCGGAGCCCGACTCGGAGGAGGACGACGAGGACGAGGACTCGGTCTCTATGAACTCCTTGGATTTGGGCGCCGTTTTGCTCGGCCCCCGGGCCCGCCGCTTCTCACCGACCGCGGCCGAGCGGGGCTCCCGGCGATGCCCCGCTCTGCAGCCCGCACCGCCGACGCTCGCACCGGGCCGGGCCCTGGGCGCCTCGCTGCCGGCGCTTTCCAGAAAGCCGTGGCTCCCGGCGGGCTCCTCTGCCCCACGGCAGTGGGAGCCGTCTCCGGCGGCGGTCCTCTCGGCTCGCCGCGGTGCCTTCTTCCCCGCTGCCCTCCTGGGCGGCCCGCCGTCAGCGGCGGGGGGTGACTTCTGGCGTCCTCCCTTGCTGCCCGGTGCTTTGTTGGCGGTCCTGGGCCGCGGCCCGTCCCCGACGGTGGCGGCGGTGGAGGCGGCGGCGGTGCGGCTCTCCCCGCCGCGGTGCTCAGTTGGGCCTGGGGCCGGGGTCTTCTCGTCCTCCTGCCGCTCCGCCTTCAAGTGGCCGTAGTAGGGGTGGGCTTCAAGGGCCGAACCGTCATGGGGGGTCAGGATGGGTGCTTTGTGTGGGGTGACTTTATTCAGCCACTTGTCCAGCTGCCACTTGTTAGATGAGGGTGGCTCAGGCTGAAAGGAAAGCAGATGGCAATACGCTTAGTACCGAATCCTGCCGCCCTCACCTGCAGAGCCTCAGGGACACCAAAACACCCGTGCCACCAAACACCTGTAACACAGGTTTTACCCTTAGCAAGAGGTCACCCCAGTCCCCATGGCACCCCATGGCTCAGGCTGTGGGTGGGAAAGGTAAGGCTGCCAGGTCAGCAGGCAAGGAGGATGTGCTGTACTGCCCAATGGCAGCCTTGGTTCAGCTGCAGGGCTGGGAAATAGGAGGCATGCCCCAGGACGTGGGATGTTTTTGGTTTCTGGAGGAGGCTGGGAAGGAAAATGGATTCCGTGAGTCAGAATTTCTTGGCATGATTCATACTGGCCTCAGCTTTACTGGGAAAGACTCCTGAGATTCCAAACAGAGGAAAATATAATGGGGATAGAAAAGGTGGAAAACAAGGCAGGGATATGGCTGAGGCTGACCTAGCAGGAAAGCTAGGTTTGTATATTTTGTGTCCTGCACCACCGCATTAAATAAAGTAAGCATTTAAACAACATACAGAGGCATATAGTGGTAGGAGGGAGTGCTAACCAGGCTATGCATATATTCTGTTTGGTATTGATGTTGTAATCCTGTGAGATCATGCAAACATTTGCTCTGTGGTGGTATTGTCAAGTGCTCATTTGGTAAGTATTGTGTAGCTGTTAGTTCTCCTCTTTGTTCCTGTCACAACATGATCAAGTTATAAGAGAGCATCTAAAATATAGTGGTGTTTGGACAGTGAAGTGGTGGGATAATTATGATTTCAAATGTAACCACAGCTCAGAAAATGTTATTACAGAACAACGTGCAAATGTTTTGTAGTGCTTCTTACACTCAGTAATTTGAATGGAAGAAGATAAATAGGAAAGGAGAAAAAAAAAAAAAGGTGGAGTGGATGGCCAACCATATTCTAAGCCGCATTCTAACCCAATGTGAAAAGCGCCCTAATTTCCTGAACTGGAACCAAAATTTGGTCAGCTAGACTATTGCTCATGAGAACTATCGATGCTCTGGAAGAAAGTTTGCTCAGGAGAGAATATCCAGTCCTTAATTTAAGACAGTCTCCAACTTAAAGGCACTGCCGTTAAAAAGAGTTGCTTGAAGGCAGCACAGGCTTCCTTCATAGCTAAGGGTGCCTTCAGAGTCACCCTGAAGGGGCTTTATTCACTCTACAGGAAACAAAGGCTCCTAAAATGAGCAGAACAGTGAGACATTGGAATTCATATGATACAAATACTCCTCCCTCTGAAGTGTCTAATTTGCTCATTATCCAGCTAGCCAATACCTATGGGAAGCTTGCTGGATGGCCTTGAGTTTATTTTTTCTTAATCTTACTCCCTAATATCTTACATGATGAATTTCTTTCCAGAGTTGTAAATCTTGAAAATGGTTGGGAAGCATTTCTCTTGGACGAAGATGTATTTTTAAGGCTCTTTATGTGAAAGAAACTGTTTTGTTTTGTTTTTACTGCTGCTGAGAGTAGAGATGGATGCCATTCATTATGCATATACTGGACTTATTACACATAATGAAAGGTTCACTATATGTGGAGGTCTTTGCTGTGTTCAGGAGATACATTTAACAAAAGCACATACATCAAAAGCACGTGTAAAAAAATGTATCTATACCTATAATTATAGGCCAGAGTGAGGGCAGCTTGAAAGTTCAAAAAAATCTTCCAGGTTTTCTGTTACATCCCATCCTCTATAAGTAACTTGTCATTCTCAAAAGCAGCAGTTCAAGGGATAACAGTAAACCAGCAGAAAACAATGATTAACTGCTATAGTGTCATAACTTGTCAATATGGCACTTTCCTACAGTGATGTGTCTGCTGTTTAGATGGAATAGCTGCACTCCCACCAAGCTGTAAGCCAACTATGAAGTCTAATAAAATGTATCAACAATATTGCCAACTTTGCTAATTTTTTCAGGAGTTTGAGGACACTTGTTTTCTTAAAGCCACAACTCCTGAAACCATGGGCTTAGATGTATATCCTTGGTTTATTTAAATAAAAATTCAAGTCCATATGGTGGCTGAAACAAATTTTAAGATGTGTCTGCTAAAAAAAAACCCTTTAAGATGTGTCTGCTAAAAGTAAAAAATCTGCAGCCAATAATGTAAATTTAAAGAATACAAATTCTGAAAAATCAAAATTCATATATTTTTTCTCAGTAATTTGGGGACCTTGATAGAGTTTAGTCAATGTACATGAGTGATGCCAATTCAATTTTGGAAGCAGTTTATTCAATTGATTGCTCGAACTGAAAACTACTGTACTTTGAAATCACTGCAAGAGAGCAGGGAAGAACAGACCCAGTGAGAAAAAGCATTGGGAAGATTCACTTGCAAGGTTTTACCAGTGCACATTACATGCCCAACAGTAATTATATGTGGTAGGAAATAAAAATCCCTAATTCTTCAATCTGTATCTCTTTCCTGTACAGGTCACACACATTTCTGTGGAAGAAAAGTTGGTTTGCTTGAAGTGAGATAGCTTCAGCAGCATGTAAAGATGGAAAGGTGTTGAGGGATATGGTGGAAAGAGTCTTGTGCAAGAGAAACTGCCCTCAAGGCCTTGACAAGCGCTGGGCAGTTTTAATTGGGGTAAAGCTGGTGATAGCCAGATGATCGGCAGCAGTAGGAACAATGGTCAGTGGTGAAGCTGACTTGCCATGAACTGTTTTTGTACCAAAATCCATTTGTGGTTTTGGCATGAAAACCCAAACCAGGAAAACTCTATCAGCAGGATCGTTCCAAGAACTAATGCAACACAAATGCAGATGTGCTGGGCTTCAGTGAGAAACAGAAGGATGTGATCCACTTATTTAATAACTGTGGATGGATTAATCTGTACAGTATAGACAACAAAATCTGAGCTAGTCAACAAATTCCTTCTCCAGTCAGTGGCCTACTCTTGCAGGATGTGAAACATTTCATCTTGAAATAGGCATTTGAAATAGGTCAGATGAGCTGGGTCCTAGAAAATGTTTGTTCCTCTCCACTATCTGTAAAGAAGAAGCTGAAGTGATGAACAGATGTAGGTATATACAGTACAAGTGTCCAAATTTGGGTGGGCTGACTCCCACACAGTATTTCTATATATCTCAGATGTCTTCTGGGCTACAAATGCAATCAGAGCCATACATCCAAAAGAAACCTTTGTCAAAACTCATTATCCAGAAAGGCTTTCTGTGGTGAGGGGCTGTTAAACAATATGAGCATAATGGGATAACTCTATGCTTGTTATTACAAAGAGGGAACTAAAGTGTAGCTAGTATTATCATAAAGTTGAAGCATGACACCCCCTTCATTGAGAGATTGGATTGTCTGTAATGTGCATCTATTTAACCCACTGTGGACTAGGAGTGAGCAATCCCTGCAGTATATTTAGTCAATTGCAAATCAGCATGTTATTTTACCCCCTACGATAGCCTACTTGTGCTGTCTACTATCAAATATTTACCTACTTGTGCTGTCCTACTATCAAATATTTCATCCAGGGCAATCCCTTATACACATGTGGTATTTTCATTGTATTTAAGACAGGTGATGAAGATGTTGATGTTGATGTTGTCAACATCAGATGCTGCCACTACTGTTAGTGCTGCTGCTAGCACTTCATCAAACTAGAACTGGAGATTCTTATAGGTGCACACATAAAGTGAGAGGTTACTCCTGTCTCAAAGTATTCTCAGGAGGAAAGGGAGAAATTTGTAGCAAAAAATGGTGCAATGGTGATCTTGAATCCTATAAGCCAAAGTAAAAATAGTTTCCATAGTTGGTCTAGTGAAAAAAATCCCCTTTTCTTCTGAATGTACCACTCGGGAAGACAAATTGTGATACTTAAAAGTGGGAAGCAAGAACATTTTAGAAAACAAGACTGATACAGAAAATGTAACATTGTTCCCAAACCCAACCCTAAAGCTACAGCATTTTGGATTCACTGAGGAAGGCTACTGGCAAAGGAAGGAAGAGGTGACTGGGGCATGCTCACCAGTTAGGTGATTAGTTAGGTGCACACAACTTTCCTCTTTTCTGGGCTAAGGAGAGGAGAGCCAATGCTGTACAACACCTGAGGGAACAATAGGCATCTGCAGGCGGTGGCTGCTCAGACACTTGTACTGATGTCCATGCACTTGAAAGATTAGATGGACAGTGCTGATGAGGAAGGAAGATGGGGAAAAGCATAACCAATCAATTCAGCTTGACCAGGTCAGTCACGTGTGGACTTGAGATTGAAGAGAATATTGGGGGATGATGGAATAAGCACAGAAAAAAATTCTTTGATGGTTATGAACCGGTCACTACAGCAAAGACTATAAGGGACACCACAACTCTTGCGTAGGGTTGGTAGCACCCAGGACAGCACACCTCTCTCTTCTGGCCTTGTTACTGTTGATGCTCTCTCCTATGCAGTGTCTTCTCTGCTCCCTTCCTGCTTTCTCTAGGCCTTCCTGCACAGTGGGACTTCCTCAGCTGTCTAATGAGGCTCGGTCTTACTAAAGGTCTGGAAGATAATGGGAACAAAGAACAAACAAACCAAACCCTTAGCTTTTGAAATGTGGTTCTTCCATGGACTTGAGATCTACACTCTTTTTTTTTTTTTTTACCATCTGAAATAATTGGAAGGAAGTTTCTGTTTTCCAGAGTCTTCATTTATGACATTAATTAAGGTCATGCAAAGAACTCATGGCCTCAGCAAAGAAACAGGAGATAGAAGTCTCAGTCCCTTGTTCATAATTTCAGGTTTGGCAGTTCACAAAACTGTAACTACTTGCATTACTGTCTGAGGCACCTTAATTTGTCCACATCACTGAAACCAGTCTGAATGTTGTCTCTTGTTCTAGCTCAGCCATTATTCTTAGTTTACTGCAGACATAAAGTGTAGACAGCTGAGCTAGTCACTACAGGCTCTAAATAGTCACTGGAAAGAAACAGACACTTTTAGGGTGCAATTCATCTAATCTATTTTATATGTATACTTTACAATGAGCTGCTTTTACACTCTAGGCAACTGCATTTAGACACGGAAAAACAACTCAAAGATTTCAACACGAGATGAGGAAAAAACACAGAAGAATTGTAACAGCAGCTGAATTTCTATATAAACTAAAATACAGAAGATAACCTGTCCTAGAAATAAAAGTCTTGTAAGTATACACAGATGATACTTCTGTTTACAGAAAAGAAGGGAGAACTCATAATATCCTGCAGATTTCCAGAAATTCCTTCCAACCTGCAGATACGGATTTTCTGCCCAACACTGTGCTGGAGCACTCAAGTTCATTGTACTTGAATTCATTATTTTATGCGTATGCAATGACAAAGATGTATTTTCTTCCTGTCTTATCCAGTAGATGAAATTAATCATAAGACCATGGGATAGAGACCACTAATTAAATTTAGATGGACAGGACCTCCTTAAAAGAGCTCCCAAGGACCTGTATTTCTCAATTTATAGGTTAAGAACATGGCATGTACTTTAGGAAGGTAGCTTCACTGGGTTCCTAATTGTAAGTTAAAGCATTAATGCAAATCAGACAGGGCTTCTACTCAGAAATGTCACATAAAGAAGTTTTGAATTGGTGCCATCAGTCATGTAATGGGCTTGGGAAAACACGGGGCCTTGGGAAAAGCACGGATATCCTACTGCCCTGGTGCACGGTGATCCTATGCTGGTGAAAGTCATGACTTCTGTATTCAAAAGAACGCGCTACAGAAACCACTGCAGCCATCACATTTTTGTGGTGGCACACATACAAGTGTGTTTTGTACAGCATGCCTTAGAATGCAAACCACTCAAATACAATGCAAAGAGACAAACAAACTGTTGGAGCCACACAGCTGTTTTGTGACAGTAATCACTGATAACTCAGACTCTATAAAAAAGTAGTTCCACTATTTCAAGAGGATACCTATAAAATGCTTTAAGAGGAGGCATTTCCTTCACATTTCCATGGCTCTCCATCCCTTGCTTGACTTTACAAAGCCCATGACCTGCCTCTGTTAATTCACTTTCCATAATCCCTGAGGAATTGCTACTCTCAGGTCCAAGCAGCACAGCTATTTGCCTAGATGCTTTTATCTTATCTGGGTACTACGCTTCCTCCCCTTTTATCTTGTAGTTCCTTCTCTCCTACTATGGTTCCTACTAGGGTTCTCTTCACTCCTTTTCTTCTTCCTTCTCAGATTCCTGCTGCGAGAGGAGAGTGTGAGACCTCTACGCCGAACCCAGCAGGGAATAGACAGAGCAAGGTCATGATGGGTCAGATGAGTGGACTCAGGATGGGAAATGAGAAATGGACAGTGCAGAGAGGGAAGAGAGGCCGGAAGGAAGGAAACAGGAAAACTGAAGAGAGAGCCTTAGGAAAGGGATAAAGAGAGGAAAATTAACTTGAAATGAATCTGAAAGCACTTTGGAGGAAATAGAGGAAGAGAAGTGGTAAATAAGGAACAAAACCTGAGAAAAACATAGAGTGTATAGAATATAGAAAAATACAGGACATTTCTGTGAGTGGTACATTTTCCTTGGTAGGAAACATGGCCCTAACTACTGAGCAAACATGAGGAAAGGCTTGCTGGTTATTCAGGATAATGTTTCAGGGTGAGAGAATCTGTGAGGCTTAGTTGTCAGGGGAGGAGTCCAGTGAGGGGATGCTTTATGTGGAACAGGAAAATACACTGTCTGTATTTTATGTGTATTTACAATCTTGTCACTAGATTTTGAATATTTTTACATATATTAATGCATGTGATAAGGCTGTGGAGTTCACGGTTTTATACTGAAGGTGTGTATTGACCAAAACACATAAAAATGTCGTGTGGTAGACGAACAGAGTATGGAAAGCAGCCTGTAGTTTCTGCTTAGCACAGTGTAGAAGTGAAAGCAGAAGGTGGCACAGCACTGGCAGCTTAACTGTACTTTGGCCAGGGCTTGTCTACATGTGGAAATTTTCAGTGCTAACTTTCCAGATGGCAAGTTTGGGCTTTATGTTTTGCACCATGAGTAATTCAGTTTAGTCCATGCTGGAGGTGGATTAAAATAAATCACACAAAGGCAGCAGCAGTGGAGAATAATTCACATGGGGAGTGAGGTGAGGGACGTGCGTGAGTGAAAAACAACTATTTTGATTTAAAAATCCACCCTCAAAATGATTTCATAATAGCTTCCCTGTGTGGAGAAGCCTTTAGTTCCCTTGCAGTACTGAGAGCCCGCACCAGGACTTACGCAGTCAGAAAGCCATTGCTATGGAGGCAGAGATGCACAAAACCTCCAGCAAGCTGTGAGCCTTGTGAAGGGCTCCATTTCAAGGGAAATATCACACGGTCATTTCCTTCTTCATTTTTGTTTCTTTTGCTTTAATCTGTCCCAGCATTCCCCACCACTTTTGTTTCGTAGGGTGCCAGGAGGAGGACCCCTGTACTTTTTGCATCCATTTTGGTTCCGTGCATCTCCTCCCAGGCTCCTGATCTGGAAAAAAGGTCTGAATGGGCGTAATAGCAGATTGCCATCCCAAATCACAAAGAGTGGGAGCCCTTACCTCTGGGCTGGAGTAATGCGAGGGCTTGCTGCCGTCACTCTCGCTGGAGCTGCTCTCGCTCTCTGAGTCAGACTCTGAGCTGCTCTCAGACTCACTGGAGCTGCTGCTGCTGGACCCCTTGCTGGAGAGTCCTGGGGCTCGGGTGCTGGACTGCGGCCCCACCAGGCTGCTGGGCCCATGGGAATGGGAGGCGAGAAGAGAAAACACACAGAGAGAAACACTTAAAAACCATGGTGTATTGGAGCAGACTTATTTGCGAGCTTGCCTCTGCTTCTATTGAAGGGTGAAGGGAATTCAACGTTATGCTATTATATATGATTGGGGTCAGCTGCACGTGCATTTACATCTAGAGCCTTTGGTGTCCCTTCTTCACACAAGGGAGGGCAAAGCTTTCAATTCAGCTCATCTCTCTTCTCATTCAACAAACTGTGTAGGATATTTTAAAAGTACCAAACGTGGTAAAAATAGCACAGAGGAAGCAGTCTTAATGGTGCCTAATGAACCCTGTGCAGAGGTGAAAGCTGGAAAAGGTGAACAGTCAACAGAGCTGTAGTGTGCAGTACCAGCCATTTACAGCAGTAATAGAATAACAATAATATTATGTTCTCACTGGAGCTTCCTGCTCTCATTTTGTTCCTGCACACTGCTTTGCCTACCCACTGGAGATGTGGTTGCCTTGATATTGACAACTGCATGATCTAAGGCTCTGATCCTGCAGAAGCGTGAAGAGATCAGGCTCGTGTTTTTGCACATCAGCAGAGTAGTGCTGTCAGCAGAGCTGCTTGACTTCTTAAAAGTTATGTTTGCGTGCAAGTGTTGGTATTATCAGGCCTGACAGCAAAAGAAAAGTATACTTTCCCCAAATAGTTGACCATGCATATTGAAACACCACAGTCATAAAGACTTGAGTGTGGAATGTCCTATTAAGTCATCCAGCTTATTCCCTAGGCAATGCAAGATTGTTCCCTGTAGCAGGATGCATTTTCTAGTGAGTTGTCCAATTGGATTTTAAATGACTTGAATGCAGCTTTTGCTTTTACCTCTGGGAAACTTCTCTGCAAACTAACCCAAATTCCACTGTCAGAGATTTCTCCCTATGTTCAACCTGAAGTTGCCCTTTTAAAATTTATTGTTGTTCCTTATTATTTCATCCTATTACTAATAGTTCCAGTGATGAATTATCCTCCTCCCTTTTTCCTTTCACATATTTGCAGACTGTTTTCCTGCCCTACTTCAGTCATCTTCCAGACAAGGCCATACACATATACTTCTTGTGATCTTTCTTCATAAGTCATTATCTCCAGGGATACCGGATCATTTTTATGGCTCTTTTCTGAACTCATTCCAATTTGTCTATATCTCTCTGATAACAGGATGCCCAAAACAGAGTGCTACATTATAGATGGTTCTCACTAGAGCCCTACAATGAAGGGCTATTACATCCCTGCTCCTTGATGCTGTTGCTTTTGTAAACATACACCAGACCTGTGATGGAATATATCGTCCATTAACACTCCTACATCTCTTTCAACACTTCTTTCTCCAGAGTTCCTCCACTGATAGCTTTTAGTTTACTTGCTTCCAGAGAGATTAGCTTGCTTTGTTTTTTTCTTCCTTCCATGCCAGATCTCATTTTCTTCTTTGTTGTACATACTTCTAACGCTTCTGGCTCTTTTTGATTTACTTCTCTGCCCTCGGAGATGTCTGCAGCAACTTCTAATTTAGTATCAAATGCAAATTTAATTAAATGGTTATTCACTTCTTTTTCCAGATCATTAATAAGACTGTTAAATAAACTCTGCATGAAACACACCGGTACCCTAATAACCAACCCTTCCCAACTCCGCTCACCAATGTTTATCATTACCCTTGTTTATGCTCCATCAGTCCAATATTGTGGCTAATGCAATGGGAACTTTGGAGATGCATTTTGTGAGAAATAATATCTGATAATTAATTACAGTTCAGCTATGTTGCACCTAATGAATTGTCTTTACCTACTAATGGTGCATTTCATTCTGGAGAACTGGGATCTGATACCTGACATGAGCATACAACAGACATGCTCTGGTGCCAGAGAAGAGGCCAACACATAAGAGATGTGGGTTCAGGTCTGTGATTCCCCTCAGTGCCCACTTTCCAGCCTCATCCCTGTCTCCTTTAACACATGCCAACCTTTCCCCACTGGAGCACTGGTCGCATACAACATAGTGCTCCAACCACATCACCTTCAAGAAATGCCTGCATGCGTGCAGCTCTAGGAGGCAGGAGGTCTGTCAGCATACACAGACACTAATGTAATAGATATACTTGTGCCTTTAAAAACTTGCCTTCTACTGGTTTGATGTTATTCATTGTGTCCCTTTGTCTGACCAGGTAGGTGTGGAAAACAAGATTTTCAGGCAGGCATTTGTATAACAGCATTAAGGTGTCTGAAACAGTAACAGCTAAGAAGCTTGTAAAAATTTTCCTCACTGGAGAAGGAGAATTGACGTTTTGTGCACTACTTTGAGACAACGCTGTTTTCCACTTGCACAGGTTGCCTGGTAAACTCCAGATCTATACTGCTTACTTAACAGATTATAGTCAATCCCTTACTAATATAATAGTGAGAGCTATATAGAAGCCACTATCATTTTTCTGGTTTAGATTTTTTTTTTCTTAAGGGAATATGAAAAGATAAGTGCCTTTTCTGGCAGTGTAACTTAGGGAATGCTTTTGACAGTGTCCAGCTCTGATGGATTCCCCATCCTCTCCACAACATCATTGTGACTGCTGCCTGAAAAGTATTTCAACATCACAGAACATCTGCACATTTATGTCCTGCCCCCAGTGATTGTGATTTTAATTTTTTAACCATAATTTTTGTTTGGCTTTGACTGAAGTATTCAGAATTGCTATATAGGGGATGAGGGAGAAAAAAAACCCACAGTAATATTTCTTTCCTGTTGTGACATGAAATGTTTTTCTAGGCTGCTGAATAGAAATTGTTACTACAGCCATAGATATAAAATATAACTGTTGGACTCTTCACAAACATCTGGAGATCCATGTTTGCTGCTCTAATGATAGCCAATATACTGAAGAAACTGAACAACATTACAATATTTTCCCACTTACGCTGTTACTGTTGTAGTCCCCTGTCCCCTTTCTACCCTTTCCGTTTTTAAATACGGTGAATTTTTACAAGGCTCCTCATTACATTATAGTAATCAGGATGAAAATATATACACATTTTTTCATGCTTTCTTCAAAAAAGTGACCACTATTTCAAATCTGTGACTTCCATTTTGGATTGTTCTCTCTGAAGTGTGTAAGCAAGATCATTCAGTCAAAATAAAATACCGATTTGCATTTTAGTGATGTGGCACATAACATTCACACACATTTTGCTGTTGACTTATTCTCTAGAATTAATTACTACATTGTAGAAATGATACTTTTATTTTAAGCAATTGAACAACAGTTTGGGTTAGAATCACATCCACCCTCTGGCTTAGGAGAGCAAATACACTGAAAAGGTGCTAGAAACCCTGTAAAGCACTTCATAACCAACAAAACACTTGAAGCTTCTGACCACAGTCAGAAACTATAGACGGCTATCCTGACTACATGGAGCTTGCTCAACGTTTCTTAGATGTGGAGACTCAGAAATACCCTGATTTCAGGAGATTAATACTTTTCTGCTCAAACCAATCTGAGATCCAGCTGGAGATGGGGAGTCACCTCACACTTTGTAAGATCCTGAGGTGTTAGGTGTGGTGGGACTGGTTGTTAGAGTCATCAGACTGCATGGCCATGACCAGAAAATGAACAGCACCAAGGTGGTTTAACACTTGCACAGGAAGGTGCAGGTGTTTGCTACTCAGTCAGTGAAGATTCCTAAATCAGTTTGCCTCAGCTGCCTTCAGGAGACCTCCTGAGGTTAGTTAGACCAGATCTGGGCCCTGCTTCACGCTTCCTATTAAGCTACTGCTTACAGCCATGCCGCTTGTCATAACAATAAATCATGGCGTTGAGCAGTGGGCACCAGAAATTCCTGGGTAAGTAAGTGTACACTGCATTGCAGGAATTCAGCCTCAATATTTCAAAGGCAGAAAATATGGATGCCTGATCAAGGTAGATGTAAAACAGATGCAGTTCTTTGCCAAGCTGCAAGTGTTTGATAGCAATATTAAACTAATTCAAAATGTAATAACCACAGAAGATTTTGTTATTCCAGTTCTTCATTGCATTGCAAAATGATACCCACTTTACACACGTACAAATGATTATCAGGAATGCAAGGCAAAGGAGAATCAGGTCTATACAAAGAAAACATTTCAGAGCAACTCCCTGAAAATACTTCTCTCGCCGCGACAAAGGCTTTGAGCATGCCCATGCTTCATATTTTGGGATCCAGGCAGTCTTTGCAGCAATTGTATCCACAGGCTTCTTAGTGAAAAACCCTTTAACATAACTAGACACTATTGCTATATTTTTGCTTGTCTGGAGATGGGACAATATTTACCCAGTGTAATTGGTATTGCTGTAATCACCTAAACTACTTTTCTTTTACCTCTCACCCTGCAGTGAGACCATCCACCAAGCACTGTCCCACTACTAAGTGACCCAGGTTACCATTATGAAAGAGCAATGCTACCATTAGAATAAAGAGATGACTTGAATAAACCAGTGATGCTGTTAAGGATCATGTCAAGGTTGAGAGGTAAACATGGAGAAGGAGATCTAAATTTGCAGATATTACAACTGTAGGAGAAAATCCTAAAAAAGACTTCATGAATGCTTCAAATATTTGAAATGTCCAGAAGACCTATCACTGTCTTGAAGAAGAACGACAACTGTGGGAAAACAGTACTCCGAAACAGACAGCCAGTCCCTTGGCTGGCATAAGCTGTCACAGCTCCATTGGCTTCAATTAGGCCACACTGTTTTAAATCAAACCATAAATCTGATATCTGAAATGATATATCAAACTCAGTGATGAAAACATATTCCATGGTTTAGAGATCAGTTGGCAGAGTCTCTATTTTAATTCTGGATTAAAGTATCTGAAATACCACTTCCTTCTTCCCTTTTGCAGTCAACCTGAAGCCTAGTGAAGATCTTTTATGGAAAACACTTTACCCTTTGTTGTGAGAAGCAAATTCCGCGTGGTACTTCCTCAAAGCAAAAACTGAGAGCACGGTGCCAAGATCTGTGTAATTATCTCTGCTGCCTGGCACCAAAGATGCTGCAAGCCTCCCATGCACACAGTAGGGAATTCCTGTGTTGGTAATTGTGAATGAATCACAGACGCAATGGAAATGCCCACTTCTTGCTGCTGCCCCTGAGTATTTTTCAAATTTTCTTTCAGCGAAAGCATTTGATGAATGCTTACCATGTGGGGGCTACCCTGGGCTTACCTATCAGGGCATCCCAGTGTAGAAACAGAACACATGGGAATATTTTCTGAGGTAAATAACTGTGGAATGCCAAGGAATAGCTCAATAAGGATAGCTGACAAAAATGAATCTGGAAGTCAGCCTTTCATTTCAGGCCAAAGTCATGCTGAGAAAAGGGAGATGATACCACAGACTCTAAAATTTGCATCTGCTTGAGGACGGTCAGATATCCTCAGGGTTAAAATATGAAAGCTGGTTCTGCATTTAACATGTTCTGCATACAACATGAGTATAAGCAACCTCTGCTCCAGGTTTAGGCCTGCCATGTCATGTCTGAATGACCAAATCATTCCAAACTTCCCGGGCTCTGCCTTCCTCTTCTGGTCCCCATTCACAGTCATAAATGGGGATGACTGAACTAGCTTACCCTCAAGTTTGTTAAGAGGTGTCCTTTATAACTGCTTAAAAAGCACTTGGACATCCTCGCTGCGAACACAGTATGGAAGAGATACAAATTTATGCCTTTGTACCTTTGCTAACTGAGAGCATGAAACCAATTAGCTGTCTGAGTTCTTTACAGTTGCCCGTTGCGGAAACCTATTGTTCACTAACAAAAAAAGCAGCTGGCCCTGCCATGGTCGGCAAAAAGAAAAATAATAAAATGAGGCTGGGCATTTCCTTTCTCCAGGTAAACGATTTCCCAGGAGTCTGTTAATACCTTTCGGAAACAGAGAAATGTTTTCGTACCTCATTCCTATAACAGATGAGGTATGAAACGGGAGTCATGATGAGTGAGAGTCCTGGAGGCTGTTTGGCTTGTCACAATATATAAAGCTCCCGTGGAAGCGCCGCATTACCTTAGCCGCACCACCTTTGCAGAGCACAACTAATAAAGCACAGCTGCCAAGGAGAGAGTTCATAGGCCCCACCTATATTTTAACACTGTCCTTGGGAGTTGCTTAAAGAGTTTGTGCTGACAAGACTGCAAGTATCATCTCATAATGCAAACCTAAGGTAAATCTGGTCTTTGCAGAGAGTAAGGTGTGCCCGGTGTGATTGCAGTTTAATTGCCTGAATAGCCGCCAAAGAAAAACAAATTGTTAAGAAGAGACATTTAGAAAAACAAGTTATGAAGCTCATGCATGCAGACGGCCCTCAAGAGAATTGAGTCTGGCTGGGGGGTATCTATTTAAGGCCTGGTTGATGCCAGTAGTGGAATCACAGCTCCCACCTTGGATGACTGCTGCAGGAAAGAGAAAAATCACTGAAAAAACCTTGGCTAAAATCACCTCCTAAAATAAAATGCAACATTGCAATTAATAGTGACATCTTTGTATAAATAGCTCTATCAGAAGGAGTGTGTGCCGGCGTATCTCAGATGAAAGGGTCCAATAGACCTGGAGCAGCATTAGCGTGGGGATGAAGTGATTAGTCAGCGGGCTGACAGCTGTGCTAGGAGCCTGCTGCCAGATCCCAGTGTATGCTTTCCACCACTGCCAAGTGTTTGCTTGTCTCTCCAGATAAATGGAGCATCAGCAGTGTTTTATTTGACCTGCTCACAAGAAAAATAAAGCAACTCTGACTTCCTCGGTGTGTTTGTCGTTGACCTTGCATCAGCTGAATATGAGTCGAGAAATTCTCTGGTTCAGGAAAATTAACTCTTCAGTAGAAGGGGGCCCTCGCAGTCTTTTTAAGTTGGTAGTATAATTTGACTCTTCATGTCTCAACATACAGTGACTGAAAGAGTGGGAAGTGCTGCCTACATACCCTGTGGTGTCCTTGGAACATGCCCTTAGACCAATGACCCAGAGAATGATGAACAGCTTTGAGAATAATCTATAAACAGCCACCCTCCCGTCCCCAGAGTGAAATTGGGAAACCATTTCCATGGAGAACTTTCAGGACAGGAATAAGTTGCAAGCGGTAGAAGTTGTGGAACAGACTCACTCAAGACTGTGCTTTTCATTTCCCCCTGAGACCAAGGGCAACAGCTTTTATGTGCTTTCTTTCATTCGTACCCCAGAAGTTTCATTTTTTCTCTTTCCTTCATCGGTTTGATAATAATAAAATCATAGAATCGTTAAGGTTGGAAAAGACCTCTAAGATCATTTTGTCCAACTGCCAGCCCATCCCCACCATGCCCACTAACCATGTCCCTCAATGCCACGTCCATACAGTTCCTGAGAGATGGTGACTCCACCACTGCCCTTGGGCAGCCAGTTCAGAATGGCAACAAATACTGTACAGAAGACAAATACTGAAAGTACAGCACTTTACAGAATCACAGAATCACAAGGTTGGAAACGACCTGCAAGATCATCTAGTCCAACCACCCTCCCATTCCTATTAGTACCGCAAGCTACTAAACCATATCTCGTAGCTCCTCATCCAGGCGCCTCTTGAAAGTATTTACAATACTTTCTAGAACATTTCAACTGTGTATTTTTTCATTTTTGAAATCTGTCCCTCAGATAGAGTTTGCAAGAAGGAAAAAGGACTCTTTTGAGCACTGGCATATATATGGTACTAGTGTCTGAGCCTGTGGTCAGGCAGAGTTTTTCCACATCTGAAAAACCAGAAGTTTTGGATATCTTTCTGGCACTCAATGATTCCTCATAATAACCAAGTGCATTCTTCTGGAAACTCTAACTTTCCATTTTTCTCTCTTTCCCACCTGTCTCCCCTTCCCTTCATGCTCTGACAGAGCTCCTTTCCTGGCAGCATCAGGAGTTACTGTATGCAGTTGCCAGCTGTCTCCAGAGAGCATGAGCTCATTGGTCCAGGTGAGATCAGATTACTGAGTTCAGGGCTCAGCTGTTAGAAGGTCTCATTAGAGTGGGCTAATGTAAAAGCCACAAGTCTCAGCAGAAGTTCTTTTGATCATGGAGAAACACCTGAGCATCCGAACCCTATCACCTGAAGAATGATTCTGAAGTAAAGGCCCTTCAAGAGGGAGGGAGGGAGGGAGAGTCCCATAAGAGTTGCTTGTTCACAAAACGTTAAGGTCACGTACAACAGTAGGAGAAGATGTTCTTGTACTTCAGCAAAATAAGCAATTGGTGAGTGCTAGGTGAGGTCAGTGAAAATAAGGTCTCATTTTGCTAAGGGTTGAATGGGACTGTTTATAAGTAATCTGGCAGGACGTTACCTGCAGATCTCAACCAAGGTGATTTGCTGACTGTGGAGAAATAAGGTATGTGACTTACACAATCAGAGCTTCATCTATTTTCTAAGGCTTGAAAAAGTGACTGAATAAGAATGTAGCTGAGTTAAGGTGGAACTGGACCCTCTTGGTTGGATCTTGATAAAGCTTACCAGTGAGGTATAGGATACTGGGATTTTATGCATTCACTTTTTCTGTGTTTGACTTACAAGAGGACCTGACAGTGACTATTCAGAAATGCCCCATAGAGATTCTGACCTCTTATGATTGGCTAGAGGGAATCTGGGATTCTAAGGGTAAACAGTATGCCTTGTACACCCAATGCCATATTCATTGTGACTTGGAATGGAAGCCCAGAAGGTTTATTTCAGATTCTTCTGTGTAAATACTCTTTCATGGTTCAGTCAGCTTCCTTCCACTTGTCTAAAGATTAGAGGTGATACACAGTGTGTATATCCCCTCCTAACCCAGTACTGCACCACGGCATTAAAGCTGAATTCCTTTCAAATTTAATGATAGGAATACATTCTCCATTTTGGAGGTGGCCCTAGCAGCTTAGAATTTTGTGCAATAGGCTCCAGTGCCTTGGGAGAAACGTAAAATAAACATAATTAAGCACTGGAACAGATCATCAGTAAAAGCATAGACCATCTATAGTGGAAGTGTCAGAAACTAAGTTAGGCAAGGACCTGCTTCAGAAGGTTTATGCAGGATTTATCTTGTCAAGTTATGAGAAAAAGGATTAAATGAGCATGAATTTCTGTGGGTAAATATCCAGATGAGGTTGTTAAGGAGCATGCATTCTGTGCTTACAGGTCAAATGACAGGGAGAAAGTGTAGAAAGGGATATAAAATCGGTAGGTGTCAGAACAGTCACAGCAAGGAGCAATACAAAACATTTTGTGGAAAATGTAGAGTGGCGTTAATCCACCATCTTCAAAATATCTCATCAGAAGAATTTTATACCATTCCTCTGGAGATCAGCCCAGTCATTGCTTTGCTTGTCTCATTTATTCCATAAACCATGAAACATAGATGCACTTCTATCCCAAAAAACAGCAATTCTTGCTTCTGAGTGACAGCTTCATTAAGCGGCCACAGCAGACTGAACTTTGGAGTAGGAGAATCCTTGTCTGCTTTGGCCTGCCTTTGCCTTATTTCAGAATTACTGTTAATATAATGCCAGTCATCACTGCCCAGCAAAGCAGGCAGCCTTTGCTAATTTCCAGAAACAGTTGTGCCTTGCCTCAACACGGCAGCCCTTTGCCTCAGTGTGCAGGGCCCTGTGCACAGCTCTGTCTTGCAAGACCTCTTGCTAAGCTCTGAGAGTCCAAATACAGATGAACTTGTGCAGATAAAATTACTAACTACCGTAATGGCCGTCCAAATGGGTGCAATAAATTTCAGTGTGAGACAAACTCTCTCAGGTTTTACTGACTCTTAATGCTGCTGCTGCCAGCTTTAGTGTTACTCTTTGACTCAAGCCATATTCTGTTGTTTCCCAAAGGTCTTTTCGGCCCGTCAGCTCTAATCAATATGCTGCCTTGAGAAGGAGCTTGTTTTAAGTAGGCTTGCTCACCATAAAGAACCATATAAAGAAAATTTGACTTCTACTCCTTGTCAGCATATATCACTTCCTATGCAGAGCAGCATTTAGATGGTCTGTTAGTGGAATCCAAGTGCTCTCTTTTATGTGTTTCAAGAAATGACAAATGCTTGAGAAAAATGCATAGTTGTTCTACAGAAGACATTAGGCAGACTCAGGAATGGCAAGCAGAACAGCTAATAAAGCTCAGAATTGTAGCAGAGAGGATGTTAAAAGCTAATTACTTCGAGATTATTTGAAGGCTTATAAAAGGTTCTTCTATGCTCGGTTCTGATGTAAGTACAGCCTGTTTTCCAGCAACACGCACAACTGTTTTAATGTGTTTTTAGAAAGCGCTACCCAGGAAATTCTGTTTACCTGCTATTGACATGCTAGCTCAAAATAAAGGATGTTTAAAACCAATTTTCAGCTATTGAATATCTGCCTGTAGTTCAGCCTTAGGTTTTTGAAGGTCTGAGCTGCTGGGAAAAAATTTCTCCCATTCTGATAGGCTCAGATTCTTGACCCTGTACTCCAGCTAGGTAAGGTCACCCTTTAAAGCTTGATGGGAGTGCACAGAGGTGCTCATGCAGCACAGGAAAGGTCCTCCTATTTAGGGTGTCTGGATCTAACTCACTGAAACACAGCATAGCAATGTGCAGGTACTTGATGGTTTTTAAAACAGAGAGCAGCCCCTACTAGTAAACTTTGCTGTACTTTCCTCAGCTATATTGCATAAAGTTGTCCCATGAAACACAAGGACAAGGTGTGATAAGCACAAATATACAAAGCTATGTTGAGAGTTATGCAAATTGTCCTTTGCAATTCAAAGGAAAATCAAATGTGAATTGCATCCTGTTGTTAGACATCACCCTTGGAAAGTAAATGTAAGGTTTGTTTATGCACACACAGAATGCGAGGGGAGGCAGAAATAAATTACAAAGCAAATATAATTTTATTTGCTTTATTCATCTAGAATGTGGTATTGATGTGTCTGGACTCAGTGGCTCCCCAGCTGCACCCTCCTCCAGGATGTTATCAATCCTTTATTTCTGTAAAATGCACTACCATCTAGTAGGAAAAGCACCAGAATGGCATGTCATTTTAATAAAAAAAGCCAGTCTTACACCATGCTGTGACCTGATGTAGTTGCTGTCATATCTTCCAATATATTTTTCAATCTGTATTTCGTATGTTTTGGTGTTTTTTTTTAACTGCCATGCATCTTTTTAGATTTCTTACAATATTACAGTATCTCTGAGGCATGCATAGATGCCTTTGCCTATTCCTCAATGTAGCTTTTGTTCTCCCTGCCTCTCCTGAAGCAGCAGAAAGGAAATGCAAACACAGGGCAATCGAGCAGGGGGAAGCATTGCTCAGCACTGTTCCCTCATGCCACAGCAAGATGCTGCTGTCCCTCCTCGCTCTCCCCTAGGCTAACTGGCCCTGCTGCTGCTCCAGAGAAGCTGTGGTTCCCCATCTCTGGAGGTGCTCAAGGCCAGGTTGGATGAGGCCTTGGGCAGCCTGCCCATGGTAGGGGTTGGGGCTGGATTATCTTTAAGGTTCCTTCCAAGTTAAGCCATTCTATAATTCTTCTCTCCCCACCTGCCTGAGGTCCTGCATACCCCAGGATATGCTCTGTAAAGCGTGGGCCTCTTCAGCATACATTTAGCAGTGCTATCCAGCAGGAGGCTGGTAAAGGTATAGCTCTTGGCATGTGCTGAGGCTGGAAGTTCAGCATCCAGCTGTGAGGATATACATTCTGCATTTCTTTAGAAGTGTATCGGGTCATCTGCCTCAGCTGGGAAGCAGCGGGGAAGAGCAGGAGATTCTGCACAAGGGCTTTGCAGAGAAGATGAGACAGACAGATAGGTTTCCAGGAGAGTATGGGTTTCCACAGTCTGTGCAGCAAGGAAATCACTCCTTGGGATTTTTTACCATCTCGACATGAATCTAACCCTTGCTAGACAAGCTGCAGCTTGGGGAGAAAGATCAAATGCTGGGTCTTTGCCATTAGCTTAGACATTAGGGGAAAGGGCTAGATGACTTCTTTTGATAACTAGCATGAAGACCCCAGCAGGGTTTCAGACAGTTTTATTAATCATAAAAGTCAATAAAAATAGACTGTTCCTCAGGGGCAAAGGAAAAGCAAAACCTCGGAAGAACAAATCAGGGCAGGCATCTTCTATTCCTGAGAGCATTCTGTTTGCATTCTGCACTTGAAACGGAAAGGGAATACTTAAGAGTGAAACTCCCAATTGATATAACCAAATACTTTCTCAGGAAAGTAGACAGCACTTTCTTATGGACTTGTATTGCAACAGGGAAAGATTTTGATAGGCTTTATGTACAGCTTGGAGATACTGAACTATTGGGCATTTTATCCTGAGACTTGCATGGCACACCCACAGTCAGCAAGTTTCCTCCCATGCCTTTGCACTCATCTTTCCCCTTTGACGTGTTTTTTTTTTTCTTTCCTCTTGCCTGTCTCTTTTCTCTTTGCCCCCCACTTTTTTCCATTTGATAGAGATTACTTTTAGTTGCCTCTATGCCATTGTCCATTTCATAGACTCAGCAGTCTTTAGCTGCCTTTGCAATATGAATGTCAGGCCCATAAGGATGTCTTTATCTATCTTAGGGCTTCTCAAGTGACTTTAGATACCCGTGTACCTCATTTCCATTTTAACTTTCCTATCCCACAGTTGTGAATAAATCCCTCCAAACAAGCCCAAGTGTAAGACAAAGCACTCCTGTCTTTCTGGGCCTTGCAGACAACCTGCATCAAACAAGGTATAAACTTTCTCATCAAAGCCAGCTTTATAGGGTTGTTGACTGCAAAACGCAATAGCAGTTTAAATGTAAGCATTCATTTCTCTTATTTTAACTGGAAGGGTTTCGGTGGTGAAATAACTGGATTAAGAATGGGGATATGATGCAAGCAAAAATAAGTCTGGAGGAGAACTGCAGGCAGTAAGAGGGAGAGGAAGCCTGCAGAGCCATTTCATCCAGGGGGCTGGTGACTGAAACACGTACAGTAGGGGAATGATGTAGATTATCTGCCCAGCAAGAATCACAGAATGGCTTAGGTTAAGGGACCTTAAAAATCCGTACAGCTGGAACCATGAGCAATCCAGACATTGCATGGTGGCAGTTTCACCCACTACTCCTCCAGATTGTCAAAGTAAAATAGACTCTGGGGGTGTTAAGAGATGTTTTTGAGGGTTAAGAGATGTGTTTGGGGCATTTTGCAGCAGGTAGGAGGTGTGGCAGCAGCAGGCTGGAAAACTTTTCTCCTTCATACGTTTCTGGGTCTGTTTCTGAATGTGGTCTGAGGCAGCCCATCAGGTCATGCTTTATTCATTTAACTGCTTTATAGCACTCCTTCTATAAAACCTTGCTGTTAGGAGACTGCTTTCAATTTTTTTCTGGAGTCTCTCTCAAGTGTAGTTGTCTGGCATCACTGCCCAGAGCAGCTGCTGACAATGCCAATGTGCTGTGCTGCAAAATCCTTCCTCTCTGAAATCAAGGGTAGAAAAAAAATCATCATGAAATAATGGACTAATGTGGCCATTCTATCTATACTGCTCATAAATTAGATTTTGAACCTGGCAATTGCAGGGTAATTAGGATGAGAGTAGCTCTCCTGCAGGAACATATATTTCCTATTCTGCCTGCCTGCTACATTCCAGTTTAATTTTTTCTTTGTTCACTCAGCACAGAGAACTGCAATTACCAAAGGCGAGAGCCTAGTGGCAATTTTTGAATCAGGAGGACACTTAGCACAGAAAGGAAAAAAAAAAAAATAAAGAAAAAGAACAGGTATCACTAGTAATTAAAATAATTTTGAATTAGAGAGACTATTCCAATAATTGCTTTTGTATGATAATTGTTGCCCCATAACGTCTCCTTATGAATTACTAGTATGATGAAATTACATTTCTGTGGAGACTGAGCTGAAACAGACAGCTTTCCTAAGCGTAGCCTCCTGAATCACAGGCAATGTGTGGACAGCCATTTCCGAATGGCAGGCAATGCTGTGGTGCTGATCAGTAACAGCCACGTGGGTTTTAAGCCCTTCTTCCCCCTTCGTCCCTCTCAGAGGCACAGGAAACAGAGCAGGAATTCCCATCTCGGGCAGCCAGAAGAAGGTTTCACATTATTAAAATAGATGATTTCCTTCATCCCCGAGCCTCTGAGGAGCATAAATTGTGAACAACATCAAAGCAGTGAGAAGTTTTAGAGCAGACTGTCAAAGAGACTGCTGGGGTTTCCTTGGTAGATTTCCATTTTTAAGGGGTCTCAGCAATTGACTTTCTTCTGTAAAACAATTCCATATGTCTGTGGATTATTTAAGGTTGTTTTGATTTCGTTGTTGTTGTGGGTTTTAAAGACACAATATCACAATTATTTAACACAGGGAAATAAAGTTAGACAGACAGCGCCTGCAGTTACAAATTACTGGGATGATCTCATGGACTAAGACTTCGCACACTTCTTCTCTGCTCTCCGGGGTTAGGCAGCATGATTCTAGATGAAATGAAAAGCAGCATGGCTATCTGGAAATAAGTACTGGTCCGATGCTGTGCAAATACAGCCACTGGCTGTTCACAAATCACACTGATTTTAGGGGATGAAACACACCAGCATGTGTGACACGAGTAAGGGCTGTGACATTGGCCCAGATTTGAAGTGGACCCCAGGCAACTTTGTTTAATGATTATTGGAATTCATCTGCTAAAAAGCACAATGGCCAGCTGTGGTCTTAGAACAGAAGTCATCAGGGCAAGCTGCAAATGGATTCCCATTAGCTTCTTAACTGAAGGCAAAGGAAAGACTGTTATTAGGCACAGCATGGAGAGTTATTAGTGGGCCCCACGGAGGTGGATCTGGCTGAGCCTGGGTTTTCAATGCTTTCCCTGCACAGGAACATTGACGTTAGTCACTGAGTCACAGACCACACAGGAGAGAAGTAGTCTCAGCCCAGCCAGTCATTTCCATTTGCAAGATCATGGGTACATTCAGCAGTGATCTACGAACTAGATACCAGGCAGTACTGACCACATGTGGGAAACCAGCCTCCAGCTATATAAGTAGGAAAAAGGAAGGGGCTATGAGATGCACTGCCATTTCTCTGGCTTTTATTCTCGTTTAAGACTGGGGGGAAGCTGTGCCTCACAGCTGCATCCTACTTGTCTCCCCATGGAGCCCCTGCCAGAGGGAGACTGTCCAACCAAGCCTAATGCCTGCAGTGTGCAACCAAGCAGGAGAAGCCAGTGGGTGCTCTGTCATTATGCTTGCCCAAACTTCTTCTGGGTTATGTTGGCAGCCAGCAAACACTCAAAATAAAGATTCTTCAGAAGAAAGCACAAGTCTGAATGCTTTCTTTTCCTTTAAGAGAAGGATCTTATTTCACATGTGCATGAGTACATAGGTGGCCAAGAAAAGAAAAAAGAAAAAAGGTCTCTATTAATTGTTTCCTTGCCTAGCAGCAAATGCCAGACTCTTAAATCTGTCATTTATTGCTAGTGAATTATTCCAAAAGTTATTCATAGTTCTTACCTAGTAATCCTTCAAAAAGCATTTTTCATAAATGTTGAATCTAATTTAAAAGCTGCAACTGTGCATCATTTTCAGAATGATCTCTGATTCGAGTTTGATGATCAGGAGAGGATAAGAGCAGAAGACTTAACATTCACAATAATCAGGTGATGTAAGAAGGAAATGCTAAACTGTCTATCACTAATGAGTTCATTCTGATGAGTGTACTTCCCTCAGCTGAACCATACTAGCACTAGTCCTCCATGCACCACTGGCAAGGAGCAATGAGTGCAGTCCTTGATTGCCTCAGTCAGTGCCTTCCACCAACTGGAACCTGGAACCTGGTCAAAATGTGAGCCAGCTTCTCTTCAGTTTTTCCTCATACAAGACTAACTGGAAGTAGTTCCATCTGATGGCAAGCTTACAATTTAAAGCTCATTACTCTCTGCATTAAATGTGATGGGGTATTGTGGTTTATTTTATTTTTATTTTGATAACTTAAAGCTCTGATTCATTGGATCAGGTCTTGATTGTGGCCTTGATTTGGTGACTATGTTGCCCATCGTTAATTAGTTAACTGTGGTTCTACTGATGCAGCGATGTGTTTTACATTTGTTTGCTTAGTTTAAGTGTACAGAGCTGGCTTGTTTGGTTCAGCTGTAACATGAGTCATGTCAACCAAAGATGTACGTAACTCGAATCAGATACTTCCCAGCCATGCAGCTCTGCAACCAAATAAATAACTCTGCCTCCCCCAAGATGGTAGCAAGATTAAAACAAAGTTATTAAAATGCTGTCTTAGTTAGCAATTAAACTAGGAACCCCTCAAGGTTGCAATAGGACCCTTAACAAGCTCTTTACCAGATGCAAGACAAACCTAAGGCAACTGCTTTCTAAGCAAGCAAACCCGTCTCACATTTTGGCTTCAGAAACATATGTTGTTAATTTTAGAATTGCAGTTGCTATTTGAGTTGGGTGTCACTTCCAAAAAAAAAAAAAAAGTGTGACTTTTGGGGGGTAATTATTTTTCAGCACAGGTGTGGAGAGTACATTTAAGCACCTTAAGTGTTCACACAGGCTAAGCTTTGACTCAATCAAACTGCAGCTTACCACAACCTGAAAACTGACATAAAATCTCTTCTCTCAGGCACGGTATGGCCTTAATAAAATCCACTGTGGAATTTCTTAGTTTAACAGAGGCTCATCTTTTCTCCTTCCAGATTTTACTTTCCCCCATGATCTCCCTTGTTACACCATCCAGACCAACCACATTGCACCCCTGCTTCATCTTTGTAGCTGTTGGATTTACTAAAGAAGTGACTGGTGGGTCCAGGCAATTACGGGTTCTGCAGTTCCCAGTCCTCTCCAGCTAACCTCCCATTTCAACAGCCGAACACTGCCGCAGGATATCCCTGTGCAGCTCAACTCCGAAGAAACTAAGAGTGCTTTGTCTAGTACATGTAGATGTACTGTAGTACATCTTCTCCACGTAGGGCAGTGACAATTCATTTTCTGGATGTTCCTTCATTTAATCAGAAACGATATTCACAAAGATTGATGCAATGTGATGTGGTAAATGACCGGCATATGAATAATTCAAAACAGATCCCCAATTTACTACTGCTCCACGGTGGTACCAGACTTCTGGCCATAAAAACAACCCTAATAATTTGAGTAGGGCATGTTTGTTCTAATTGTCTGCTCTGACCAACCTGGGAGACCTTATGCAGGTAGAGGAGGACAGCAATGTACGGTGACCAGTGGGAGAAAGTTGTCACAGCTCTTGTAATGCTAATAAATGGTTAATACTGCATTTTGTCCAAATGTAAGAAAACGATGAAACGCATTTCACCGAAAATTATGTGGTGTTGGCTCAGTTTAGCTTCCTACACTGAATGCCAAGGCTCTCGCCGGCTTTAACACTGCTCTTTGTCTGCATGGGTAAAGAATATGCATGGGAATTGAGCAAGGCTCTGGCAGCCAGGCAGATATCCTTGAGACACAGCTGAGACATTCCTGGATAATCAGGTAGCAACCTCACACTTTTCACCAGCATTAAATCACTTGTAATTGTTTAGGAAAATACATACATTTTTTCCACAATGCTTAGAAAATACTGACAGTCTGAGATTCAAATTCAGTGGCAGCTGACGAGCAGGCAACATGCTAACACAGAAAATGGTATAAAAAGACAAGTTGAACCTGAGGTCGCAGTATGTCTCTGTATCAGTTACAGAGGGATAATCTCAGAGGAGTGTTTGGGTTTTGCTGTTTTCTCAAACTGTTCTCTGGGCTTGCACAGCAGACTCTGCAGTTTTTCTCCCCTTCAGTTCAAACAGAGAGAGGTGCTGTGCTGCGAACCCCTCCAAGAGGAGAAGAAAGGTAATCCAACAGCTGGAAGAGCCCCAAGTGAGGTTCTTGTGAGGGCTCCACCTTTCAACCTCCTTATTTCAAAACTGCGCGCTATGGCCTTTGTGTCAGAAGCCTGACAGTCTTCTTTTCTATGCTCTGCTCCCCCTCCAGCAGTTCTTGGGGGGTGTTCGCATGATGCACCAAGAAGTTTCGAACTAGAAAAATGAGCGTGCTGCTCGTCATTAGTTTCAGCACACTGGGAATCTGCCAGGCTTTTACAAAACTGCTCATTTTCTGAGTCTTGGCTTTTTTCTTTTTTCCTTTTTTATCGAGCAGAAGACAAGCTCTGTCTTATTAGGTGAAAACAATAGAGTGAGAAGTTGGAAATTGCCAGGAAGCCTGGGAAAGACTGACACTCAGCCGAGATTTCATCCCATGTTTTCCTGTTGACCTCACAGGCTCTCAACACAAGAGCACTGAGTACATTAAAGAAAGGCCACAGTCTCATTTGGTCCTGTGAACATTGGCAATATGTTATGAGGACAATATACAAGCTTGAAAGGGAAAAAAACGGAGCAATGTCCTCATGCCCTGGAGGTTTTGTCTGGTGCAATGCTGTTTAACCAGAGCTGTGTGAGGTTTTAAATGGCCATAGGAGATTTATAGTAGGTCATGACCAGATCTCTTTTCAGGGCAAAGTTTGAAAAGTCCATTTGTCTGAAAATTAAAAAAAAAAAGAGCCTGGTAATTCTCCAAGGTTTTTCCTCTTCCTTCAGGCAACTATTTTAGCCTGGCCAGAGTTCCTAAGCCCTCCCCAAGAGCCCTTTTAATGTGGGAAATATTGTCCTAGTGTCTGCTATCAAAGGAATAATGTTGTTGATACAAATATTTATAAACTCTCTCTAGCTCCACACGGTCAGCATCAAGATATTAAGTTTCAGAAGAAGGGACATGATGACCTTAAAAGAAGCAGCTTTAGGAGATCAGTATTTGTGGGCATTATTAGCAGGGATGAGTGATGGATGTTGTAGGAAACTATAGGGAGAGGACCCAAGAGGCAGGCAGAAACCTGACATGGATTTTGGGGGCAGGTGGCCACGGGGTGACTGTGTTGGTGGCAGTGCTGTTCCCTCACTGCCACCTGGCCAGTCTGTGTCCCACCACATGCTGGCAACAGGCTTACACTGGTGTCTGTGATGCCACAAAACCAGACAACTTGTCCTGACCTTCGCTGCGGCCTTTTTTTCCCATGTGGTTGGAAGGCAGGCCAACCCCTCCAGCAATGGGGGCTGTGTCAGCCTTTTGGCAGTAGGTGGTGACCTGGGAAAGGGTCCAGGTGTCCTGGTGGGGTTTGAGTAGTTTTGAGGAGCAGGGAAAGGGCAGATTTGGTGGGAAAGGTGCCAGGCTCAGGAAACCGGCAGAGGGGATTTGGAAGGCCCAGTTGGTGACATCCTGAAAAGAAGGGGGGCAAGAGGGGTTGATGAGGTGATGACTGTGATAGAGGGTCTGTGTCTGTTTTATCTCATTCCACTCTAAACAGGTTGTGGAAAGGAAGATAAAGGAAGATGTGACCTCCCACAGGGCTGCTGGGAGCCAGGCACTGCCATGAGCACCATCAGCAGTCACCACCTACCTGGATATGAACCAGCACAGACCTCCCCAGGCACCTACAGCAAGAGCTAAAGCCAGTGCCAGTGCAGATACTCACAAAAGCAAATTAAAGTGTCTTAAAGGATCATTATGAAGCAAGAGATTTACTTGGCAGGTCTCTGTGACTTCTGGGGTGATTTTTATCTGTTGTGTAAATCAGAATCACGGGATTCTTTAACCCTGTTCCCCTGGTACGGTTTTTTTGTTTTTTGGTTTTTTTTGTGTGTGTTGTTTTTTTTTTTTAATTTTTTGACTGTTTGTTCATTTAGAACAGTTATGCTTGATTGTGCAGGTAAATAATAAGTGAGTGCTATTTGTGAATCATTTGGGTGCTGGATTTGCACAGAGAAAGACCTCTCTTCTGTGCAAATGTGTGTGAGGAGGAGACATGCAAGCATGAAGAGTTAAAGGTGAAAAAGACCTTTAAAATCTTTATAGCAGAAGGTACACTGGTATGAAAAGTAAATTTCATTAGGCATAAAATACCTACCCTTAAAATAAATAATTTTCCATTTTTGCTAAAATGCCAGAAGATTGCAGGCTATGTTAGAGAATAGAATGTGTCTCATTTAATCATACCCCTTGGAAAAAATATCTAATTTAATTTAAGTAATTTCTATTTATTTCTGCCTTTTAAAATTATATCATTTTCAGGTTATAAAATGTAACATCTGAACATGGACTCTTTACACCTAGTTTCAAGCCAGACCTAAGTCATCACAAAGCCAGCACAAAGTCATCATACTATCTGGCTCTTCTCTGACTGCAGAAAGGGCAGCCTACTATAAATAGTGTCCTTGAGAGAAGGAAGGTCTTCCATTTTGAGGAGGATTTTGAAACTTCACGCTGTTCCAGGATGGAACCAAGCCCTCCAGTTCTGAATTTTCCCATGAAACAGAGCCCCAGAGAAAGCAGTAGTAATGAAAAATAAAGCAGAAAGTGCTCTGATCATTTACGAAGAAAATGTCGCCGAGCAGACCACCTGGAAATGCTGACTGAGAGAGAAACCTTGCAAATTTGGAGCCATTTCAGCTTTCTGGGTTTTGGTTTCTATCAAAAGAGCTCCAGTGGCTGAGGAGCCCACATGCCTTCCCTGCAATCCTGCTGGTTTGGCTGCCTGATGGACAGTCAGGATGAGTTGAACTGCAGTTGTAACCAGATCCTGAAGCCTGCACGTATGTGAGGTCTGTGATAGAACCCACTTGGGCACTTTTGGAAGTGCCCATACACAACGATGTGCTTTTTAAAAGCTGGTGTCAGGTCCTCAGTGAGTGAAAACTGAGGTAACGGTCCTGAAATCAGTGGAGCTGTTTTGATTTGAACCAGTGAAAATCTGGTCACTGAAGCCTAAAACAGAGTTCAAAGTGTGGAGTTTTGTGTAACGTAAGAATCGTGGCTAGTGTGCTCCTAACTGAGTCATTGATGAGCCACAAAGACAATTATTATGGGATTCAAAACGTTAAAAACAGTTGTGTGATTTAAGCTTTCATTTCATGCAGAACAATCTCTCAATCAAACCAAACCAGGAACTTGTCATTTTTCTCTTTACTTTTCTCATCGACCATGAAAAAAAAAATGCTCCCTGCTGCCTCAAACTACTTGAGTAAACCCAAGTCTGCATCCAAACCCAATTTGTCAGTGTTGGCTGAAAAGCATATAAACATACCTCCTCCTCCTCTGATGACTGCATGAAAGACTTTTCACATGCACAGAAGAAGTATTCCTCTATAACCAGCTTAAGCTGGTTCTACAGCTTCTTGCGACATTCCTTACCCACCAAAAGATCTTAACAATTTGAATTTGGCTGTGTCAGGAATGTGGGATCAAGTCCCTCCTTTGGAAGCTCTGCTGGGCATAGAGCTTGAAAGTGGCTGTGCACAGAAAGAAAAATGTTTTTAGAAGGAATGAATTCCTTGGATGGGAAGAGACTTTTGCATGATATTGGGATTAAGAGCTATGGGTGTCTGTAAGTGGCAGACATTGCAAGGGGAATCTGGTGGTCCTCGAGACATATATGTTTTGGTTTTTTTTTTTGACAAAAGTCCTGGGTGTCCATGAGATCACCCAGTTTGTACTTATTCTGATAAGGTAGACACACCCTATAAGACCTGTGCTCCAGACCACTCACCAGCATGCTTGCCTTTAGGGGTATGCTCTGGGGTCCTTGTAGTGAGGAGTCCAAAACTGAACACAGTACTCACCAAGGCTGAGTACAGAGGGATGACCACTTCCCTGCTCCTGCTGGCTGCCCTATTTTTGATACAAGCCAGGATGCCATTGGCCTTCTTGGCCACCTGGGCACATTGCTGGTTTATGTTTAGCCTAGCATTGATCAATACCCTCAGGTCCATTTCTTCACACAATCTTCCAGCCACTCTGCCTCAAGCCTGTAGCATTGCCTGGGGTTGTTGTGGCCAAAATACAGGACTTGGTCATGTTGAACTTCATCCCATTGACCTTAGCCCTGCGATATAGCCTATCCAAATCATTTTGTAGAGCCTTCCTAACCCGAGGCAGATCAACACTTCCTCCCAGCTTAGTGTCATCTGCAAACTTAGTGAGAGTGCACTCAATGCACTCAATGCCCTCATCCAGGTCATCAATAAAGAACAGGACAGACCCAAATACCAAACTCTGGGGAACACCATTCATGACAGGTGACCAGCTGGATTTAACTCCATTCACCACCACTCTCTGGGCCTGGACATCCAACCAGTTCTTTATCCAGCAAAGAGTGTACCTGTCTAAGCTATGGGCTGCCAGCTTCTCCAGAATACTGTGAGAGACAGTGTTGATGGCTTTGCTGAAGTCTAAGTAGACTACATCAACAGCCTTTCCCTCATCCACCAGGCGGATCACTTGATCACAGAAGGAGATCAGGTAGGTCTAGCAGGACCTGCCTGCTGACTGGGCCTGATCCCCAGCCATCAAGGCAGCATCAAGGCAATCCCAAATCTTCAGCTGTGATTTCTAAACTGCCTTCGCAAGACATAGGAAAAAACAACCAGAGTGAGCATGTCATCTACAGAGCTAGTGGGGCTGATGCCAGAAAGCCCTGTTGGGCCAGGCTGATTGCTGAGCAATTAGGGCTTGAAGGGGCCATCTCCTTCTGTCTGCTGCAGGAATAGTTGGCTCACTGGCAGGAAACTCAATGTTCTCATTGCTGCAGTCGCTCTGGAGAATTTCTGAGTTCTGGACAGAACATGATCCACAGACACAAAAAGGTAAAAGCCCCAAGCTAACACCATGTAACTGGGCCAGGCTGAGGTGCTGCTGCTCGCTATGAATTTTCAGCATTTCTTAAAATAAGGTGGTAATGGAAGTGTGGTGATCTGTGGGAACAGCATGATCCCCGGTTTCCTGCTATTAGTGCTATGTAAACTTGAGCTCTTTTTCTTCAGACTGCCAGGAAATAGATACAAAAGTATTTATAAGATTTCACTTTTGCAGCACTAAAAATAGAGCAATGCATCATTCATAGTACAGGTCTCTCTATTCTCTTATCCCACTGCTGAAGAAAGAAAGGCATAATGTTATCAACTAACTGCCCTCCTTAAGTCTTTCAATAAAGCAAGTCTGAGCTACTGGTGTTACTATCAAGGTTAAAATCCCCCTTGTTTTACAACATGTTCCTCGCCTACAGGCACTGTCATCGCCCAAAGGGAGCATAATGTTCAAGTCTCATTGAAATATCAGTAAGTAATATCAATAACAAAGAAAACACAGAATACATTAACAAATTCACTGCCCATAGCTATGTACCCATGATATATGGGAATGGTGTTCAGAGCATCGGTTCAACAATAATTTAAGACAGTGCTCCTTTGACCCATGCTGATGAAGATGGACAGATGGGTTACAGAAGATTATGCCTCCAAGGGTCATAAAAATGTACAAGGTTCCCAACTGCAGACTGATTTTTCAAAGACAATTACCTGCATGATTTAACCAGCCGACCATTTATGCCTTCCAGGTTTCATATCATTACTGTTTGTTTCCTCTTGGATTTTTGCTATTTCTCCTTTACTCACCTTTTTTTTTTTTTTTTTTTTTTTTTTTCCCTTGGATGCACACATTAAAGGAAAAAACAAACAAACAAAAAAAACCAAAAAAACAAACAAAAAAAAAACAGAAAAAAAAACCAACCATTCTCACACTTCTTGCCCTATGTGATTTATTCCCAAGAAATTAAATTACATTTTTATAAGCCTGTGTTACCGCAAATGATAGCTGAAGATTTGCTGAAAAAATTAATTCCTGATCCATTGCTGTGAAGAGTCCTTGCTAGCACTGCACTGACTCTGTCTTTCAAAACCAGATGGAAGCAGTCCAACGGTATGATTAACTTCTTAGTCCCTGCAATTTCCTATTGCTCTGCTTGCCCTAGATTTCAGGATTGACCTCCTGCTTCACTGCAAAATGCACAGTTGCTCAGCTTGATAAATCACATGAATACTTTTTTGATCACAGTTATCTACTATTTACTACATACCCAGTGAGGTTAATCATATGCTGAGGCACTTCATATGCTGCACACATATACACTCTTCTTCCCAATAGCACTTTGCATATTTTTCATGCTGCCAGCCAGCAGTGGGACCTGTTTTCCCCTTTCCAATATGCAAAAGGCCCCAGACATGCACCTTGTCTCTTTTTTACTTCGTGTTAATTCTGTAATTATTCACACGTGGATTCTAGTAAGCCAAGGAAAATACATGAGAAACTACTGGTCAGAACTTTCTTTTAGCAGACAGATATTTTCCAAAATGCTGATGTTTCTCCCTCAGATATCTTTGAGAGCTATTGGGAGTGCATGGGGCTGCTCACAGGGAACCAGGAAATGTTGATTGTCATGGCAACAAACTGCTGCCACTTCCTTGAAGAAAAAAACCACATCTCAACTTTTCTTTTTCTTTCTCTAAATGCCAAAAGAATCACAGTATTTAATATAGCTAGCTAGGGCTCAATGTTGCTAAAATTCCCTGGGACAGCTCTGCTGTACCTTCTCACACAGCTTTGCAATGCATCCAAATTGCACCTCCATACCCATTGTAGAACAAATCCAAAGAAACACCAGCAATAATCAACGTATGAGAAAGCGTCCAATAGCAAACATGACGAGTACTACAGGGGGATAGAATCCAGTTCTACAGGTATTCTTTTTCATTCCAAGCCTTCCACAGGCTCTTTTTTGAAAGCCCCTTCTCACCAATTCACAGCAGCTTCCAGTAGTGAAAAGAACATCTTATATGCAATACATAGCACTACTCTTACTCATTCAAGCTCTATACCTAGGAAGGCTGAGAAACTCCAGATCTTTTTTGCCACAAGCTGCTGCAGCCATCACCCTTTGCTATACTGTACTGAATGGGAGGGCTACCCCTGTGGGACACCAGCGTTTTCAATCAGACGAGCTTTCACATAAGGGATTAGTGGTTAATCCATATCCCTTGTCAGAGGCACTCTCTTTTTTCCTTGCAAAGATAATCCTGAAGGTATAAGCAGTGTACTAGCTTTGCTGGAGCTATGTATTTGTTCCTATGGCAAAGAGCATTGAGTGTACACGCTCCCCTCCAGACAGTCTTTGCTTCCTGTAGAGTCCATTTTCTCAGTTTCTTCATTCTCTGCTGGAACCCAGAGCAGCTGTCCTGAACCAGAACTTCCCTGTGGCTGTCACTGATCAGACAGCACTGTCACATCAAAGCTTGCAGGCCATCCAGCAAGCTGAGTCACTTTCTGATAAGCTAACCACATTGCCTCTTGTGTGGAAGGCTAGCTCAGCAAGAAAAGCGATGCTATCACAGAATCAGAGAATCAGAGTGGCTTGAATTGGAAGGGACCTCAAGGATCATCAAGTTCTAACCCCCTGCCCTTGCAAACCTCTAGATCAAGGACTAGATCAGATTGCCCAGGGTCTCATCCCACCTGGCCTTGATCACCTCCAGGGATGGGGCATCCATACCTCTCCAAGCAACCTACTCCAGCACTGCACTACACTCTGTGAAAAACTTCTCCTAGTCATCTACCGTAAATCTTTCCTCCTTTAGTTTAAAACCATTCTCCCTTGTCCTGTTACTATCTGCTCTTGTAAAAAGTTTATTTCCCTCCTATTTATAATCTCTCTTTAAATACTAGAGGGCCATAATGAGGTCTCCTCGCAGCCTTATCTTCTCTTAACAAGACCAGCTCCTTCAACCTGTCTTCATAGGAGAGGTGCTCCAGTCCTTGAATCATATTTGAGGCCCTCCTTTAGATCCCCTCCAAACAATCCATTTCTCTCCAGTGTTGAGGACCCCAGTCTTCGGTGCAGTCCTCAAGATGGGGCCTCATGAGGGCAGAGTAGAAAAGGACAATAACCTCCCTCACTCTGCTGGCCACCCCTCTTCTGATGCATCCCAAGATACAGTTGGCTTTCTGGGCTGCAAGTGCACACTGCTGGCTCATGCTCAGTTTTTCATCTACCAGGATGCCTAAGTCCTTCTCTGCAGGGCTACTCTCAAGGAATTCTCCCAGTCTGTATACATGTCTGGAATAACCCCAATCCAAGTACAAAACCTTGAATTTTGCTTTTCTGAACCTCATTAGGTTCACAGGAGCCCTCCTTTCAAGTTTATCAAGGTCCCTCCCATGGCATCCCTTCCTTCTGCTGTATCAACTGCACCGCTCAGCTTGGTGTCATCAGCAAACTGTGGAGGGTGCACTTGATCCCATCATCTGTATCACTGATAAAGGTGCTAAAGAGTACCAGTCCCAAGACAGACCCCTGGGGGACACTGCTCGTTACCAGCCTTCATCTGGACATAAAGCCATTGACCACAACACCTGAAAGTCAGTTCAGCATCACTTCTGCTCCCAAATCATCTCTCTGCCTGCAGATGTGTGGCTCCACTGCTTCTCATGACCGGCTGCTCATTTCCCCACACCCATCCTGGAACTCATAGGTCAGGCCAGTGGTTGGACTTGGTGTTAGGGGAGGTTCAGGTTGGATATTAGGAGAAATAACTTCTCAGAAAGAGTGGAGAGGCACTGGCACAGGCTGCCCATGGATGTGGTGGAGTCACCGTCCCTGGACAAGTTAAGGAAAGGGCAGATGTAGTACTTAGGGACATGGTTTAGTGGGCAGTACTGGTGGTAGATGGATGGTTTGACTAAATGATCTTAGGGATCTTTTCTAACCTTTATGATTCTATGATTCTATGAGCTTGGAGGTTTTTTTCAACCCAGATGATTCTATGAGGACCTTGAGTACAGCTGGTCATAATAGTAATCCATAACAGTAAACCAGCACATACTGTACATCATGCATCCTAACTGTGACCAAATATGGATGGAGAGGGCATGGCTATCTGGAAATGTGAAGTATTATCCCTTCCACCAAACACAAAAGCAGACCAAAGATCAGTGGAGCTCACCAAACTCCCTGAATGGAGCTTGTTTGCTCTGCAGAACTGATGTTAGTGCTGAGATGCCTTGTCTATCAGCAGCCCAAGGTGGTAAGTCAAAAAGATTTATTAGCAGCCTGTACTTAGCAGTTCAGGCGTGGATGAAACAAATATATTAACCAGGTGCTGAGTATAAGCCAGTGAGCTTACAGTGGGCTCCTTGCAGGCTTTATCAGCGGGACAGGGAGCTGGCTACCAAGGCCACACGGCTCAGTCCCCTCTTTGCCAGACCAGCTCTGTCTAGCAGAGCTAGTGGGGTCTGTCTGATCCTCCACAGTAAGGAAACAAAGAGGATAATAGGTTGGGACTGTGAATTAGGCATCTCTCATAAGTACCACCCAAGCACTGCAGGGAATGAGACAGCTTTTCCCTATTAAAGCCAGAGAGGAAATTCAGCGGTGGCATGAGGCTTTCCTCTAAGCATTCAAAACCCTCAGGCAGACCCACTTGGCCTGAACTGCAGCACGGAGAAATAAAAGCAGCTAGGGGAATAGGAATGCCCTAGGACCACTGTAAATCTTTACTTCATGGAAAATTTTATCTTGAGTATGAATATGAGCTGCAAGTAAATTTAATGTGTGGATTAAGTGCGGTCTCCCTCATGGTGGGCTTTTCAGCCGAAAAAGAACAAAAGAACAATAATGAGTGTTGTGCTTGAGTATGATTACAAACATCTGTAATTTACAGCTGGACATTCCCCACTGCAAATGTGTCCAGTGAGCAAGTGCTTCTGGGTTAGTGGAACAGACTGCACGAAATTAGCTTTTAACTTCAGTCCTGAGGTCAGAGTTCCGGGACCATGGGAGTCAATAATAAAATCTATTTAGCTCAGTGGGATTAAGCAGGTTTAAGACCTGGCTTAACCACACCGCTCACTGTTAAATAATAACAGATCACAACAAATACTTCAGGTACAGACATTTTTCTTAATTTAAAAGCTACTTGGGCAATGGATATGAGAGTCAAACAGCTGAAGACTGGCACTGTATCATTAAAGTATATGAGTTAAATTTTTGTTCTTCTCTGCCCCAGAAAAGGAGCAATTTCTGTAGTTAGAACACTATACCAAAGAGCATAATAAAATTAAAACCAAGCTGTGCTGTATAAACACTGAGGGTTTTTCACGAGAGAATGCAAAGCTAATGGGGCCTGTGCATCTTTCCTGACAAAACAGTCAGTGCATGTGCAGAGCAACCTGTCTTCTGGAGGCAGAAAAGCTGTTTCAGTCAGGCTTCTGGGTCACTAATCTTTGTGTTTGCACATAAATCTGCTGGGGGTTACTGTGGCAGGCTGAAAACAAGACTGAGTGCAACACACCGAAGAAATCAATGGCCACAGGTTTAAAAACTCCTTTTTTTTTTTTTTTTTTTTTTTTTTGTGCCTCTTTCTGTTTAGCTAGCTGTTACCTTTTTAACAGAAGTCAAAAGCAAAAGCTCAAGTAAGAGCAATGGAGAATAGTTTTTATGAAAAGAATGATGGCTGAAATTGCAGAGAGCTTGGATTCACCCACCACCTCCCCTGGTGCTGGGATGTGCTGGTGTTCCTTGCTGCTGCTGGGACATGAGTGCTGAGCAGCCATATAGCAGGTGCCCTTGCTTCAGCCAAGGCCAAAGGGCTACTTTTGGGCTACTGCTCACACCTCAGAGAGGCAACACCATCACTGCTCTTCCTGGGGGACACGGTGCAAGACCTGGGGAACGCTAACTGCTCCCAGGGGCAGCTCTGTAGGAATGTTCCTCATTCAGCACAGGGGAAGGGTGCTTAGAAGCCCCCCACTATCACAGAGAGGTCCCCACCACGTCAAAAGCTCTTTGCCTGGTGGCCAAGCTTCCACTCCACCATTGCCCTTCATGCTGCCCTGACTCTTTCCCTTCGAGTTTGTCCCTTCTACAGCCTATTCTCATATGCCCTACAACCAACCCACCGATTTCAACCACATCCCATACATTTCACCCTGGCATTTTTTTCCTTAAGGGGGGGCCACAAAAACGCTCTAAACAAAACAGTGTTTGTAAACTGTGCGGGTGGTGGTGGGGTGTCGATAATTTTGGCAGTCTTAGCCTCAGAGCAGAGAGAAATGTTATTCATCCATGCACAAGATATAATTCAGCCTAAGTGACAGGCTCTGCTCTGGAGAAATCCCGGCCCGGGCTGGCTTCAAGAGTCAATTACTGCTTATTCCCAGGGAGGCGGGGGCAGGGGGCCAGGCGGGTGGAGGGGGCTGCCAGCGAGGCAGGGGGAAATTTACTCTGTGTCAGCCCGCGTGACACAGTGCCTCATTTGTGGATAAATGTAAATCTGCTGGTTCTTTTTCACAGGCACTAAAACGTACGGTCTCTTTCTCCCCCCCCCCCCCGTTCCCAAAACTGGAAAAGAAATTAGGACCGTCTTAGAAAGCTACCTTATATTTCAATCAATCCTCTTTCATAAAAGTCATTTAAGGTAAATACCTGTGCAGACTTACGGCCCAACTATAACATTTACTGTGGCCCAAATCCCGAATTCCTCGCTCGGGCCACTTTCTCATTGAAGTTGATGGAAATTCACTTGAAAAAGAGCTGAGTAAAACCCGAATGCTGGCTGAGGATTTGGTCCCTTGCCTATCTGCCCGAAGCACTGCTGCAGCTCCAGAGGTGAAAAAAAAAAGGAAAAAAAAAAAAAAAGAATTAAATTCCTCTAAAATACCCATCCCTCAAAACTTAAGGGGTGAAAAAAGGGCATTGTTTTTGTGCATGAAACGTATGGAGAATCTCATCACAGGAAGAGCAATTCCCAGGGAAAGAATTTGGAAAAAGTCAAAAGAGAACATCTCAAAATAAATGAAGTACTTATTGCTGAAAAATGAGCTTAGATATATCTCAGGAAACTCTAAAGCTGAGAATTTACTGCATCATTCATGCCTTCCACAGTAAGTTCCTTATCTCTCGTTTGGTATCACAACAAGGGATTCTGCATACTCTGTATGAAATACAACAAGACTGCGATTTTTGCAGTAATAAACTCTACACATGCATGACAAATCCAAGCATGCAAAATGTTTAACATCCCAGTTCGCAGATACTTTGGGGACAAAATCCGATTATGAGTTATATGCCACAATAAATAGGGCTCAACGTTTCATAAAGCAATTTATAGTTCATAAAAATGACAAAATGTACCTGTCAGACAGAACGCGGAGAGCAGATCTCTGTGCTGCCTGCTGGAAGAAAGGGCAGAGATGTTTATTTTATATTCTGACTTTAAAATTACGAGCACAATCAACACTTTAAAAAATGCGTTACACACATTTTTGTCACGTGTCCAAATTTTAAAGTACTACCAAAGTAGCAGAGACTCTACGGCAAAATGGACATTCCAGCCTGGTCAATGTAAGAGCACTTTGTTAAGCGCGCCATAAACCAGGGGGCTGTCAGAGCACGGTGCAGTATTTGAGGTCTGAACTGCTCTATTTAGATGTTTTCTGCAGGTCTCTGAGAGAGAGCTCTGCAGGGCTCAGCTCTCCTCCTTCCCCTCTCCCCGCTCTGCGCTCCCACTCCCTCTCCTTTACCATCGGTCTCCTCCCATTCTTCCACAGAAACAAACATCACATATTTGGTTCCTTGTGCGACGAAGCCCGTAGCTATAATTACAGATTTAGCGAAGCCTGCCAGGGCTGCTGCAGACTTTTCCAGAGCGCTGCCATGTCAATCTGCTGGCAACCCTTGGCTATGCAGCGCAGGATTGACCTGTTGCTGGTTTGCTCCTCGGCTTTTGCCTAGCACAACTCTTTGGATGGGGTGGGGAAGCATGGTGCTTGTTCTTGTGTTAGCCAGCAGTCCTGGGAATAGAATCATAGCCTCTCAAGTTTAATAGGACTCCCAAGCCTATCCCCGAGCTGGTTTGCCACTTTATTATTATTATTCTTTCCCCTCCTTGAATCACTTCAAGCAGGGTGATTCATGGCTTCGGTACAGTAATTAGCTGCTAAGCAAAGATGAAATCCATAATGTTCTGAAAATCTGCTTTAAAGCCCCAGTTCTGCTTGCGGCTGCCCTCCCCTCTTGTCCTCATCTGAGCTGTGCCTGGCAAAGAAAGGACACAAAGCCACATGGCACGGATAAGGGAGGGAATTGAACATACATTTTCGCTTTGCAGCCACCAGCAAGTATGTTTTGCAACCAATCCCTCTGGCTTCTTTATATAGGGGAGGCTGCATCCCCAGCCCTGAATGCACAAACTGGCATTCTGGTCAGAACCGGAAAGCATGAATGTAGGTAGGTTAGATGTCAGGAGGGATTTCTACACTCAGAGAGTGGTGAGGTGCTGGCACAGCTGTGGTGCCCCATCCGTGAAGGCGCTCAAGGACAGGCTGGATGGGGACCTGGGCAGCCTGAGCTGGTGGCTATCAGGAGATAAAGACTATGCCAGCAGAATGGCTCACAAGTGGGTTCTCCTTTAACTTCACCATTCAGCAGAGAGCCCATGGGAAGGGCTGCATAGGTACCACCAGCTCAGTGGGAAGGTGCTTATGGCACACACCTGCTGACTTCAGTGTTAGGAAAACAGTAATGGGAACCCAATTGTATTATTATCTCTAGTAGCTCAACATAGTTGCATGCTCTTTAGGCACAACCCTTTTCAACTGCCCTCCATTTCAGCACTCTGGCACTGTGTCTGTTCTTGCTTCTGACAGGGGCTCACCATAACAATCTCACCCCACTACTGGTGCAAAGACACAGGAAAGACCCAAGCCTTAGGTTTAAGGATGTCCTGTGACTTAATGCTGACCCCTGCAGTGTGCTATGATTTTGCAAAGCCCAGGAGCCTCCTCTCACTATCAGATCCCTTCCCCAGAGTCAAGTAATGCAGGTACTGCTCAAGTCACCATCACTTCTCCTCTCTCACCCTTTCCTTGCAGGCAGCCACTATGTGGCAGTGCTCTTTAAGACACTTTTAATTATTTCCCACTCTTGGCTTAGACCACCACAGATGGTGCGATGAAGCGGGTAAGAAAACTGATCCATCTGAAAAATAGCACTTTTCCTATATTTATTTATTTACTTTTCCTTTTTGTCAGCTCATTTGTAACCTGGATGGTGAGTCTATTTTTACCTCTTCTACACCTTTCTGGGGAGATGCAGAGCTCAACTGGAGCAAGGTATGTGGTGGCCAGAGGAGCCAGAAGGCACTGAAGGAGATGGTTGTTCAGTAGCCAGAGTCCTCGGAGACCTTACAGAGACCCCATGGAGGCACATGTAGGCTTTCATGATCCTAAAAGTTCCCTAACATGGGGATGTGGGATACATGCCACTCTCTTTTTTTCCCCAAAACTCCCAATTTTGAAAGAGGAAGAAGAGCTGGGTGCTTTGTCTCCCAGTCCAGGTGGAAGCAACCCTAAGGAGAGAAGAGGAGAGGACTCTTGTCATGATCTGCAGGGAATGTTAAACTGAGCTGGGCCATGTGGAGCTAGGCTGCAGCCTCAAGTGCCAGTCTCTAGTTTCCATTTTGGTTTATCCAGCTGCTGACTGCATTGAAAAGGTGATCCTTTCTGGGCAAGCAAGGGCGTTCAGATGACAGGCAGGACAGCAGAAAGAAGTGTACTTCTCAGTGAGATCATTCTACTTTTTCAATTGGCTTCTCATATTAAGTCCTTTAATAGGCGTCCTTCTTTACCAGGATGCAATGCAGGTTGCAGGGGGCACCTTGCTCCTTGCCTGGTGGTGGCACATTCTGTAAATGAGAGTATTGATTTCTTTCTCATGGGTTTGAAATGCAGCCATGTTTGACTGCATATTTGTGTGACCCCTTGAGTTGGTAATGGCCCCATTTCTGAATGAATGGGAAATAAGATCCAGTTGCAAGCTTACTCTTCCTCCCTGGAGGAGCAGATCTATGGCCTGCAATGAAAGGCAGTTAGCAACTATCTGGCAATTTTAATTCTGGCCTATATTGCTCCCATCTCCTGGAGAAAGTTAGCTGTTGTAATTAAAGGTAGTTAGCAGTTCCCTAGCAAGAATAAATACTTGCAATTACAGTCTGTTCTCTCGTTCCCTTGCTACTCAGCTTGGCTGCTCAACTTGTGGGGAAATATCTGCCCCTGGTTTTTGCTAACAGTTTATTGTGACCCCATTCAAGGTTATTCACGAATCCCCATGGAGGGTCGTGACCCATAGCTTGAGAAACTCTTGCTACAGAAACAGCTTTCTTTGATTTATTATGTTTCTAATATGCTGGCATTATCTATGTAGCAATGTAAGCAAACGGGTGGTACTTAGTATCATAAACTTCCCTCACCACTGTTTTTGAATACCTTGCTTTTGATTGTGCTGCTTAATTTGCATTTTATCTTACATCATTAACAACATTATTGAGACCATCTCATCATCCATCAAGAAAGAAGATGAGAATATGTTATACATTCTTTATTATTCCTGGAAGTGTTTGTGCTGCTTATATAAATTAGGGATAAGAAATAATTTTGCTGTCGACAGAATTTAAAGATCTCCAAGACTGATCACTAAAAGGTATTTTGTGGGAAGCTTAATATTCTCTTGATAAGTGATTATGTTGTACTCTGATTTGTTCAGCACTACTGAGTGTAACCCTAACATTTCTGTTCCTGGAACTAATGGGGTTACTCATCGAGGGAGGGTTTCCCCAGAAAGAACAAGGATATTGAAGGCCAGCCCATCACATAATAACTTTAATGCTAAGTAGGAAGCAGGGTGAAAAAAAAAATATCCCTTAGGTGACTCAGGTACTTAGGCTTGAGAAACTAGCCACAGTAAGTGTGATGGATTACTCCATTTCACTACATCAAGAGTTGTAAATTACAGGATACTGGCTGGTTAGACTTCTTCGTCCCTCACCTGAATTGGTTCTAGATACATTTAGGGCAGAGTTTCATTGATCTGCCTACAGTTCATTAATCATTCATGAAAGATCCTAGCTGTACCCCAACACTACCAAGACAAAACAAGTTTTCAGACAGTAGTAATCACGTTCAGGTTCTCAATCTCCAGAGCCTGCATCTACTTTCTCCATCCTTTATTGCAGTGAGCCAGAGCTTGGGAGCATAAACAACAGATATTCATGTTTCAGTGTGTGTTAAATGAGCTACCAAAATTACCTGAAGTGTCACAAACTGCAATCTGTTGTTGAAGGGAAATCAGAGAGGAAATTAAATACTTTCATAGTAATTGGGACTGAGCAGTGAAGAGGATGGACTGAATATAGCTCCTAAGCATGAGATCTAGCAGCGCTGAGTGGTCCCCAGATTTTTTTTTTTTTTTAAATCTAGTTGGAAAAAGATTGCTTCATAAACTGCTGGGCTTCAGGCATTTTTGGAAAAGAAGCAAATGAGAACTACTGAAGAATATTTTATGGAGTTTGGAGTGTCTTGGAGGCACTGCAGACAGACGATGAATGCATTTTCCTTTACATCACTCAAGGCATGCTTTGGCAAATAAAAGCCAATAAACTGACCATTGGTGACTCAGATAGTTTGTTTTCCATTTTTCTTCTGATCACTGTTACTGCAAGAGAGCTCAGTCACGGCAGTTGTGTGGAGTTATACCAGGTACAGCAGAGATTTCACTGAGGCAGTGCAGATGTACATAAGGTGAGAATCTGAACTGTTTCTTTGGTCGTGGTGTAACAATTCTTACTGCCTGTGCATAAGAAAATTGTGTTGCTTCCAGAGTATCCTGGTTGCTTTCTTTGGGTAGTAGGCTTTGCCCTGGAATGATGCAGCAAGCCATTTGTGCTCTTAAGTGATCACCTCCCTTATTAGCAGCCATCCAAACTGCTGGACGCTACCATGCACCTACTGAAGATGAACCTACTGTAGATGAACTTCTACAAGCTAAGGTTGATGCAAGATGTCTTTACTGCATGCTACTCTTTGGCAATCAGACTTTTATACGTCTTCTTTCCTGTTTCATTCATCATTATTTTCCACACTGATTCTGTTTTAATTTCTTAAGGTTTTGGTTGGTTTTAGTTTAAATGCATTTCATCCCTAAGCTAGTGAAGCCACTGAAAAGTTTTCTGAATGGCACAACCTGACTGCTTGCCATAATTTGGGCTAAAGGACTCTCCATAGCCTTTTTTCTGCTTCAGTTCTGGGACTTATGGCAAAATTCTGGATGATCCCCCTATTGCAGATCCACCTCTGTCCAACCACTCATAGGGTTCTTCACTCTTGTGTTAAGATACAAGTTTAGCCCAGTTTTGTTTGTATGTATCTTACTGAACTGGATGTTACACCTTTGTGAGATGGAGCTGCCTCCTAGCCTCAACACCGTCCGTGCACTGATGTTTATGGACTGTGATCATGTTTTAGAGAAGCTCAGTTAAGACATGGAACAAGGGCACGTGTCCAGAGGAAGGCTATGAAGATGATTAGAGAGTTGGCACAGCTCTCATATGAAGAGAACCTGAGAGAGCTGGAATTGTTCAGCTGGAGAAGGGAAGGCTCTGGGGAGACCTTATAGCAATCTTCCAGCACTTAAAGTGAGCCTACAGGAAATATGGGAGGGACATCCCTGGAAGTGTTCAAGAAATATCTGGATGTTGCACTAAGGGGCATGGTTTAGTGGAAAAATATTGGTGGTAGATGGACATTTGGACTGGATGATCTTGGAGGTCTTTCTCAAGCTTGGTAATTCCACAGTTCTATGACTCTATGACTCTTTATCAGGGATTGCAGTGACAGGACAACGGGTAACAATTATGAACTAAAAGAGGGGAGATTTAAGTTAGATATTAGGCAGAAATTCTTCACGCAGAGGGCGGTGAGGTGCTGGCACAGCTGCCCGGAGAAGCTGTGGTGCCCCATCCCTGCAGGTGCTCAAGGCCAGGTTGGATGGGGCCCTGGGCAGCCTGAGCTGGTGGGGGGCAGCCCTGCCCATGGCAGGGGTTGGGTGGGCTTTGAGGTCCCTTCCAAAGCAAACTATTCTGTGATTCTATGAATTCGTTGTGCTTCACTCCAAGCTTTCACTCCAAGGCATGTTTTCCAAACATATTCTCTCTCTCCTAAAACTCTTGCCAGCTTTCAGCATTCTCTATGAGGAGTGCAGAGCTGCACTGTGTCACAATGGTATTCTCATCAGGTTTCAACACAGAGTGAAAACCCTTCACACCTATAGACATGTGCTGCTTAATGCCCTGAGCCCTCCTGGCCACAGGAGCTGTATGAGGAGTCCAGTTCAGGCCACTGATCCTAAGTGATTTTTAACGTGTCTTATCTCAGTGCAATGCTCTGCTCTATGCTACTCCTAGAGGTTTTGTTTGAGGATCACTTTTCAGTGTGGATTTTGGAGGGATTTAAAATCACTTGTAAACTGCAGCTTGAGTGTTTCTCTGTAAATTTGCAATGTACATGTGTGAATGTGAGTTTCACTGTCTGGTTGATATTTATTTAGGATTTACAGGCTGTAAGACTTAGAAGGGTCTCCCCTCCTTCCCCTGTTGGAGTTGGTTATCATCAGAACCACATCTTTAAAGAAACCATAAAACCCTTTCTGGATTTCATGATTTCTCCAGGCCTTTCAACACCTCAGTATTCATTTTTCACTCCAGGGTTTTATTATTATATTTTTTGGCGTACATTGTTCTTTCTTCTCTGCTTTGCCCATTAATCCTTATTAATCTTCAGGGGCAGCACAATCTAGCAACTTGAACATGGCACCTGGGATTGAAAGACCTAAGCGCTAATCCTGGCTTTGCAACTGACTTCCATGTGGCTTCAAATGGGCCACGTCTCCGTCTCTGTCTCCCCATCAATCCTACAGAGATAATAATTCTTACTTAACTGTACCTAAATACCTCTCAAGGGCATTGCATTAGGTAGTTAATACTTGTTAAGTGATTTGGCTCTCCGAATTACTGTATAAGCAGCATGGGTATTAATCATTCAGAATTTTATGTAACTGTGAATGTTGAGTCTTCTGCTCTGCATCTGTTCAGGTTTCTCCTGAGTTCTGGCCCTGACCAGCATGCAGCTTTTCAAGGCAGATGGGTTCACTTTTCCAGATGACTTAATCTTTTTTGGTGGAGACAAGCAGAAGAACCTTGGTACTTTACATTGGTGCCTGGAAGGCCCTTGATACTTTACATTAAAAAAATAGTTGTTAATGATGCTAGAGGAAGGTCTCAGTCATCACAAGCAAAGCAACGGCAATCTTGGAAAACATTCTTTGTTTCCAAAGAAGTAGACTTCTTATCCAGGAAAAGACTTGCTGAAGTACTGCTTACACTCAGGATATCTCAGACAGAACGTCAGTGTTATGCCAAAGGCTTTCTGAGATTTGGTGAGAAATCTGAGAGCTCAGGATTAAACCAGGATTTATCTGAAATTCCATGTATGTGAAAATGAGGGTAATGCAAGCGTTAGTTCCCTATATACTGGTAAATCTGCCCAGTAAGGTGCTATGACAACCGTCTGTGAAGCATTTCTTACTACCCAAGTGGTAGTGCTTGGATTGTGCTACCAGTAAAAAAGAAAACAGAGGATAACTTCCTAAGCTGACTGAAACCAGTGGGTCACCTCCTGCGGACTTCAAAGGAGCATGATTTTGTGCAGGAGAAATTGTAGCAATGTTTCCTCAGTCCATTTTATTTAAATCTCAGTTTTGATGAATTAGCTACTGTCTGTTTTCCTTGTTTTTCTTCAAGTCTAACATAACCACTGCCCCTTTTACAATGACGTTTTCTTACAATTTCTTTTCTCCATTAATTTCTTATTTCTTTAACCTCTTCCTTTTTCCATGTTTCTTTTCTTTTCTTGCATCCACAGAGGCCTGTGCAGCAGGTGGGCAGGAGGTGCTCCAGGCACGCAGAAGAAGGCCAGGAGAAGCCCATGGAGGAACAGGCCGTCCTCTGCAGTCCACATGCACTGTACAGCGCAGATGTCCATGTGTAGCCATGAAGGACGAACCTGGTAGCCTTCTATGATGTCATTACCACTGGTGCAGAGTCTGGTTGGAGGCCTGTAACTAGCAGTGTGGGGAGAGCAGTGGCCATTATGTACCTTCACTTCAGCAAGGCATCTGACAGCATCTCCCACAGCATCCTTGTTATGGAACAGAAAATGTAGGATAGATGAATGCATGGTGAGGTGGTCTGAGAACTGGCTGACTGGCAGAGCTCAGAGGGTGGTCATCAGCGGTGCAGGGTGTGGTTGGAGGCCTGTAACTAGTGGTGATCCCCAGGGATTGGTTCTGGGTCCAGTCTTGACTAGCATATTCATCAGTGGTCTGGATGAAGGGATAGAGTCCACCCTCAGCAAGATTGCTGATGATACAAAGCTGGGAGGATTGGCTGACACACTAGAAGGCTGTGATGTCATTCAACAAGAGCTCAGCTGACTGGAGAGTTAGGCACGAAGGAACCTGATGAGGTTTAACATGAGCAAGTGTAGAGCCTTGCACCTTGGGAGGAATAACCACATGCATCAATACAGGTTAGGGGCTGGCCTGCTGGAGAGGAGCTCTGCAGAGAGGGACCCAGGGGTCCTGGTGGCAGTAGGCTGGCCATGAGCCAGCAGTGTGCCCTAGTGGTCAAGAAGGCCAATGGCATCATGGGGTGCATTAAAGAGAGTGTGGTCAGAAGGTCGAGGGAGGTGATCTTATCCCTTTTCTCTGCCCTGGTGAGGCCACATTTAGACTACTGTGTCCAATTATAGGCTTCTCAGCTCAAAAAAGACAGGGATCTCCTAGAAGGAGTCCAGTGGAGTGCCACAAAGATGATGAAGGGCCTGGAGCATCTCCCAGATAGGAAAGGCTGAGTAACCTGGGTCTGTTCTGCCTAGGCAAATGAAGACTGAGAAGGGATCTGATAAATATTTATAAATATCTGAAGGGAGCTGGGAGGCAAATGGATGAGACCAGGCTCTTCTTGGTGGCATGTAATGACAGGACAAGGAGTAGTGGCCTAAAACTTGAGCATAGGAAGTTTTGTATTAACATGTGGAAGAACTCTATGGTAAGGGTGAGAGAGCACTGGAACAGGTTGCCCAGAGGGGTTGTGGAGTCTCCTTCTATGGAGATATTCAAGACACATCTGGATGCCTACGTGCGTGATCTATTGTAGAGTATCTGCTTTGGCAGGGCGGTTGGACTTGATGATATTCTGAGGTCCCTTCCAACCCCTGCAATTCTGTGCTTATGTGAGGAGCCCATGAGGCAGCAGTGAATGAGGCCTGGAGATGCACAGTCCATGGATACCCCCACAGGAACGTCCTGGGCCGGAGCTGCAGCCTGTGCAGAGAGGCCCACAATGGGGCAGGAGGGCTGGAAGAGCTGTGCCACCTGTGAGGACCCTTAGGGATCAGGGGCAGAGAGAGGAGATGGAGGAGTGACAGAGATAAAGCATTATGAACCGATCACAGCCTTCATTTCCTTATGCCAAGTCTGTTTTGCCTGTGACAGTAACTAGCTGGTGATCATTCTGTCCTATCTCAACCCTTTATCCCTTTCCCATGCTATTTCGCATTCTGTTCAATTGAGGAGGGGCAGTGAGTGTGGTGTGTGGAGTTCAGCTGTTCGTCAGGGTGCAGCCACCACAGCTGTCAGCACCTCCCCAGCCAGGGCTGTGTGCCCAGGGGGAGCGCAGCTGGTGGAGCTGTGGCTCTGCCTTCTGCTCCACTTGTGCAGGGCTGATGCCAGTGGCTTCCCAAAGCTTGGCTGGTGCTAAAAGCTCACAGGCTGAAAGGGACAGACAGGTACAGCAACGGAGAAACCATGCAGTGGAGTAAGCAAGCACGTGCCCTTTGGGCTCCCGAACGTGTCAAGGGTATGCTCTCCTATTACAGCCCGTAATAGCTGTGGTATTGCAAACAACCTTAATTTGTGCTCTAAATTATCTGTGGCTGTGGGTTATTTAACAGTCCTCCTGCAGGCAAGCTGCAATGAATTTCCCTGAAGGCAAACAGAGGTTTATGGCCACCCCTGTGTGGGGCACAGGCCCAGAGGCAGTGGCTGACTGCAGCAAGGGCTCTCCCTGTGGCAGCATGAGCTGCTAAATGGTGAAACTAATTCAGTGAGGTTTTACAAACATTTGTGCAAGGACGAGGGAAAGCAACTCTGGAGATACAGGGGATAATCCCTCCTTCTGCTTCAAATCAGCAGGCATTGCTGAATCAATTGCATCATATGTTCCCATGGCCATCATAACAGATGTTCTTAGAGGAATTCCATTTCACCAGGGAAAAATCTAACCAAAGACAGCAAGAAGGTGGTTGAGGAAGTTACAGGATGTAGTTAAAAAAGCATAAGGTTGACAAGGGTAATACCAGAAGGAAGGGACAGGCCTAGAAGTTGTTCTTGAACTATAACTTAGTTTAGTTGCAGTATCAACATGTAGAAATAAAGAAAAGTGCCTGTATTTTATTTTCCAGTCTATTTTTAGAGATTCACACAGAGATCAGAGTGCTGTGTTTGAATTTGCCTGGATTTTGTGCATGTCCAAGAGTCAGGCTGATCCCCAACTGTCATCCACAGTGGCAGCATTCATATTTAGAGCTAGATCCTGCCTGCCAGTGCATGACAGACAGTGACTCTGATTTTGTAAGATAGGCAGTGATGTGAGCCAAGTTTGGCAGGACAAGACCGAGCACTTATTTTGTTCTATCCGACAGTTTCAGTGAAGCAGTCTTGGTCTTCTTGTCATGCCTGGTAGAAGTGCAAATTTAGATGTCACAGAGATTATAAAATCAGAGCTGGCAAACCAAAGAAAGGCTTGCCTCAGTTGGCTTAAACCTTGCTCTGGATTTTAGCTGTGTTGGATACCAAAGGATTGGTTCTCTAATACACAGGAAATAATGGACTTAGCCGAGTTAAGAAAGGCTGTTACAAAGGCAGTTCCTCTGGTCTGAAAATGCACTTGTGTTGCAGTGACAGATGGCAGTGCAGGCCATTTGGATTAAGAACAAAAGCACCTGAGGGTCCAGCTACTCCTTAACCCTAAACTTACATTTTCCTGTTTTTGCTTATCTCTGCTTTGTGCAGTTTTGTTTGCAATTAGACTCGCATTGGGCAGGGTTCATGAAGTAAGCTTCCCTGACTCAGTGCAGTGAGAAACTTCTCATCAGAAGGATTTTTCTTCAAGTTTATCTGGGCATTTTTTGAGATTTAAGCATATTTGCAGCAAAGATGCAGGTTCAATCCTTTCTTTTGCTTTTCCTTTTGCTTTCTTCAGGACTGTGTTCTCATCTTCAATCTTCTGCTCATTTTCACTTCTGATCAAGCATTGAATATTGCACTGATGAAGAGGTGAATAAGGGAGCACAACACTAAAATGACTTAATGTGGTTAATACAGTTGGATGCAGCATATGTGCACACAATTAGTGCTGCCTAAAAATAGTCTTCGTTATGAACAGGGCCATGCTATAATTTGCCTGATCTGGCTGCTCTTTCTGGATGTACCTGTCTCTGCTCTTCACTTGGCTGATCTTCGACATCAGAAAGCTCAGAAAGTGCCACTGTACCAGAGGAGGTTTGATGGAAAGAAAGCTTATAGCCACTTTGTCCCTTCTGCAATTTCTTTCAAAATCCTTTGCAGGTTAATTCAAATTAGCTGCAATATTAGATTCCATATGAAGAAATAGTGCTTATCTAGACTCTGCTAAAAATTACCCTTTCTGGAAGAAAGTGTATGTATAATTGCTCATTTCAATGTAATTTGTAAGTTTTGAAGACTGTTGGTCCATATCCAGATAGGAGAGGAAAAAGTCCTGCACCTTATTATAAAGATAAATGCATTCTGTCTCACATGTTTCTGGCTACCACTGAAGTACAGTTTTTGGACCTGATAAATAAATCATTTCTCAGTGCTACTTACGTGGCCACACTGACTGCCACTGTCCATGGGGATGGACTTTTATCCTGTTGCGTCAACAGGGTGGATTTGTCTGGCACACAGCTCTGCCAGAAACAAGCAGTTTTTGCTCTGAGACCTTAAGCAGACGTGTGATGAGGGGAAGCATGGGCACAGATGTTCCCACTAGAGCTGTGGGAACAACCTGAATCAGCACTAAGCTCTCCATCTTGGCTATGGCCAACGAGCATGGTGTACCCCTGGACTAGAAGCATTCTCTGGCTGTCCCCAGGCTGTGATGGGTAGGGCCAGCCCCCAGCAGCTCTGGGTGAAATCATGCTCCTGAGAGCTTATTTCTCTGCACTGAAGTTGTTTCTCATAACCTTCCTCAAAGCTACTCTTCCCTTGAGGTCTCCCATGGAGGGATATGGGCTCAGTTGGTTTTGGCCACCCTGCAGAAGGGCTGGGTGGTCTCAGGCTGCCTGAGATCCTGTAGGGATGCCTGTCCTCTCCCTTCAATGGGAAGGCAGCGACTCCCTGGCAGGCATTGCCTTCACTCTTTTTTACACGCAGGGAGAAAACCAGCACGAAAATACCCAAGAGCATCATAGCTCACTGCCTCCCTGCACTCCATGTGCCACGGGTGCCCTCACCCCCCACCTTCTTTTGCTGTGGCCATGAGATGTTTAAAAAGAAAAAAAAAAAAAAAAGAAAAAAAAAAAAGGACTAAGACTCCGTTTTTCCTTTCAAGATACAGCAGGGGATTGAGTTTGGAGCTGCGTCCCTGGGAGGGTGTTCTGATTGCTTCTTCAACTTCTGTTTATACAATTTTACAAAATTTTGGCAGGAATCAAGAGCACATACCAGGGTGTTGGCTTTTATGAATCTCATGGGATGTGAAAGTCAAGCTGACTGGATGAACTTTGGTTACATATTCCAGACAAGCACAATGACTCTATTTATTCAGACTTGGCAGCCAGAACGCAGATTGACTCTGTGGGTAATAAATTTTCACAGCCACAAAACTTCAGCGGCAACCAACCTGATCCCGCACAGAAAAAATGCATGCAAGGAAGCAGACTGGGGCTGCAAAAATATGTTAGATTATTATTCCATGTATGTGTACCAGTCAGTTAATTTATTTGGCTATTGATTGACAAGAATTGCACAAATGAATCCAGGGATCTTTTTCCCCTTAAAGGAACTACTTGCTGTTACAAAATTCTCATATTGTAAAAGGACGAGTAAGAGGGAAAGAATTGTTCGTGTTACAATTGACAATCTCCTTTTAATATTTCACCCAAGACTGATTTAAGTTATCCAGTGACCTCTACAGAGAAGAGCAGGGTATTATAATGGGGACTGCTTCATGTGCTGTGCCACACTTCAAGGAACCTGAAGGCAATAACCACTACAATTCAGCATTCTGAACAATCTTAAGTACAATTTTGACATCTTCATGCTACAAAGCTTCAGATGCTTTCTGGGAGAGATGATGGTGAAATTATTACACTGTGTTATAAATCAAAATGAATTGGCTCTTTAACTTGCAGATTTATGTTAACCACCTCGGTATCTGTTAATTGCTTGCTCTTCAGATATTGATTGGGGATTAAAAAGTATATTTTCTTCAATCTGCGTGATGTAAAATATGCCAACAGGAAATTTTCCCTCTGCATATTAGATTCTATGATCACTGCCTGTAAAATTAAAATGATCAGTTTAAATGGATAAACTACGCTCATTAAAGAGGAAAAATACATTTATGTAATTAAAATTAAGAGACTAATATGTGTGGATAATGTCATTACTGTGGGCATACACATACTCGGCTGAAACCCAGCCTCCTTCACCTCTCCTGGGTCTATGAATCTTGCTACCTTAATTGCTGGCATGGAGGGAACATTTGGGATCCTGAGGCTCTTCATCATGCCCCTGTCTTGCATTTGGCCTCTCTTGCCCATTGCTCACATTCTCTGGGCTGTGCACAACCCTCCAAATACCAGCCGTAGGACTGCGGTAGCACCTGTCCCTGTCTGCACTCCTGCAGAGACTTTCCATTTGCTGCCTGGCAATTTCAAATGCATGCAAAAAATTGCCTTCTGGGTTTTCAATTTTTTTTTTTACCCCAAACTTCCTCATCTAGGAATTAACAAAAAGAAAAGCTTCCCAGCTCTTGCACAGTTCATCTTCAGCTATTTAAGAAATTGGACTACTTAAACGAGTATGGTTGCTGAAAGGTCAATTAATTCAGTAAGGAATATCTGAGAATTACTCATGTATGGTTCCTATCCCTTCATCTTTGATTTCCTTCTTTCCTGCTCCTGAGCTCAGGAAGAGATTTGAGATTAAAGAGCTTCGGAATTAAAAAGTGAAAGAAAATGGGTTCTTCCTCTGACATTTAGATGTGGATCCATGTTATTTATTTGAAAGAGTGGGTCTGTGTTATTCTTTTTTGGGCCCATTTCCTGCTCAGTAAAATGAAAACTTCGTCTTTTGTTTATCCAACAGACATAATCATTTAGGGTTGTTCATTAAGCAAACCTGCAGGTCTCAAGTGAGGTTCTGCAAAGCATTTTGTATAGCCAGAGGCAACCTGTGCCCTCAGGAGCTTTTTGTCTATACAGCCAAGTTAGAAAAAAAATGCAGCTATTCCATTTTAGAGGGAGGGAACCACGCCAGTGTAGCTGCTAAAGGCTGCTCATGTAATGACTGACACTTAGCAATGGGACTTTGGCTCTGCTCCTTGCTGTGCTGATGACAAATGCTGCTTTGCTCTGGGTGCTGGTAGGATAGATATAGTACAGAAGTATAGAGGAGAAAGTCTTGGGCTGGAGCAAACGCTCTGTGAAGCTCTCATTGCTGAGTGAAGACCTGGTGTGGCACATACAGAGAGAGCAACCTGAGCACAGGCTATCCCTGCTGCAGGATGCTCAGTATTAGGGGGGATCCTTCCTTGTGCCCTACTCCTGGGATGATCTGTGCCTCCCATCTCTGCATCCCCCCTTCCACACACATCATCCCCCTGCCAGCCCCATGGTGTAACCATGTTCTTGTTACTCTTCAGACAACCCTTCTTGTCCCTCACTGGATGTCTCCCTACGCTGTCTGTGTGCTGTACTTTAAACTATCTAGACAAGCAGAAAGAATAATTAAATGTGAAGTGTTTTGAGATGAAATGTATTAAACAAAAGGAAATTGCATAAATATGTAAATAATTGATTCCATGTGCTGAATCTTCTTAATACAATAAAGCTTTGCTCAAAATAGATGAAATAATGGTTTAATATAAATATGAAAAGGCTTTGACTTACTTGTTGCTTGGAATATATTGTAAAATACAAACTTCTAATAACAACAGTTAAAGTAAAACCTGGAAGAGCTTCAGGCCTACATACCTAGAGTTATTTGCCTAAGGTCCTGAATTTCAGAAGTCTAGATAGCTCCAGTTATCCTCAATTGAAAAAAAATCATATTTGAAAGCTGCATTATATCTCAGCCTGGAGCCACTTGTGAGGTGCAACCAGGGCAATGTCTCCTCCTCCTCATACTTTGGTGGAGTCATGGGATGTGCATTTTAGGGCAAGGAGAAAGGAAAGTCGCTCTTGCTCTCCCATTCCTCACCAAATCCATACCAGTATACTGGGAGAGAGCTTGTGATAGTAAAATCTGGCAACTAGGAATTTGGTTGGCCACACAAAAATCAAGATCCAGCTCTACTCTGGTGAGCACAGACCCCCAACCTGAAAAAAAAATCCAGCTCTCCTGACCCATAGAAAACATTTGGAGAAGTATGTGCTCCCAGGCAGGCATTTTGGGGTCCTTAAAGCTCAGGAAAGCGTCCTAGTGACTGTTCCATGGATGACCAGCCAGGGTTCTAGGCAGGTAGGCTGCCCAGGGGCTGGCCGCTATGGCCCAGCTTGTGCTCAAAGAGTTTGGCCTCAATCCCTAATCCAAATTCCTGTTTCTTCCCTCCTTGGCTGCTCTTTAAAACAAAACAAAATCCAATCAGGAGGAGACTGATACGAAAACCTTCTGGGTTGCATCAAGGTAATAAATCAAGACCCCCGCAGAACATTCCCCACAAATACAGCAGTTAGCACATGCAGTCTGGTGCAGAGCAAGAACATCTGTTACTCCATTTACAGTACTTTCATGTATTTTGATAACCTTGATGTATATTTTGAAAAAGCATTAGCAAAATATTTGCAGTATCTCTGTCTCGACAAGAAACATGCTGCAAGTTACATGGTTCTTGTCTGGTTCTTACCTGGTCATTCTCCTCTTCATCGCTGCTTAACTTCAGATCATCTTCTAGCATTCTGGAAAGCAAACAGTAAAATCAGTTATAGTTATGATTTACCAAAATGTTTCAGATCTCTGAGCTACTGTAAAAAAAAAATAATTGAAATAGAAAATATATTTTATGCCAGTAATATTGTAGAAGTGACACTGTCTTTGTAATTTTTTCTTAGACAATTCCTATCAACTTCTTAATTCATTTCCTACAATTGGTGCCTAAGGGAAAATGTTTACTAGAGTAATAATGGATTTTGCAAAGATTATTTTTATTACAATCACCGACAAACAATTTTCATGTGCTAAGAATAATATTTTTGATGCTGACAGGTCAGTAGTCTCTCTGAAAGGAAAATTTTGCTCCGCTTGGCTTTGAGCTCACAAAACAGAAGTAGGTATTTACACTGGCAGTACTGCAGCACAAAATAAGATTCACTGATGTTTCCCAAAGGCCATTTTTACTTTATTGCCTGGTTGATGTAAGATTGACATTGACTGAAATGATTAAAACTGAAATGTATTATCTCAGTGCACAGGAGTATGCACAAGGAGTTCACGGTCATATTAATATAGAAAATAATGCATCTTTTCTAAAGGGGATTTCATCCTCCTTTCCCATAACCTTTCCTCAATTTGCTTCAACTGGCTCTCAAAAAAGAGGAGTTTGTCTTTACTTGCATGCATTTTTTACTAGCTAAGGTTAAGTAACCAGCAGTTAAAAGAGCTGAGGAGGTGCAAATCTTTCCCCCAGCGCTTGAAAGGTTTTCAAGAATGGGATCTATTTAAAAAAATCCACTCCTGTAATAATAATAATCATTCAGAAAGTTGCTAATTTTTCTTGCGTCCTGGGAAAAGGGAATCTGTAATTTAGCCTCAATTCCAGAAGAAAGCTTGGGGAACAATTTAAACACATTCTGTGACGTGGGTGGTCCCTGGAGTGTAAATATATCAAGAAGACATATGTAGTAATTTCAAACCACCTCCTCGTTCCTGTGCCTGGATCTTCCAAGAGTGTGCCTGAAAAGCGGGTCTCTTAAATGGGCTGCATGGTGTGCCAGGTCTGAAAAGAGTTCCGAGCCTCTCCCTGCTTCTTGAGACTGGCCACTGTTGGCACAGTGCACAGCTGTGTGCACAGCCGCTGCCCTTGAAGTTGTGTCCCTGTTTCCCTGCAGCACCTTTGGGAGGATGTAGGTGTACCAGAACAAGAACAGGGGCGGAACAGGAACTCTTGTTCTCTCACCTCTTATAGAGTCATGCCTTCTTTCCCCTTCTCCTCCCCTTCCCTCCCCCCTCCCTCCCCCCCCCCCCGTTCAATTATATTTATGTTGAGATTTTTCCCCTGTAAAACCCACACAGAAAATTAAAAAAAAAAAATCTTGTAGTGATGCAGACACCTCAAGACACCCATTATGCTGACAACCTTACAGCAAGTCTCTGGTGTTTCATCAGGAATTATGCCCACAGCCAGGAAAACACTCAGCAATTGGGACAGATATCTAAAGATACCTTTCAGTATCTAAAGAGAGTCTATAAGAAAGAAGAGGACAGACTCTTTAGTAGGATAGGACAAGGGGATATGTTGTGATAGGACAAGGGGAAATGGTTCCAAACTAAAAGCGGGGAGATCTGGATCAGATATAAGAAAGAAGTTTTCTAAATAAGGGTGCTGAGGCACTGGCACAGGTTGCTCAGAGAGGTGGTAGGTGCCCCGTCCCTGGAGATGCTCATGATGAGTCTGGACAGGGCTCTGAGCAAGCTGATGTAGCTGTAGGTGTCCCTGTTCATTGCAGGAGAGTTGAACTAGGTGACCCTTAAGGATCCCATCCAACTCAAACAATTCTGTCATTCTATGAGATAGATGGGATCCATCTTCCAGGTGCTGAAATATGGGCGGGAATGCTTCCTGTAAATGTTGTAAGATCTGTGTTGGCTTTGGGTCCCAAAGTTCACAGGGGATCCTTAGGAACAAACAACATTATAGTTGCTCTTTTGTTGTTGTTGTTGTTGTTGTTAGATTTGTTTGGGCATTCCTGAGAAACTAGTGTTGAGAAATATGTAAAAAGCTCCAGTTTGGAATTGAGCATTGTGTAATTATACGAGATGAAATCTGCAGGGATCATTATCTGAGCACAGAGAGATCTGCTTATTGTGTGAAAAGTAGAGCACTGCTGATGTTGTTGCCCATAATTCCTTTGTTTTAGGTTCTTGAATCCCTGCTAGAAAGATGGTAGTTTAGTACATCATTTAAGATTCAACTTGTTAGCTCTTCTCCTAAATAGAAGCTAAAAAACAAAGCTTATAATAAAAAGTAGCTCTATGCTTACTAGTGCCCCATCTTTGTGTGTCAATCTGAAAAAGCATGTATGGTGAGCCTGTGGTTAGATGTTACTTCAAAGCTTTGAAGGCTCCAGGTTGTGTGGAAATAGGAGTGGGCTTTAGGCAAGACAAAAGATGTGTGTGCAAGGATCATCCACACAAAAGGAACAAGAAACCACAGTGCTGGCCCATTGAGCTTCCCCTGCTTGTATATCTTAGCCTGTCTTTATTTTTCTTGTCTGTTTCTCATTTTAGAAGTGCTGCTTTCCAAGAAAAGCAGTGCCTGTCCAGGGCTCGTGGCCCCTCTTGGAACTACTGTAAGAGCACAAACAATCCCCAAATACTGGTGATAGGAAAAAGCAAGTCACCATAAAATGATTTCTTGCTTGCTTGCTTTTTCGTTTTTCCCCAGAGTGGGATCAGGCCTGCCTGATCCATATATTTGTCACAAGGATGTATCAGGTTAGGAAAGCTTGCCAGACGTAGAGTTCTACCTTGCAAAGGCAGGATCTGATTTCCTACTGTGCAGGAATAACTTCAGTGCCTGAATATCCTGGTGGACTCCCAGGCTGCTTTCACTGCCAAGTCAGACCCAGAGCCCTGATCTACAGAGCACTGCTTGGAACTGAACAAACTGTCACCAGCAACTTCACCTCCATCTGTACCACAGAGCAGAACACTGGGCAGCTCTCAAAGCTCAGGCTGAACTCAACGCGGGGGGGAGGAGGAGGCACTGGAGTTTGAGGGATGCCTGTCTGCAGGAAATGTCCTAAAGAAACCAGATCAATTTTGAGTCTGAATGCTTTTGAGAAACAATTTTGCAAATCACTTATCCCACAACAATGATGATGGTTGAAACAAAAAGTCCACAAGTGGACCAGCAGAACCTGTTTGAAGAAAGGAGGGGAACAGCACAGAAGGAAAATACTTAAAGCTTGCAAGACGTCATGTTAATTTTTAATTTATCTGAAAAGCACTTTGGCACAGATTCAGTAAAGAGTGAAGTTTGTTAGCAGAGCACTTCAGATCATGTTTAAATCAACCCCTGCTCAGGATGGAAATTCTTCATGCATGCTGCAATCCAGTACAATGACAGACAAACATAAACAAGTCAACGTGCAAACACAGCTTCTTCAACACTGCCTCTCCACAGTTAATACCTCTTTCAGATTATGCAAAACCCAGGGCAGCAAATGGCATCGAATTATAGAATCAAAGAATCATTATGGTGGGAAAAGACAACTAAAATAATATAGTCCAGCCATCAAACCATCACCACCATGCTCATTAAGCTTTGGCAAGATTTTCGGATATGCACTTGACTTTAGCATGGTGAAGCACAGGTAAAAACGATGAGTAAATGCTGCTTTGTAAACAAAAGCTGGAAAAATCACGTGGTACTGGATGCATCTTTGAAAAGCACACATCACTTAGGGCTTCTGCACTTGAAGAGAGAGTGCATGGATCCGGGTAGTCAGGAAGTTACTTTACAGAACCTAATTATATATATTTTAGTGAAATCTCCATGAGGTCACAGAGGCTGTGAGGGGAGGGAGGCTTGGGCAGGAGCTCTCTCTGCTCTCTAATTAATGCATCTGCTCCTTTATCTGCCAAGAATGTAACAGGTAGAGTAGTAATGAAAGGAAATGAGGATGAGTTCGGGATATTGCAAAATGCCACTGCAAGGCAGCTGGTTTCTTTCTCAAGGAACCAATTACGAGGTTTCAGCCATGGGTGCTGTGCCACTCAATGGGAAAGGAGGGGGGTGAAGATCTACATATCTATTGTGGAAAATAGGCAGAAAGCAGTCTAGAGGACACTGATACCCAATTTGTGCCAATTTCAATATGACTCAGCATCCAAATCTCTTACATGGCTTCTCAGAAAGCCTAATCTCTTTTATCTGGGACTAATTACTATGATGGTTCCACAAGTTGACTGGGAGGCATCTAATTCCACTTCTCATCCCATCATGTTGATGAGCAGGAGATGGTCAAAAGCACCCAGGGTTTGGTATGGTGGAAGTTATGTTCAAAATTTATGGTTAAGCTGAGACATGTGGCTTCATTATTTTGCTTTTTTTTTAAATCCTGATTTGTTGCTGTTGGAAAGCAGAGTCCTAAGCAAGAACTGTCTGGGAGACAGCAGGAAGGCATCCAGTTTTCCCTCTGGGAAGTCACATTGAAGTAATATCTAAGTAGGAGGATAGAGCCAGGACTCAAGTCAGAGACTTTTGGATTTGAAAGAGCTAGAGAAGGAATTGCTGGGGAAGAAGTTAATGGTGTGATGTCTGGCAGAGGAGGTCATCATCAGGCAGTTTGGGAATCAGCTGTGACTTTTAAAGTCTGGAGCCAGGCTACGACACTTATGACACAACCCTACCTTGGAGAGTATCTGCTTTCAGTCAGAAGAGGCTGACTCCCACTTCACCACAACCTCCCTTCTGGTCATTGTAGAGGGCAGTAAGGTCTCCCCCTGAACCTCCTCTTCTCCATCCTGAACAATCCCAGTTCCCTCATTCACTCCCCATAAGGTTTGTGCTCCAGCCCTTCCACAGCTTCGTTCTTTTCTCTGGACATGCTCCAGGGCCTTAATGTCTTTCTTTGTAGTGAGAAGTCCAAAACTGAACACAGGTGCGGCCTCACCAGGGCTAAATACAGAGGGATGATCACTTCCCTGCTCCTGCTGGCTGCACTATTTCTGATACAAGCCATGAAGTTCTTCCTTCCTCTGCAAATTACTTATTGAAATGTAAAACTCTCAAAAAATCAGTGGCTCAGCCTCTGTGGTTTTGTTTTGTGATTAGAGAGCTTGCCTTTTGGCTTGCAAATCAAAGGGCAAGAGAAGTGGCTTCAAAAGAGGTTACAAAAAGGAGGGTGGAAAGTAAAGTACAATGCTGAATAGGTTTTTTCCATGATAATTCTAGTAATTAGAGCAAAAAGAATGAAATGTAAAAGGACAAATATCAATAGTAAATAAATCATTATCACTACTGCTTTAGGAGAGAACATGCCAATGGTTTGCAAGCCTAGGGCACAAACGTGTATATGTTGCAATTGTCACTTAAAAAAATGCAAAAGTCACCATCTTTGCAATTTGTGAAGGATCTCATGAATGTGCTAATCTGATCAGATGTACTGTTCCATTTTAATGCTATGTAGCACCTCAATCAGAATACCGCGTTTATTAAGGACTTCTGTGATGTCTGCTCATTATGTAGGAAATGGATCTCAGTAGTGGAAAAATATGTTGATTTTAGCTGAAGAGGAACCCCACAAAGAAAAAAGCTGTGATGAAATATGAAAATCGGATACCTAAGTGCTCATTTGAGTTTATACTGCAACATCTCATCTGAATGAGATGGCTTTGGGGCAAATTATCTGTTTTTTAACACATAATATTGACATTTTGTTTTCTTTCCTATAAATGTGCAGTGACCTTTGAAGAACCGGACATTAATTTCAATATCACCAGAAACCCAGCAAGAAGACAGGTACTTTTCTAAGTAGTGGTATGCAAGGAGGCTTTCAGACCGACTCCAGCTGTTTAAAGTCACAGCTGATGCACCTATAAAGAGAGAAGAAAAAAGCACTGGGAAAAAAAACCCGGTCCTTTCTGAAAGCACCACATTGTGCAAGATCTTTACCTCTTGTTCCCAGCAAAATGAAAGAGAATGCCAGCTGGGAATCTGCCTTTCATATCCAAACTGTCCTCTTATGTGAGTGGGATTATTTCAGCTAGGGGTGCTCACAGACGTCATTTGACTTATGCACTAATAAGACAAATGTACCTTCACTTTCTGTCTCTTTTTAGTTGCTTTCTAAAACACAAACAGTAGAAAAAATATGCCTGGTAAGAACGATGGAGTTTTCTAACAAGCAAATTAACAGGTTTTCATTAAAAAAAAAAAAAAAAGAAAAAAAAAAATAAAGAAAAGAAAGAAAAAGAAAGAGGGGAACAAGCATTGTTGTGATTACCTTGGTTACCTGCACATAACAGATGGCCAGTTATATTTGCTACTCATCTACAGCCAAAAGAGGTATTTCAGACAGCTTTGTTTGCTAATCCTAAATACAGGAGTAGTTGTTTTTATACAGCATTAATTTTTAATTAATTGGTTTCTGATTACAAAATTATTTTTCGTATTAGTGTCATAACTGATGCAAATCTTTCACTTTAAAATAATTTCATGCATTTATATTTCCTGAAAAGTGTAGTACTTATTCCTGTTTTATAGAAAACAAATCAGAAGTGTATGGATTGATGTAAACAAGTAGATCAAGAGGGTATTTTATAAATGCTGTAAATGAGCTTTCAGTCGGCTTGTAAGACCTCTGCAAGAATTGCTTGCAGCATCTGAAATTCAGTTTGAATATATGATGTTTAAGTTGTAAAAACCCATCAACAAATAGTTTGTGTAAGTTCTACTACACAGAAATATGTAGGAAAACATGATTATATAGGATACTGTCAAATCTAATTAAAAACAGAGGAAGAAGGCCAGTAAAATCAGGCTGCTGAAATATTAACGTACTTAATGCTGGAATGAAGTATATATATCAATGTGAGATTTAATTCTAGAGCATACAATTTAAATGCCTGAAAAACTGACTCAGTCCATAGAAATAGAATTAGCAATTTCAATAAAAAATAGATGCTATGAAGAAGTTCTCTGTGCTTGGCTTAAATCCATCTAAGCTGGTCTATGCTGTTCTCCAAAACCATTTAAACTGGCTAAATGCTCTGCTAAATTCCTATTACGCTGACGACCTCATTAGAAATGCAAGGTAGTCCTCTTCGGGTAATGCAGCCATTACTCTCTTTGTGAGAAGAAGCTGAAATAAGGCTTCCACCATTTGCATGAGGCTAGGTTCATTTCTCCTTCCCCAGGGATCTCCCCAAGAAGGAGGGGATGGGAGAAAATATTTTACTGTGTGCACATGAAATATGGGGCTGGATGTGTTGTGTTAGTCAGACACATCCACATGAAAGCACAAGTAGAAGAGAAAACCTATCAGCCTCTATGGACAGGCTGAAAACCCTGCCAAGTAGAGTTGCACCTTAGAGGTTAGACCTGCTCCTTCCTAAACTTCACACAAACTGAGGGTGTATGCCGTTAGCGTAGGTGGTTCTCAAGGGCTGGCATGGTAGGGGAACCAGAAATCAAACTGAGGGAAAAAATGGGAAAATAGAACCAGTTGAATCAAATGGAGAAGTTTCAAACTACTCGATAGGGTGGGAAGAATCCAGCTGTAGCCATCCTTGTACACTGCAGGGGTGTTGGACTAGATAACCTTTAAGGGTCCCATCCAACTCAAACAATTTTATGATCCTATAAGAAAACCTCTCAGCACCACTGAGTCCACAGTGGCTCTGTCAGCACGGTGTTTGGGCAGAGGAACACGTAATACCTCCTTAGAAATGAGAAAAAGTCTTCTAAAAGAGGAGATAAAATAGTGTGAGCTGACTTTCCGAGCAAGGAATTCACGTAAAAATGCACATGTACTCAGGGAGAGGGAAGAGTGATGAGCTACTTAGTGGCTTGCGCCTAAACACCAGCCTAAGTAGTCCAATCACTCAGAGGACTTGCCAAAGTTTTATGGCTAATCACACTCTGTGTGACAGGAGGAAACACATTTGGGGCATAAAAGTTCTGAATGAGCTACTTGCAATTTTCCAATCCATTTCTTGCCTCCTTGCCCCTGTTCCTTTCAGGCTCTCTGTGTGTGATTAGCAATTATTTACTAACTCTCTCTCTCTGATTTCCTAGCAATTTCTGATCCCGCCGTCTACAAAATATTAATTTCAAATGTGAAATGAAATAAGAGTGCATGAACTGCTCTGCTGGCATGCGTGTCAGCTGTCATGGCAGAAATCTTGGGGAATTTACGCGTTTGAGATAAAATTGCCACTGCTAAGTCTCCCCACTGAAGGTACAGTATCTGATTTTGTACTTGGTGATTATTTTCTTATGAATAGCCTCTTTCTGCCTAATCCCCAGCATTATAAGCATCTGTCCTCATATTGGAGTCATCATCCCACACATTTTTATTCTCTTGCTCCCTCGCGAATGACTGCAATCATCTGTAAAATGCTGACCGTTCATTTAGCAGTGTTCATAACTGTGGCTGCAGAGGTGTTTATTCACACTGTGCTGGTTGGGAAAGGGAAAGGAGACTGTGTAGGCTAGAGGTTCTCAAACTTTGCTCCGGTATCACTGCATCAAAATGAGAAGAGCCTTATATCATCAAAGCGATAGGCAAAGTGGCAGCTCCTCATCCTCGTGTCACCCCCTGCACACCAGAAGCTCGTGCCATCACTCTGCACCATGGCATCCTGCCGGGCACTGACTTCTGCTGCTGCTCACCTCCATCTCTAAAGCATTCTCAGAGTTGCAACTGCCCATGACAGTCTCCACTGAGAATGAGGGAGACAGACGGCCATTCCTTGTTCCAGGATATAAAACATCATGTCACTTTCCTCCAAGCCTCATCTCTTGAAGTGAGACTGAATTGCTAAATATTTCAGACTGCTTGATAACCTGTTCCAGCTTCACTGCTTCTTGCTAAGTTCTACCACTGTTGAATACAATTTCCTTCCATGTCATAGCTATCAACACTGGATCTCCTCCCTGTTCAGCTGCTCCTTGAGCCAAGATCCCTTGCTGCTATGACCTTCAGAAATGGTTAAGAGCCAGGGATCTTTTAATTTGCATTTAATTGATATTGCATGCCACACATTTTAAAGTCTTAAAGGTCTATTACTATTCATTAGTAACTTTATCAGTCAAAGTTGACAGCTCCTCATAGAACTAAATCAGCTTTGGTTGATAGGAACATGAATTTATTTCCTTGAAAGTAAAAAAACTGAACTGCAGTAATTGTAATATTACTCCTCAGTTCCTTAAAGAAACCCTGTTTGGGCTCCCCAGAAACTTTATTTGGGATAGATGTCTTGTGAGCTCTCCAAACCCTTCAACTCTCCTACTTCTCTTTAGGAACTCTGCACTGTGTTCACTGTCTGCTGGGGTTCTCCTGCATTTCAAGGTGCATCACAAGTCCTTAGACATTACTAGCTGGTGCTCTTGATGGCTTGAGGCAGCTTGGAAGCTCTCAGATTTATGGATATTTGTGTCTGGTGTGATTTAAAACAATGTATTCACTCTGGACACTGTCCAGATTCCCTGCTCTTTCTTGTACAAAAACATTTATTTAATCTAGTATTATTAAGTGAATTAATATTTCCAGCTAGTAAGAGGCTATTGCTAGAATTTCTTCATCGCTGTTGTATTTATATACTTTAAGAATACCATTGTCTTTCAACTTTCCTGTGGTATCTTCCACTTTCCTTATCGCTATTCAGTGTTTTATAATTCCTCTTTTAGATTGATTGCTATTTCCCACTTTCATGTTACATGTATTTTATATTTTGTCTCTGTCATTTAGACTGCTCTTTCAGCACTAATATCTACATTTCTTTCACCACTGAAGCTCAGTAGCTTACAGAAAAGCTCTTTTCCAACTTGGATATGGAAATTCATCCTTTTGCTAGCCTAATAAGCTCTATTAAAAAAAATAAATTATATATATCAAACTTCTACATATGCCCCTGTTTCTATTTTTTTCTACCTCATCAATTTCTGGTCAACATGTTCTTTCACTGTGGGACACCAGCTCTTCCTTGTGGGATGGTTCTTTATTGGTAAGGATTGGATAAAATAAAACCAAGATCTAGTTCCCAGGCAATCATGTCCTCCCTATCCAGTGACTGAATTACCTTTCTTTGAAACAGAGATGAGTCTGTCTGGTGAAATTTCCTCAGTGCCACAAAGATCATGAATTTTTAGTAATCAGCTACAATGGACAGCATCTTCAAAACGAAGTCTTTGGGAATGCATTCATGGCATCTGCCCGTGCTTTGCATACCATCTCCTCTGATGGCTAGAAGTGAGGACACGGTGGCATGTGCATGATGGTGGGCACAGAGAGGTCATCACTGAGCTGCCACAGAGGCACAGAGTGGTGGGATGGGAAAATCTGGAAGCTCTTGCCTCCTCCTCACCCTGGTGAACTCCAACCAGCAGCAGCACACCCATGAAAGACAAACAGGACTCACAAAGTTTTTAGCGTTTCCTTTCAAATACTTTTCCTAGACATTTCCTGGAAAGCCACTGTATTTTTCTCAGTCCCGTCTCCAATACTTATAGCTTCATTTAGTTTTAATATAGTTATAAATGGGCTGCAGCGGCCTGCTTCTTTTAATAACTAAGTAAATGAAACTCTGTCTGTAATAATAAATGAACCATCCATCTGGGAGGCCTCCAGTAAAAATTTCAACAGGTATTTATTGCTCCTTTATGTAAACAGTACTCTGGACAATACAAGTGATTATACTCTCTGTCAGCCCTGTCAGGAAGGAGACAGTATAGATTTGGACACAGTCCCACAGAGCGCACACTGAATTTACAGGTTTATCTGACTAGATGAAGACAAAATGATTAAAACAAGCAAACAAACAGACAAGAACCTGGTTGGCTACTGTGAAAGTGAGCAGGCCGTTTCATTTAATGATAAGCTCCATGAGGAGAAAATATAAATAAATAGATGGGTCTGCAGTGCAACGGGTTTCTCACAACATAAGATGCTTCACAGTCTCTCCCCGCTCCCTAAAAAATCCCAACAACATCAAAACCAAAGTGAAACTCAGAAGTGGAAACAGTTCCACTGTGAAATCATCACTTTGTGAGGACTTCAAGGTATGTTTTGCCCTTGTAGGCTCTAGTGTTCCAGGACGAGTAGTGCCCCACCACCACTCCCCATCCCCAGGGATCTTCCCTTTCTTTCATGAACAGTGGTGCTTATGAACCACTGGAAAGGGCAACGGCACGACACATTTGCCATGATGAAATTTTAATTAAAAAAACATCTCATCGCCAAAACCATCTTCATAGTGCTATTATACTCTGGTTCCTAATTACATACCATTACATTCCACTACTGTCGAAATAATGCAGTGTCTGAACGTATTGTCAAATAACTAATTCCGTGTGTGGTGTGAGGGAAAGAGAAAGAAAAATAAGGGGCACTAAAACATCTTAGCTCATGCATGGCCAAAGTGATGGAACCATTTGATACTGAGGAGTGGGCTGCAGAGGGCTAATTAAATATGCAGAATGTGAGAACCTGCTGTGATTTTTGTCAAGATTTCCAGCCTCCTAATTTCTTCTGGAACAGGTTGATCACTCTTCCATCAGTACATCTCTGAATGCCTTTCATTTGCAGCCAAGCAAGGCATAGGGAAAAAGCGGGTTTTCCCTTACAATAGCTAACTTGTTAGGAGAGGGTGCGTTGCTTTGTTATTCTCTTTTCACAGAATCACAGAATTGTTGGAGTTGGAAGAGACCTCCAGGGCTCACATTCTTTTCACAAGATGCTGAGATGAGAGAGGGTAACCCCAGTAGGGCTGAACCCTCCATTTCCATAGCACTCCCACCCAAACCCAGTAGGAGCAGTGCCAGATTTTCCGTTGGCCTTCCATTTTGCCTGCACCATGCTTTTTTAGCTTTGAGATATCCCATTCCATCAACTCCTTCAGACACCACAACAGTAGAAACAACCCACTGAGGACAGCTCCTCCAGGGAGAGGAAGGGCTTTGTTCCCTGCATTTGGATCCTGCACATACACTGAAGAAATACACCACCAGCAACTGCAATATATGTAACAAAGTAAAACATATTTTTTCTTTGAAAACACTTTTTGGACAAAATTATGAAGTTAGCTCTCAAATAGTAAACCACACTACATCTCCTTTCTAATGTCTCTTTTAAAATATACACCATAGAGCAGCTCTCATAACTCGCTCGACACACGCTATCTGATGAGTTATAGGGAGGTCTTCTATGTGCAGAGTGTGTGTTTTCCTTCCACACACCGTTATGAATTTTCCATCCCTCATCATTCATACTGTGTCAGAATATCTATTACAAAATCCCGTTTGCAAGAAGGGCTTCTTTTTTCCCCCCTTTATTTTATCACTGCTCTTAAATCTTCTTCTGGACACCAGCCTGGCATGCTGGCAATACCATGCTGGCATTTTCTGAGAAAAAGCTGTATTCAAAAATAATACGCCAGGGCCAGAACATCACTTCAAAAGAAATGTGCTTTTCTAGCTAATAGAAATACTTTGCAAAAACAAATGAGACACAACTGCATTCTGATTGCCAAATCCTACCGCCCAGCTGCTAACTACTGCGACCATCTTGTGAAACCTGGAAGTCTAAATGATGTCTGATAATGCTTTCTGCTGTCCTGAACCTTTGGAAATGTTGAGTCATCCCGAGAAAATGTCAGCAATCATCTTTCACAAATGCCTGAGTGTGGACGAGGCTCTAACCAAAGCCTGGTGTGAGGGACTTAGAGTTGAGTGGAATTTTCTGACAAATAGCTCACACATCAAGAGCAGCTTGAGGACTGGCCAAGATGCTCGACGATTGCCAGGCGTGAGGAATACTTTTCCCTAAGTAACTAAAAAAAGTTTCATTCCTATCTAAAATCATTCCTTCCAACATTTCTGAGATGTGATGCTTTTATTTTCTTTTTTACAAAAGCAGAATCTCAAAGATATGCTCATATCTAGGGCTGCAGTATCATCTTCCAAGCACTTTCTGGAGTGAGGTAAGCTAAATAAAATGACTGGACCCAATCAATTTTTTTTTTTTTTCCTTATTTTGCTGAAAAAATGACAACTTTTTTTTTTTTTTTTTTTTTTCTGCTGACCTATATATATGATTCTATGATTCTATATGATTTTTAAACCTTATTGAACAAAACATGAATTACCTATGCTGATTCGGAGGTTAAATTAACTCTCTGGCAAAGTGCTGAGACTGGCCTTGGTTAGGGTTTGATCTGCATCCACAAAACATACTGCTGCTTTCACTTTTTTTCCCACGCATTAGCTGTTAATTGAAGCTTTCTGTGAAATATTTTTTCTGTCATCACCTGTCAGACTGCCATCCATAGGAGTAAACTTCTATATCATGGCAGTGTTGCAAAAGATATTAGCAAGAAATATGTTCTCATGTTACATGACTGAAATCCAAGAATTTGATGTACTTTTTTACACAAAATTAGAATGGAATTAAGAACACTTGCTCAAATCTTCTGTGTTATATGACTGGTTGGTTGGTTTGTTTTTATGCTTGAAACTGATGGTTGCCTACCACTAGAGTTCCCAGGATATTAATTCTACGCAGACCTTTTAGGATGTACCTATGCCCTCCATATTTGAACAGAAACAATTTTAAGTATTATTTAACGATAAATTGAAACCAATTGAAACACTCATTATTATTTTAGAAGAACTTCTGGGTGTGGAAATAAAAATGCATTATGTTATATCTTCCCATGGCAAGTATAAAGTGCTTAATATTGACAGCTATGGATAATTATCTTTTTGATACTTACAGAAAAATAAATACTAAAAATAATAACATGCTAACTTGGTATATGTGCAAATAATTTATATGCAAATACTGTATCTATATCATGCAATGTGTATTTAAAAAGTCATATATGTAAGTGGTGATGCTTGACTTCTAAATAATTCAATTTAGCACTAATAGCGTTAATAGTCAAAAGAGGATTTCCAAAACTGAATATATTGAGTTAGTTTCATCATTGGTGTCACCCTAGTAAAACCAATGGAGTTTCATCGGCAATTAATTTAGCCCATTATATTACTTTCAACTCAAATGATTTTTTACTGATAAGAGAAAGGACTTCAGCTGTACATGGTTTATCAGGCACTGAAATATTTTTACTGCACTGAAGATGGAAGAGATAGCTGATAAAAGTACTGAATAAAATAGGCACAAATTTAGGATACTAACAATAAAGGCCTTTTAAATATATAAATAGCTTTCCAGAAGTTGTATAAACGTTTAGAGTATCTCCAACAGTCTTTATTAGTCTAAAGAAGTCATTCTGTATTTTTTCAGTGACATGACTATCCTAACAGCAGAAATGTTCTTACTGTTCAAAAGATGCAACAAACAGCCCTCTAAGTATTTTTATAAATGGTTTTTCAAGCTTAAATTCAATTTAAAGCAGTACTGTGGAACAATCAGGACTGAATGAAAGGTCTGTCGGGATTTTCTTATCGATACTCTCTTCCATGCTTCCATACAGTTGAACATGGAAGCATAAGGTTTTACTCTCCTTATGACTAGAATCATTGACTAGTAAGAAACAGGACCCACCATATCAATTTGTTAGTGGTCTGTGCCCTATCATACTATTTGGTAATGAGAGACCTCTAGCTTGCTAAAGTTCCCAACATCCTATGAGGTCAAAAGTGAACAAACTATTCTCCTTCGGTGGGAAAAAAGAAATGGAGGCAAAGATATTACTGTTTTTTTGTGTTGGTTTGGTTTGGTTTTTTTTTCAAAATCCCACTGTTCAATCAGATCCAGAATTGTGGAAGGCAACTCCAAGTCCTGGCAGAAATCCTATCTGTATGGGTTCAGACACTCCCAGGAACTGACCTGCCTCATGATGCTCTTCAGGCTCTAATTCATGTCTAGAGCCTGCGCCAGGAGGTAATTTAAGTGAAAGAACTTCTAACCAGAACAGTTATATTGATTAAATAAACTTTCATCAAGCTTGGGCTGTTACCTCTTGATGTTCTTCCTTCACTACACATTTTTAGCAACTCCCAGCAGTCTTTGGTTTGAGCTACAGGTACACCTCAGCAAGATCCCAAAATGCTGTCAGAAGAACCTTTTGAACATCTGATTTTTGTTGATTTTTAACCCATCCTTGTAAAAGTCACGACAATTTGCTACTAGTTATTTTCCTGAAATAATGAAAAATACATGTTGGCGTGCATACAAAGCAGTGGCAGATCCCTACAGTCCTGCCTGGAGAGGTGGAACTGCTGAGGCTGCTCTTTGGTGTTCAGTGCCCCATGGACTGTAAGGGGGGGAGAGGGTCTGTGGGGTCTTTGAAGCATGCTTGAAGACAGTGATGTTGTGGTAGCTCCCTGTATAGTTAATGAATGGGAGCTATGTACTCTGAGCATTAAAACAGCAGTCTCAAAGAGATTTTTAGGGGGAGAAAAAATGCATAATACTCACTGAAAAATAAATACATACAGACCGAGATACTCAAGTATACTTCTTCTTCAGAATGCTGATAAATGTCATAGGAAATCACAATAAAAATAGCCCCAAAGGCTCATTTTCTTATTTTTAAGAGAATAATAATGATTAGTACTGCCAGTGTTTGTTGCAAGCTTTAAGAGGAGGAAGGTTCAAAATGCCAGTGATCCAAGGAGATTGTCAGTTTGGTGATATTCTGCTGGCCCAGCACCAAACATCCTGTGACATTTTCTGCCAAAAAAAATCTTGCAGCAGAGAGTGGACTTTCATCCGTGTGAGCTTCAGGCATATCTGAAATTATTTAAATGAACGTAGCTGCAAACTAATTTTATTCCGCTGTTTTATAGGAGTTCCCATGCTCTGCTGAAGGCAAGATCAGGGAAGACCTGGGAGCCCTTGAAGTGCACTTCAGAGGCTGCTGAGAGCAGAAGGCTTTGCCAGGTCTTCTCTGCCTTACAAGAGGCCACTGCTGGAGGATTTGCACCACAGCATCCACCACACAGCACAGGGCTACCACCACAAGGGTCTCATGGTGGGCCAGCACTGTGAGCACCATCAGCCTGGGTGTCACCACCAAGCCATGCAGCCCTAATTCATACCACAGGCACTTGGTCTCAACACAGCATATATACTGCGACACGACTGGAGTCCTAGAGGTAATTTCCTACACCTTATTACCACATAATAATGGCCTCTTAACAACCGGGCTAATCAAGAATTAATGAGGCACTAAAACATTTTAAGGAACAATGAAGGATTTAAAAATTTCTCTTATGTGTTTTATTTAAAAAGCAATTCATTTAACAGTTACTGCCCTTCGTTCAGAGTCATATAAAAAGTCTTGGTACTCATCAAACACATCAGCTGAAAGGTTTTATTCATTTATCAGTTATTTACTTAAGCAGGGCTGCACATAACTGCAGAGACCAAGACATCCCAAGCCAGGCCTGGGCCCCTGTGCCTCCAAACCTCTCTCTCTCTGCACAGCTTTATGTGTATAAAGCTAGTTTGTTCTCCTGGCAGTGAAATGCGGAGCCAAACATAGGACAGGCCCAGCCCAAATTAACACGACCGCCGAAAGGGGACTTTGCATTATCTCTGGAAGACTCCAACTGTCTTTTTGTTTCTTTGTGACAAGGAGGGAGCGTGCACTTTGTGGGGGCATCCATCCTCCTTGGTGCTTGAAAAGCTCAGAGTGAATTTAAAGAACAATAAAAAAAATAAAATAGAGATAAGCTAGTAAAGAATTTTGTATCAATGACTCAACGCTGAATTCATTCCTGAATATATTTTATCTCTACCATCAGCCTAGAAGGGGTAATCAAAATAAAAACACATTAAAATGTCGTTTATTTAAAAAAAAAAACAAAACTTTCTCCTCTAGTGAAAGGATGGGGAATATAATCTGGTTTGCTGAAAAAAAAATCCCCAAATAGATCATTTTGTGACAGATAACTGTTATGATTATTAATTCTTCCACTGACATTGAAATTAAACTGATTCCCAACATAATGGATGAATAAATAGCACATTGGAGTTTCTCAAATGCTTCTACATTTCCTATGCAATCAAAAAAAAGAACTCTCTCATTAAATAATATGCTGACAGAAAAGGCAATTTGATTAAATAAACCTAACTGCCAATCATGCTGAAAGTTATAAAAGGAAAGCATTGGTAGCTAACTCTAAAACTTTGTTCCATATTCATCTCTCTTCTCTTCGTTGTTTTTTTTTTTGTTGTTGTTGTTTTTCTTTATGATTCTTACTAGAGAATAACAGAAAACTATGTGATCCAGAGGAAGATTTGGGCATACCTGGGCACCTGACAGAGGAGTTAGAAGCTAGTCTTCATCCCCGTGATCTACCATTAAGCAAGGATGGTATGAGGGAGAAATCAAGAGAAAAAGGCAGAGAGAAGCAGGCAAAGAAGAACATGCACTTAATCCACAAACCTGAGCTGCTGTGGGTCTTTGTGTATCACTTGGCACACATATCTTTTTATTTTGGGGGGGAGACATGTTTTCTGGGGCAAAAGTGGAGAAGGGAGTGGTGAGATGGGTGAGGGCCAGCAGAAGTGAAAAGTAAGGAGAGATGAATCTGCAGGTGATGAACTTGACAAATACAGGGATGGGGTGGTAGGAGAAAGAATGGAACAAGAAAGAGGAAACAGAAAAAGAAAAGCAGAAGTGGTGGCTGGTGTGGCAGATAATGATGGCAGACGATGAGGGAAAGAGAAATTGTCCTGTGTGAGGCCCTGAGGCACCTGAGCACACACAGAAATGTGGTCCTGCAGAGGTGCTCCCCAAGGCTTGTGGAACTAGGCTCCCCACCATCCTGTCCCCAGAACCCCCAGAGATGAATAAGCAAATGCATGCTCTCTCACAGCAGCAAACAAAGCCATGTATTGCCCAGCTGCATTCCAATAACGGTGGGGTTAATTTTTTGTGCTATTTAATTTCATCAGCTCTTTGGGGTGGGGAGAGGGGAAGAGCTGTGTAGCACGGTGCGATGTGTGGAAAGTCTCTGAACATCACAGTGTCTGGTGGCCAGAGATGGGAACGGGGCCTCGCAGCTCCCTCTCCTTAGCTTTGGCAGGCAGCAGCTTCTTAGGACATCAAATACTTAATTAACTGAGCTGCAGGATTGTGGGATAAGACTTGTGCAGTTACTTCTCTGCTGGAAACCAAGAGTGTCAGCCTGGACCGCTCTGTTCTTGGTGAGTCTTTAAAGCTAATGCAACTCATGCTGAAGATGTTCTTTGAAAAGGACCAGAGATCTATTTGGATAAAACTCTGAGTGGGTGACAAGTGCACGCGAAGAAATAAGATGAGATTTTAATGTTTTCTCAAGTACAAGAACGTAAGCAGTTTGAGCAAAATGCCTTGCTTTTCAGCTAGGCATTGAAGCTTTTAGGTTCTTAGGACACAGAATGAGTTGATCTTTTCATAAAGAAGTCATAGCTGTGCAGTGTCACTGAGCCAAATGGGATCATGCTAAAGATGTACATAGCCACATCTGCTAGATAAAAATAAATCAAAATCATGTTAAAAGGAGGGCTGTTACTTTTTATGATCTTTCCATAATGCCTGTGGATGATGGTTGTCATCCACCTACTGCAGTCATAATGAAATATATGCAAGTTGGGAAAACATCAGTATTTTAGGTCCTGCTACCAATCTAACAACCACCATCCAACTCTGCAATCACCTCTCACTGTTTGTGCATTATATATCTTCTAGTATTTGTTTAGTGATGTGTGCTAGATGTAGTAACAAAACTCCTAAGATCCTTCAGCTGATCCTTTAGCTGATAAGTCTTCTGTGAACATCTCTCCAGCCTTATCCCTTCTCTCTCAGAGCTCAATTCCTGACTCCCAACTGCTCACCAGCAGTCACACGAGGCTGCTGTGAGTGCTGCAGGGCTGGAGAGGGTCACCAGCCAACCAGACTGCAACGAAACCTATGGGACAGCCTCAAGGAGAGGTTCTTCCTCTTGAATGTGATGCTTGACAACGCAAAGCTCTTCAGCAGTGGAAAGGAAGCTCCTCCAGAGTGATCATGCAGCCACCTCCAGCCCTGGTGCAGGAGCACTTGCTTACCGAGCTGTGCAAGGTTTGCTGCACCACGGGATGTGGAGGTTGGTGTGTTAGTGGCTGCTGTCAGAAGAAGCAGGTCTGGGCATATGCAGGTTCTGTGTTTGTGCCCCTTGGTCTCTGTGTGAAGGCATTCTGTAATATGGGCTGCATTTTCAACAGACATAACTCATTCTGCTTTACTGACAGCGCTCACGGGAAAGCATGCAGCTGCTGGGGAAATGGTTTTTAACTGAATTGGAGATGAGCAATAAAGCTTAAACACGGCTCCAGTTACCCACAGGAACATTTGGTCTTTCAGACAATAGTGCTGAAGCAAGTCCTGCTGGAAAGCATCATGTTTGTCTGCAATTATTTGCAAGATCAAACCTCACTTTGTGACAGAGGCTTTTTTAACAGATTCTGGCAAAAGACTTCATCCTTTCTTCCATGGAAGTCTACAGAAACCGCTGTTGCTGACAGTGACTGCAAATATTGAGCAGTTTGTGTCTCATATTACACATACTGCAAACATTGTACTGATGGGGAAAGCATGTGGATTTTACATGAGCAGCCACATGAATTTTTGTCTTAATGCTGACAGTTAAAAAAAATACAAACCAGAGCAATGACAAATTATTTTTTAGGTTATGTTCTGGGACATTCCAGGCCTCTGTCTGAACCACGTTAAGGCAGGTTGCATGTCTGCACTGCATGTCTGCATCATCTGCCTCAGCTCCCTAGGGGACCTCTGGATGGAGCCCCCCCCCCCTTCCAAATCAGCCATTTAAAATGGCACAAAAATCAGCCATCAAACAAGGTAATTTGCTCGTACTTTGTATCATGCTATTAAATACTATTAAGAGATTATTTGTCTTAATTTGTCCTCTTTGTTTTGGCAGTAGGAAAGCTCGTGGCGAGTTTATGGGATTTTCCCCTATAATTACACTAAATTCTGAGGCAAATGAATGAATGGTAAGTCTACATACTCATCAGGTAACAGATCACTTCTGTTTTAATTTATTACACCCACACCTCTTGGAGCGTCTCTCTGAGGAAAAATGTAAAGAGATTCTTCCTCTCTACCTAAAACTGCTTACAGTTTATAACGTGAAAGAGGGAAACAGAAAAAAATGAATCCTGACAAAACAGCTTACAAAACTAATAAACATCAGCATGCAGAAATGTCAGCTGTAATTCTGCTATAAAAGGTCTGTGGGCCAATCAAGCCATGTTTTTTTCTCATAAAAACTCAGAAAAGCTCTTCTCTTTGTAAGTCAGCGGTACAGTTGCCTTGATTTTGGAATGATCTGTAAGTAAAACCCTTTTGAATCCCAGAACAATACGCCTCATCCAAACCTTTGTCCCGATTCATCACCAGCTTTGATAGCGTCAGTGCATCACTTTGCTTGCTTGTCAAATCTATCATCAATTTTAAATTGCCAATAAATGTATTCCACATCTCTCTGGGGAGATGTAGCTTGTCTGCATGCTAAACAAAGAGCAGGATGCACAAAGCCAAGATACACACAAAGATATAATGCCACAGGTGAAATGATAATGTGGAAATATTCTTACCCTGAGGAAGGCAGGCTCCAGTTGTAGCTTAGCAAATCAAAGACCACAAAACTTGCTTGCAATAACATCCTAACAGATCCAAGGAGTTCTATTTTTCCACAGTTAAAAAATATCCACACTCTGGCATTAAATGCAAACCCAGAGACTAAGGCAGAAGAGTTTCAACAATTTGTTTAGTTAGGTACAAAAAATAAACTGTCATGAAGTTGTCAGTTTGCTACTACAAAGGCTTAAAAAAATTGTAGGTACAAATGGCTGAACAGCAGAACTTTTCCACAGAGGAAAATCCATTGCCATTTCTGGTTTCAGTATCTTTTTGTGTTTTGCATGGAAGATAAAAAGTTGTCCACCAAGCTTGAAAAATTTCTTTTTTTTTTTTTTGGTGAGTTTGTTAGTCTCTGGAAGAAAAAAGCACTTCTTTACATACCCTTAATTTGATCTTCATAGTGGTAAAATAATTCAAAAGTAAAATGAGACAGCTTCCCATTCAAAGCCTTGCTTTCTCGTAATTAAAAGTATATATGTGTACCAACAAAGCAGAAAACTAAGGCACAGCAAATTCCAAAATCTTTCCATTCCTGGACGAGCTTTACTTTTCAAATGTTAATAGGATGCCTGCATTGAAAAAAAAAAAAAAACATTAAAAAAAAAAAAAAAAAGTAAAAAAAAACTTGGCCCGCGTTCAGGCTAAAGAGTCTGTGAAACAGACTTTTTCCATACTATGACCTCAGTCTTAGGATTTCTCTTTTGCAAAATGTTGGTTATTTGCCTTGGCAGGGGGCCAGGACCCTCTATCTCCCTTTCTCCCTGCCTGTCCCTCCTCCTCCGTCTCCCCACCTCTGCACCTCACCTCGCACACCGGCCATGGGCTCAGACCAGCACTGCGTCACCCCTCACCCTGCAACTGATGGCATAAAGCCCCACTAAATCAGGCTATGTGAGCATTCCCGATGGCACTTCTCTCCTTTTGGACATGCTGTGTGGTGTTCCATTCCCCCTTCCCTGCCCTCGCACCAGCAGCAAAGCCTCCCTTCCAGGTGTGGGATTTCCAGAACAGCAACTGGGAGCTTTAACACAGCAAAACCAGCAACATGAACCATTCAGCTACAACGTGCCTAACACCCAGCTCCAGTTTATCCTTTTACTTCAGGGAGAAAATACACAGCAAGTAGATGGTTTCTGATGGCATGTCTGATGAAATCAAGTTCCTCCCAGGTATTCGCATCTGATTTTCCTGGCAACCTTTCCTTAACCACCACGCTTGGAGCGAAGACCGCATTCAAAATTCCCAATTAGTCTCTTACAAATGACAAAGTCCAAGGAAAACAGTGCCTAAGAGAAAAATAATATGCGTTTGGTGCAACACGGGAAAACACTTCCTCAATCTTAACTATATTTTAGTGGGCTAAATTGGTCGGTTTTATTTTAAATGATGTAAATGAACACAAGTGTTAGGGAAACATTTGTCACTTGGTACAAAATTAGAAATAATGGCCAGCATTGTAGCAAGTTTTCAAACTGGAGAAAAGGTGCTGAGTGCTTCTTATTTGAAGCAAGAGTGTCTTGTGCCACTCTCTTTGAGTCTGAGGAGGCATCAAAATGAGAGCTCTGGTGTGCACAGTATAGGTAGAGAGTGCAGGGGAACAAGAGGGCCTGGATTAATGGGGACTTAATAAATAAAACTCTGTGCTGAGTCTTGCAGCAATATGAGTGGTCATTTCTGGCTATCGGTTATATCTATTAAAAGAAAAGACTAACATTAAAAAACAGGACAGTGAAAACCCTATCTCTTCCTTTGGAAGTCAATAACAAACTTCCCCAGACCTCAGAGGTGCTGCTATTTAGACTTCACCTATCCCTGTACCTATTGACATCTCAGATAAGGCCTTTCTTGTCTGACTGAGACACAACAGAAGATAAATTTTATCCTAAGGTAACCGTAGCTGCAATTATGGCCAGATTGGGCTTCCAAGCATTTTCTTTCTAAATCCAGCAAATAAAACCATCTCACCTTCTTTAAAAGATACTATTCTTTATGTTTATTTTAATACAACTTATGTGTTTTTGAAGATTTTATCATCTTTGAGAGCCATGCATCTACATTTTTTATGTGGCCAAAAAAACCACCCAAGCCACCAATCTACTCGTCCTCGTTAACTTAGCTAAACCTCAAAGACAGATTCAGTCAAGACCCATGTGGGAAAATGTCTTCCAAGAAAATGTCTTTATAGGATTTGAAGAAAATAGATTTGTTGGTATTAACTTACAGTATTTTTCTGTGGACTGTCAGCAACATCATATACCACAAATCCAAAGATTTATGTTAAGGGAAGGATAGGAACTGACAGTTCCTTACACATCAGTATTGTGACAATACAGCTGGGGTTGATGCATCTCACAGGTGAAACCTTCTGTCTCTTGGTACAGAAAGTTACAGGGGAGTTTTATTTTTTAATGGTATTTAATACACAGAAAAATACCCTGTATTTATACGTGTTTTGAAGGCAATGCTTCAGAGGAGAGAGTGGAAAAAAGAATTTTTTAATGGGAATTTGAGAGCTGAGGAGTGCATTTTAAGATTGTAGCTGCTCCTGCTGGACTGGCTGAGCACTGACAGCCTGGCAGTGTTATGAGTTAGCTCCCCAAGTCCAGGTTCAAGTAAACAGGCGGGATAGCGTTATGAAGCCAGCCTTCTTCTTCTGCCAGCTACCTGGCTCATGGATAAACACCAGACATTCACTTCTACAGTTTTCAAGACCTCAATCACTCCAAAGAACACTGATTTCATTCATTATGGTAAGGTTTTTTGTTGTTTTTTTTTTAAAGTATGGACTACAAGATGTCTCAGAAATATCACAGACAGGTATTAAAAGCCATTGATGAGAGAATGTGTATCTGGTGCCTTCAGTTTCAAGACATCTAAAAAAATAACAGTTTTTTTCTAAATAGCCTATCATCCCTTGAAATCTGTGTTTTTGGTAGAGGAGGCCCAACTGTGGCTCACCACCAAGTTAATACTCTTACGATAGCCCATGGATTTACTGAAAGAGGAGTCACCAAATCACTGATCAGTGCCTACTGCAGATGTCCTTGTTCTTGAAAATGCCCCAAACTTCCAGAGTTTTGGATTTCTCTTTGGAAAGTTGCCCTATTATCTTATCTGGAAACTAAAAATGGATTATATCCCAGAAAGATTTGGGTAATTTTTTTTTTTTTTTTTTGTGCCACCTTCCACAGTTGCATGAATTTCACTCTTTCCATTGTTCTTCATGCCCCTCAACTATTTTCTGATTCTACTGAGCCATTACAGTCCTCATGGCAAGCAAACAGAAGGATGTCTAAGATGTGCCACTGAAAGAATCTTTCCAGATTTGCCCCTTCCCAATTCACCATTTCCTCCCTCAGGTGCCCTGAGATGAAAGCAAGATCCTAATTTAAGTTGGATGGTGACTGCTCCAAGAAACTGTGGCTGAAATTCTGGGGGAAGGTGAGGCAGTATTGATGGGGCATGGCTCCCTGCACCCAGCCCCTCCCTGTCACTGGCACTGCTCAAGACATCCACACTTACTGTTTGAGTCTGTCTTTAAAAACTTAATCTATCTCTCATTTCCTTTATTGTTCTGGGTGAGTAATCCATAGCCATTTTTTACAGAACATTGCATTTTTCAACACTTTGTACAGATATTAATGAGCTGGTCTTCATGGCAGCCTAATTATTATTTTAGATGGGGGAAAGCCAAGGCTAACTTTAAATAACTTGCACCAGGTGTTTTGGCGAAGTGAGGTGGGATTAGGATTCATCTTCCAACTCCGGTGCTCAGTGGATGCCTGAGAGACTTAAGGCTTTGGCTCATGATCAGACAGCAGCCAGATGTGGAAGGAAAAGCTCCTCAGGGGCTCGGCGCACAATGGTGCATTGGTAGCACTTAGGCTGATCGCCTGTATTTGAGAATGATACTTTGCTGCCTGGAAGTGGCTTGTAAATCCCCTGCTTCAGTTTTCCCATCTGCAAAATGGGAAATTAGCAGGAGTTTTTGGCTGTAATATCTGTGAGTCACTCTGTAGATTTAAGGAGTAAGACTCAAGGGAGGAAGAAAAGGTAAGAAACAAACAGGTGATGCTGATGCTGATGGAACAGGTTGCCCAAAGAGGTTGTAGATGCCCCATCCCTGCAGGCACTCAAGGCCAGGTTGGATAGAGCCCCGGACAGTCTGAGTTGGTGAGGGGTTGGGGCTGGGTGGGCTTTGAGGTCCCTTCCAACCCAAACCATTCTGTGATTTTATGATTCTATGCCAATACAGATGTAGGTTGCACCACGGAAGAACAAAAGTGACACTGCTCCAATTACCTGTTTCTTATTTTCTTCCCCCGGGGGAATCAGGGTGATGAGAATGATGTTAGCAACTGGATGGGCAAGAGACTGTAGCACTAATCTCTACAAATAGGCAGCTTGGAAACAGCTGAAGTTAGTACAGTTAATGAAGTTCCCATGAGCAAATTATTCTCCAAGTGATGCTAGTAACCGGTGCCAACATCTATTTCTGCCTGGCAAAGGCAAACAAGTGAACACATACCGGGATCTCTGTGATTTTCAGAGTATATTAGAAAGGGCAAAACTTGCATAACTGCCATAAATTATAAAAGCCTCCTTCAATCCTGGTTAATTCTCTTGTAAAAAGGGAGGGAAAAAACTGAAGCAGCTCGGCATGAAAACAATAGTGGGAGGGATAATAAAGCGACAGCAGCAAGGTATCTCATTGCTAGCACTGGTATCATTAAGTGCACTAGAAACGTTGAGGTAAATGCATGGCAGTGAATCACAGTCAGGCATGATTAACCTTGGATAGTCTGAACTGGAGATCATTTATAAACACAAAGGTACTATGAACATTACAACAGACGGTACATCAAAAGTCATCCCAAGAGCAGGAGTTTTTTGGGGGTGCTTTGTGTATATGTGCTATTTTTAGGTTGTTGTCACAGTTTGTGTGTGGGAAGGTGGGTGATCTCAGACTTCCAGTGCAGTGGGGACTTGCTGTGGCACCACTGGACCCTCTGAAACACAGGAGCTTTTTGGAATAATTTTTCCTTGCATGGATATGTTCTACAACTAAAAGTTTCAAGTGCAGTGTTCTAAGGTTTAGTGAAAAGATCCTCAAAAAAAAACCAGAAAGAGCACTCAGTCTCCATTCCTCTCCTCTTTAACATCCTCCTTAATCCTACAAGTGGTAAGGCTGGGGTAGAGGGGAGTATTTTCATAAAAATTAGGTGTTTCTAACAACATTTGGTAGGTTTTCTAGCCACTGAAAACTGAAACTTCCATCACAAAGCCAAAAGAATGAAACTCTGCTGGATATTTCTGAACAGTCCTAAAAGTTTAGAAACGTGCAGGGAAGCTGTAATCAGATGACCCATAGAGAGCTGTACATACTGAGTACAACAAAAAACACTTCAAATCCAGAACTCTTATGGCTTTAAAAACATTCTGTTACATGGAACATGAATCAGCTGGAGAAGACTCAAGACAGCTTAACACCTTTGTATTGTTTGCACCTTTTATTGCCATCATGTAGTGCCAGTTCAGATGCTTTCTGCGCATGCTGATGCAATGAGGGCCATAGCAGCACTACGCAAAAGGAGCAAATACTCTGCCCAGATTCTGCTCTTCCTCCATGATTTTGCATAATTCTCACTCTCTTACATTAATCTCAGTTATCTCTAGCATTGTAATGGCTGTCCTTATTTATCTAACTAATTAGGATGTTGCATCAACTAATGTGAATCATCCGAAGTATACTGATTTCATAATGTATAAAGTTGTTATCAGTGGAGAGGCAGGTCCCACCAGAGTCCATCCAGAGAGTTAATGCATACCTGAAAAAAGCTACACATTATGCTCTTTGGAACGATGCATTTCCTGTACCCAAACCCATTTGAACAGCACTGCACGCATCTGTGCCCCAGATTTCCATGCCCTCAGAGGACACAAGCAGCACCTTCATCCTTTTTGCTCCAGAGCAACACCTGGTTTTGAGCCCCAGGAGCCCAGTGGGTCAGGTAGGAGGAATCCTTCAGGGGAGACCTGATGTAAATGCTCAGTTCACAAGCACCTCACCGCCTGATTCAGGAGGGCAATCAACCTGTCTTCTGAAGCTGCATAAATAATCTTTGGATGGTGGCAGTAAATCTACACCAAGGATGAATTAACTGCCACTGAGTCATATAAGCTTGGTTTGACTGTGTGGCTTGTAACATGCCTGAGGGAAATAAAAAAGACATTTGCAAGAAAGAAACATTAATTTGCTCCTCCCGATCTTTTCTGTTATTTTTATCTGGGCCAACATGCCTCGCTTTGTGTTTTTGCTTTTTATTTTTGGTTGCTGTTTGTTTCATTTTCACATGGAAACAATGATTCATGGTGAAATGAATCCACAGAGCATTCCTTCTGGCTCCCTGGAGTTTCTTCCAGCCAGCCCTGAAGGTGCCACCTCTCACTGTGGCTTCTCTCAGCATCCCTCCTCCAGGACCCAGGGCATGGCCATGTGACAGAAAGACAGAGTCCTGCTGGTGTGGCCTCTCAGTGTGCACTTTGTGCACAGCTGTGTGCACTGCGGTAGTAAAAGTCATTGCTGCTTCTTAGAATTGCCCAAGGAACCAGTATCTACTGCGAGGTGGCCCTGGCATTAGCAACAAGGCAAAGATAAGCATTCTAAGTATTCTGCATGCAGTAGACAAGTGGATAGTTTCAGAAGGTCACACTAATATATCTTACTGGGCAAGAACTTCCCACACTTAAACAGATTTTGAAGTCTGCTGTATTTAAATTAGCACTCTGTGTGTCACAGTGGACAGTCTCAAGCTGACACTGAGACAGATATTTGGGGCACATCTCTGAACCCTGCTCACTGGCACCACAGCTGCCCAGAGAAGCTGTGGTGCCCCTTCCCTGGAGATGCTTAAGGCCAGGTTGGATGGGGCTCTGGGCAGCCTGAGCTGGTGGGGGGCAGCCCTGCCCATGGCAGGGGTTGGGGCTGGGTGGGCTGTGAGGTCCCTTCCAACCCAATCCATTTTGTGATTCTATGATTCCACACACCTCTCTCTATTCTGGGCCCAGAGATGCTAGGGGGTTTCAAGTTGATAAAGGAGAAGAAAGGAAAGTTAAGAACATTCGTCATAAATAAAATACCACCAGACTAGCAAAACCACTGTGGAGGGTGGCTCATGGTTTACATATTGCTAAATATCAGCAAAATAAATGTGTTCATTTCTTCAAAATACCTCCAGATGGCATTAAAACCCTTCTTCTTTTGGTCTTTATTGCAATACTATTTTTAAAAATGATAATAATTGGAATCATTCTATTAACCATTCCCAGCAATCATACTATCAGAAGGCATAAGGCTGCTAATGCTTAATTCATTTAATAAGTTTGGCTAAATAAGCTCACAGGCTGTAATTACATTCCACAACACAATCCACAGGACAAGCCATTTCTTACACCATGTCAAATCTTTTTCTAGATTCATTTCCAGTAGGTTTTTAATGCGTATTTGCAGCAGAAATGAAAACATCCCACAATAAATCACTGTTATTGTACCTCCTTCTGTGACTACTTTTGACCATGTGACAAATGGTGACACCTTGTGAGATTTACATGATGTAACGCTCTGAATTTAAATAACAGGAATCAGGAAACATAAATTACGGACAAGATGCACTCTAAAATTCACATGACTGACTTGCAGGAACTTGGCTCTCACAAATGGGATTAAAAAGGTGACCGGTTTAGTGGAAATTCATACTGCTACTGCATGGTAAATAATAGAGGAATTAACTTATCTAGCTCAGTTTGGAAGACTGTTGTTATTTATATATATATTTTAACTTGCAGCCCATCTGTTTTATAGACTGGTTTATGTTGGCAAAACAATTCTGTTCTTTGCATACTGGAGTTAAAAATGGTAAAAGCTTCTATTGTTGCACCAGAGTGAAGGTGAACACTGATATATTACAAGTGCCTGTTCCTATCTATTTCTCGACTTCTTTTGTTAATTCAAAAACATCAACAAAATCGTGAGAGACCAGAGATAACTGTAATTGGATTTCAAGTAATTCAGAGGTGAAGCTGCAGACTGCAGTCTTTTAAAATTACATCAGTACATCAAAGGCATATGTGACATGACGTTTTTTTGCAAGTGTGACAAACTCCGGTAGCATTAAGGTAATGCTGAAGTCAGGTTGTAAAGGGCAGCCTCTCACACCCACAGAAATCATTTCATATCTACTCAGCATGATAGGGAGCCATTTCACTCGTGAGGATCTTTGACTTGCCAGCATGCAAAAGTTCTAGGAATAATTAATGCTTAGTCATTATCTAAAGAGCCTTTCTAAGAACAGCATCAGTGAAAGAGCTTTATCTTAATGAAAACAAATGGACAAATTCAATATTGCCCAACCAGTCTGATAAAACATAGACGCCTTTTTTGGATCATAAAGGCAGAAGTGACTTACGATGTATGAGTTGTGCCTTTCTCTGGACTCTTTGGCTCTACATCACTTTTTCCTTTAAAAGAGAAGAAGAAAATGACATCAGAAATGGTAAATATGGAAACTGTTCAGATGTGACATGTCAAAGATTTACTTATTGCTACTCATTTACACCAATTGCTCTCATCACAAGCACAGAATGCTGCTGTGGCAACCATAATGCTGGGGCACTGCTGGAGTATTCACAAGCTGGGAGTTCTCCCCTACTTGACTTTTCTCTCCACTGGCACATGTACTCTGGCAATACTAGGCAAAGAAACTTTAAAGGAGAGACTGCTTAGAGGACAGAAAGATTCAAGCAATTCAAATTTTGCTAGGGACAGGAGACCTTGGAGCCATGGAAAGATTTTCTCCAGGGCCCTACAGCTCTGCTATTGATATGCATTCCAGCCAACACACACATGCTCCTATGCCCCGCTCCAGGAACGTTATATTACATAGAACAGCATTAGAAGGAGCTGCAAAGACAGTGATTAGAACATGCATCTACAAATGAGAGGTGCTGTTTTGTGCAAGAAGGGGCTAACTTGGCTTACACACCCAACTTGAGGAGAAGTCAGGTGCTTGAATATTTGAGAAGTATCAGAAGCTTACAGGCTCCTTCTTTATGTTTCCTTATGACTCACACAGCTTGTGATAATCATCTTCCTGGGTCCAGGAACACTGACACCAGGAAAGCTGCTAGCTGATGGAATAATACTGTTCTGGTAGGTCAAGCCAAGACCTTTTTCCTCTTTCATCTCCTTTTAAAAGGAAGGTGGTTGTACCTTGCTACACTCATCAATCTGAGAAACCAGAGGGAGTTAACACCTCAGTGTTTCTTTAGCTCTAACTTGGGTAAACAGGGTAGACTGATCCATTTCAATCACCTTGAACTTGAATTCTAGACCTCAGAATTGCAGCTGCTGTTTCCCTTGTGTATTGTCTACATACAGGTTTATGTGTCCTAGCAGGCAAAGAGGCGCAGAGGTTGAGTGTGACTGGCTTACTGATGGATGTGTTTTCCTCCACTACCTTTTAACGAGCTTCATTAAACCAAAATCCACCTGTGTCTTCTGAAAAAAATGTGAGAAGTGCTTGTTTTCATCAGGCTGTTCCAGCATTCCCTTGTCACTGACTTGAGCTGAGTGGGTTATAGACCAGCCCCTAACCCATTCTATATGAGCACTATGTATCACCCACTCATTGCTGCCAAAGTCTTCACACAGTTTTTGTATAGCATTGAAGTGTCAGTAATAGCTATAAGGGGTGCCTCTTGAAAACTCACTGTTGCCTTCAGAAGTGGCAGAGTTTTGCCACCAATGTCCTTCCACTGCTGTGCAGAAATCATCTAAATCACTTAATCTAGATGGTGACCTTCTGAAAGTAGGGGTCTAATAAAAGGAAGTTCTGGGTAACGGAAACACTTTGCTGTCGGGCTTGCATCTCATCCCCTCCTGTGGAAGAGTTCGTCTGTACCTTTTTTGTTCTTAAACTTTACTGAAAAGGCTGTGGAAAGATCTGGTTGTCTTTAGAAACACCATTGTCTCTCTGAGCCCTAGCTTAAGGCACCTAAAATATAGATGTAAACTAGGCAGCCACACAAGATATAATACATCCAGTTCATAATCTCTAGGACACTTTTCACTTTTAACAGACTTCAGAAAACATATCCAGTTGATGAACCTGCTGGCTAGAAAGCTGTTGCTACAGTGTACATTTGTCAGCCTGGAGTCCTGGAGCTCATCTGTGTTATGGTAATTTGGAACAAGAAACCAACAGTAACAGTTGGTATGTATTCAAAGATTTTCTATTTGTAACTTAGATTTTTTTTTAATAAATGATGAATTCTTACCATGAACACACTGGTTTGTTTAAGTGTGAGGGGGCATATGGATTCCTGAGTGCTTTGCCAGCAGAGTTCAAATAAGTTCTACTTTCAGCAATGTGTGTTAATGTAGAGAGGGAAACAGCACAAGTACTGTGAGGACTGAGTGAAAAGGGAATCTCTGTGATTAGGCAAACTGGATATTAATGAATTACCCTACAGTAAGCATTTGCAGCTGCTTTAATGCTAATTGTCACTTAACATACTTCTTTGCAGAGGGGGAGGATGAAGCTTTTGAGGATGCTAGAAATGCATCACTCCAGCCTATCGGAGTAGAAAATCTGGTCATTAATGCTTTATCAGTTAGTACCAACTTTGTTCACACTTGACTGAGTAACAGAAATATGAGAAATGTGTATAGACTAAGCATAGCTGAATGTCATAGATATGGTACTGATAAGCTACTGGAAAAGCCTATGTAAAAGGGAATTATCTGTCAGAGCAACTTGCTTTTTTTTCACACTCACTCTTGGCTAGATCAAGAATTGTATCTCCATTTTTCATGTAACCTGACAAATTCATGCAAGCACCACTATGTGAGCACCACTGAGCATTTGCTGAACTAAATCCACTCTAGCTCTGGTTTGTTTCAATGGGCAAATTTGTGGGGTCTTCAGTTTTTCTTAGTCCAGTGGAATTAACAAAGGATATGCTACCTACCTCACCTCTTTTACAGGGCTGCTGTTAGCACACTTCACTTCAGCTGCTATGCCCTGTATATGTTTTCTGAAATGAGTGTAGAAATGTGCATGTGTCCACATGCTGGAGTGTATGTATGTGCATGCTTCCTGAAGCACATTGTGGAAACCATCAGCCCACAGATCCTTAGCCACAGACCTGAGAATTCTTTGCTAATTTCTACTACATCTTATCCTAGAATCATAGAATCAGTAAGGTTGGAAAAGATCACCAAGATCATACAGTCTAACCATCAACCCATGACCACCATGCCCACTAACCATGTCCATCAGTAGCAAATCTACACTATTCTTGAATACCTCCACTACCTCCCTGGGCAGACTGTTCCTAACATTTAAGAAAAGAAAATCAGGATGAGATAGGCTCACACAACTCATTTCCTAATTGTTTTAAATACAACCAGATGGGATACGTGCAATTCTCTCCCATTTCAAAATAAAATTCAAGTGGAATTTTGTAGGATTTCCCTGCTGAATAGTGGAAGGAATTGGGGTGAATCACTCAACCTAACCATTATAAATTATCCTCTCTGGATAACAGGGATAAATAATACTTATTTTAACAGAGCAGAATAACTTCATCCATTAGGGGTTTTAAAATGCTTTCATTTCCTTGTGGGGGAAGGATGAGAGAAATGCAAGTGAGAAAGACATCTTAACAGTTGAAGTAAAAACATTGCAAATGCCAGATTCAAGAGCCACTCCACAGAAGACATGGTGCAACGGGGAATACCAACTAACTGAGACTTTGAAGATGTGCATTTGGATAATGCAGTATATAGACCATTAGATTTCTTTCCCATACGGAGCCATTTGCTAGCATTGCCTCACATCCAGATCCTTTTTACCTGAATTTCCTTTGGGTTTGTTGTACATGACCGATCAGTTCTGTCTCTTATTCTACCTAACTGTGCTTTTTTATTTTCATATCCTGACAGGAATCCTCATGGATACATATCTCAGAGGTAGTTAAATTCCTCCAAAATCTTAGGAGTTGTGACTTGAGGTCAGACAGCAACCCTAACATTCAATACCAATGGAAGAAGTGTTTCTGCATGGGCTCAGCCATTCTTTGGCGTAGTTGCCACTACAGCCAACCAGGACCAAGTGCAGTTCCAACCCAGTGGCAGACATACACTGATTTTGCTGAGCAAGATCAATGAGGAGATAAGAAGAAACTGGAGATGCGAAGGTGTGGGATTGCTGATGGGGGAACTGGCAGTGAAATGAGGTGAAATGAGCAGAGGAAAGATGTAAAGAGGCAGAACTGCTTTTTTAATTCATAGGAGAGCAGGTTTCATTAGATCTGCAGAACAACTTATTTTATCAAAGTGTGCAAGAAGGAAATAAATGAAATGGAACTAGGATCGAAGCTATCCAAACGCTGCAGCCTCTGATGTCATGGTGAAGCCCACAGCTCAGCTTGTGTGTTTGTCATGCCCACAACTCTTTGCATGTTTGCATAGCCCTCTCCATTATGGCCCCTTTGTGCTTCCTTCTCTCATTACTGTATTCATTATTTTCTGACAGAACCTCATCCCCTTTGCCTGTTATTATTTCCTTATTGCTGGTCCTCACAGCAATATCAAACTGATGCTGGCAATTAAGTGACACCACTGCATGTTTCTTCACAACATCAACTTCTGCCTGCCGACCTTTCCCTGGCAAAGAGCTGCACAGTTTTAATAGCCTACGTCTCCCAGGCTTGTCTTGCTGGATGTATTCTCCCTCACGCAGTGGGTGACCAGACACTTTCAAAGCCCTTCCTACCAGCTCAGGGCATTTTTCATCTTCAGTCACAGCCTTGTAATTTGCAAACAGGGCTCTGTGCTGGCTGTCAGGTCAGGAAACTAACAAAATAGTTCTTCTGGTTGAGATGATTTTATGTTGAGAGCAGGGTAGGATCATGTATTTTTAATATGCAAGACAACATTAACAACAGTCAGAGGTGTCAGGGGAGAGGATTAATACTTTGCTTTATGGAACAATTCAATCTTTCTTTTCAATCCAGCTGCTCAGTTGTTTGTTTGTTGCTTTTTTATTTGTTTTTGTTTTTCTAGCTAGAAAAGACCTACTGCCATATGGTCTTTGAGGCATCATTTGGTGTCACATTGGCACGATTTGTGTATCTTTTCACAGTGCAATAGTCACAAAATATACCATTGCCTATAAAAGATAAGTGATCATTTTTTCTGCAGTCTGGATTTGGCAGTGCCCTTTCCCAAACAACTGGTTCAGCTCTTTTCTGGCATTTTAGAAAAGCCATTCTTTTGCTATTTCAGTCTTTTCCATCAACATAATGAAATAGCCATGGGTTAGTGGTCATGGTGGTGATGGGTTGATGATTGGACTAGATGATCTTAGTGGTCTCTTCCAACCTTAATGATTCTATGATTCTATAAGTGAATCTTTCTTCTTTTTCTCTTTTTTTCTTTTTCTTTTCTTTTTTCTTCCCAGTCCGCCAAAGATCTGGTGTTTGAATAATTGCTCTTGAATTCAGATCCTAATATTTGGCTAAAAATGAGTACTGGCTGCTCAGGCTCTGCACTGTACCAGTCTACTACTGTTTTCTTATCAGTCCCCTGGTTTTCACAGTCATTGTCATTCCCTCTACCCAGTGCAGTCATAAATGAGTTGGTACTTACTCGTATTGCTGTGTCCTGTAGATCCCTGTTGTGACTCCTGCAATAATAATAGAAAAAAAAGTGTATTATTTTTATGGCAATCTTTAGCTGCAATACTTGCTTGAACATTACCTTAACAATACAAACAGCACTGTTAGTTGATCATTCTGTTTAAAAGTCATTTTCAATTACAAGAATAAATCCAATATTGTTTTGAAAATGCTTTAATCAGAGGGCTTGAAAACTTATTTCACAACAATCCTCTAATGGCACAATTCCTTGTACAGCTATTGCCAGTCTCCTGCTTACTGTTCATTTATTGATCAACCCAAACTCATCTATTATTTTCTACAAGTTTAGATGAGAAGACAGAGAGAAGACCAATACTGTTTCATGGGCCATTGGATTCCTGAAGTAGTAGCACAGCTGATCTTTGCTTCTTACATGCTGATATTGGCAGTACTGGAGAATGGAAATACACACTTTACTTCTGGATCCCTGAGATTCCAAGGTCAACCTTGTATCACAACTGTAATATTTATGAATACGGTACAATAAATTAGACTGTTTCTTTGTCACATGTAAAGGTTCAAATATTTTAATCACAGAATTTGTTTAAATTCATAAAAGTGCGACAGAACATATAGGTACAATGACAATAGTAATAGAATCTACAATGAAAATATATTTAAATTGAGGAAAAAATAAGAATACAAGGAGAAGAAGCAAAGAAATCTATTTATTCATCTGAATCTGAACAAAAAAAAAAAAAAAAAAAAAAGAACAGTTTTGTAGGTAATGGTATATGAGAATGACATAAAAATTCAAAAATTCTATGAAGCAAACACCTGGCCTTCAACTATATCTGATGTCTCTCAATTTGATTCCTGCTGATCAACACAATTTTCATTATATTCTATTTTTACTTCAGCAGATATATTGGGTGCTCTGCTAAGTTCTTTGAATACTTTTTGAGAACATGTTGCTGGTAAGCAGCCTTTCATTAAAACTTCTGAGTCAGTTGTTTAAATTTGCTTCATTTTAAATAGTTCTCTACCAGGAGAGGCAACTCTTACATATGAAAACCTTGGGCTCCTAGCCTTGTGTTGGTGGTCACATTACTGTTTATTATTTTATATTTTTGTAAGCTGCTCCCCACTCTGCCACTAATTGAGACCTTAGTTACCACAAAATCAGCCCAGAATAAGCTGTTTGAAAACAACCTCATGTGCATGCCGCAATTACAACAGTAAAGACTGTTTTGACAGGCATCTGCAGCATTCATTCTTGGTGAGGAATGGAACCCTCAACAAGATCTGTCATCCACAGCAGGCAAGTGATGGGCCACACACACAGCCAGAAAACAGGAGGCTCTCAATTATCCATTAGACAAAGCTGGTATCCGTCTCTGCTACGCTTTGAAGAAGCAAAGCAGTTGAGAAACCTGTAGGTTTGCTACAGCTTGGAACCCGGACTTCAGACCTCAGGGTGTTCTTAAATTTTAGAAAATAAATAAATAAATGAATGAATCCAAACTCGTGTGCATCCTTAAAATATATCACTTTTTCACTCTTTATCCAACTTCTGTCTGTATTCAACCTCCTCTCTTGTTCACTAGGCATCAGATAGATACCTCCCATAGAAAACTCCCTGGTAGAGATCTGAGAAAAGGAACTGCAAGTGTCCAGAGAAATTAAGAATAAGCTGACTTGATTAAGCTAAAATTTTGCTGTGGATCCTGTAGAAATGTGGTTTAGGGGCTGCGGGACCCGAGTGTTCGGCACCTCCAAATGAAGGTTGGCTGAACAGAGGACTGTGAGGTCTTCGGGGCTTGGCTGGTCAAATACCCTCCAGCTGCACTGTTTGCTTTGGAATGAAGACTCTCTGGGTTACATGGCCTTAATATGTACAGATTCTATGGTGTAACACACATCTGCAGTTCAGTGACACCATATGCACCTGACATGGGAGAAATCAGATTTTGAGACAAGTATTAGGAGTTCCTTCCTTCATCTACAGTTAAAAAAATATCTGTACCAGGTTTCATATGCTAACAATAATTTTTCAATAATTTGAAATTTCCAACTTTTGACAAATTACCTCAGCATTTTATGAATGCTTCTGATGAAGGAATATTAAAGCCTTTTTTTTTTTTTCCCAAGTGGCTGAATATAATCGTAAGATGTCAGAGGCAGTTCACAGTGATAATGTGATGATACACATACTTGAATTTAAATGTTGTTCTAGCAGCCAACCACGCTACCAATAAAAGTAGGCTCTTGGAGCACATTCAGTTTCTAGAGTAGTGAAGTTTTGTAACTACACATTGGGAAATTGTTTCCTGTTTTGGGGAAGAGAGTTATTTGATGGAGATATCCTTGAGTTTGTAAGATTATTTGAAACTGCTAAGCAAGGAAATTGTTCACTCTTTTACATTTTCATCAACTTCAGAAAGAATGCACTCTCCCCTTTTAATTATCTAGCATGGTATCTTTCCTCTGCCATTGCCTCTGCTTTGTATCAAATTTTGCATCAGCAAAACATAGGAGTTACAACATTTTCACATCTCCTTTTAACTGGTTCTTTAAAAGAAGTGCCTTCATTTTCAGCAAATTATTCTATATAAAAAGGCTAATAAAAATACTGCTGTGATATAAAGAATATTCTTACCGACGTAGGAAAAATAATGCTTTGTGTAACTTAAAAAGAAGAGGTTAAGTCCCCACTTCTGGAGTTTTTTCATTTTTTTTTTTTCTAATGCATTTACTTCATCTTGTTAAAATCAACAAGAAAGGAAACAGTAAATGAGTTGGGCACTGAAAAGACAACATTATTATTATAATTTAGCTTTTGAGAATAATCAATCCATAGTTTTGTGACAAGATAGCAATTTTCCTGGGGTGGATAAATTTAATTCTCAAGTAACAAAGTGATGGCTGATCCTATAATATCACACACACATAAATAGAAATCAAACACCTGATCGAACTTTCAAGACATGAAATCACAGTAAAAATGAAAAAAGAGAGCAAAGGCGGCAGCAGAATTAATGGCATTTTTTCCCTCATGCTGGAATAGAGAATTAATGTTTGAACATGAAAGCTCATTCACACAAGCATCAAGTGAGCTCTTATTTACTAAGTTTAATTATTCATTTAAAGTTTATTTATTAAGATGTTTTAATAAAATTACAATCAAATAATGCCTAGTCATTTGTTCATAACAAAGTGTGACAGAGATAGGAGAGAGGAAAGCACATGCAGGCTGTCACATCACACACTGATCCAATTATCCTTAAGCTTTGAAAAACAAGGAGTAAAGAGACAATCACTGCTCCTTCCTACTAAATTCAAGAATACAAATTAATTCCACAGAGAAACAAAATTCCAAGTTAGCAGCGAAATGCAACTTCGTGCCCTCTATTACATATAGAACAGTTCCCTACATGCGCTCACCCAGCAGCACTGTGCTGAAAAACTTACTGGGCAGTAGCCAATGCTTCAAACTTGACACTGGCTTTCCTTTCATTCCTGTGGATTAATGCAGACCTCCAGCATTAGTGAGGTCTGATTTTGCATACACGTATAGCATATGCACATAGACCCTCCCATCTGCAGAGCATATAGAGTTGTATAGCTTCATATCCACATGCACAGTTTCAAAAATGCAATCCTATTTGTGACATAGAAAACTCAGTTATTAGTTTTTATTTACTAGACAGATTTCAAAATGAGTCCAGCTATAGTTCTTGTGGCCTTTGCAATTTTAATAGCCTAATTAATAAATTTCAAGTTTCAAGCTGTCAGATCTCTGATTACTTGAGTCGTAGGTGAAAAGTAATTTGGTAGATACAGAGACTAATGATGCTGGCACTCATTTCTTATAGACAGAAAAGTAAGAATGATTTGCATCCTTGCAGAAAGGAAGGAGTCTTACAAGATTCTCATTCCCAAGACAGTAAATATCTTTATATCTGGAAACATTTTCTATTAAAGGATTGTAGTCTATTTACTCCTACAGAGTAAATCTGGAAGATGCTTTGCAAATGATCTGAATTGATGTCTCAACGCTTCCATAAAGTCTGGAAATGTATTCACAGTACCATTCACTCCATGGAGACGGGAAGATGGAGAGAAGGAGCCAATGCCCTGAATTTAGCTTTTTAGCCTCTTTGCTGTCCTTGGCCACCGCTTGACTGACAGGACTATCTTTCTGAGTAATGTGCCATCCACACAGCGTAGTGTGTGGTCATAGTGTAGTTCTTAGGTTTCAACTTGGAATAGCTATGTAGCTCATCTGTAGGAAAGCTTCCTAGGAGTTATGGAGTTATCTCATATGAGATCCAAGAAAGATTTTTCACTACATTTTGTGAAAAGTGGTTATTAGCTTATGAGTATTTTGAAAACATGACTGAAAGATTAGGAAATCATTATTTGCATTTTGGAGCCTGAAAAGCAGATGCCTTCTTGAGCATGCAACCATTTGGGTCCAAAGGAGGTGAAAGAAACACATTTTAATTATTTTAAAATATTAAAAAAAGACAGTGTCTAAATTTATCACGTTTTATGGCCAGTAATGCAGGGTTTTTCCAAGAGGAAAATGTACTTCTAGGTATTTCTTCACTATGTTACGTAAAGTACTCTATTTTCTGACAATGTAGGCCACCAAGGACAGAATAGAGTGTTGGTATCATTACATTACTAAAGTATGCACACATACTGTTAGATGAAATCTTGTCGATCCTAGGCTTAAATAAAATGGGAATTCTTTGGTAGGAGAAAAGGCAACCAACTAGAAAAGGCTTTTAAAAAATGAATGGTAGATCTCTGAAACAGCTCCACAGTTCAAGCTATCAGATTATTTCCCACAGAGATGAATGAACAGGCAGAGAGAAGATGAGAAAGTCAATATCAGCCATTATTCACATATCTCAGCCCTATAGACCATGGTTCTGCTACTCCTATATTTATCACAATACATTTAGTAGTGAGGAATTGCATTCGTGATGGTCACATATGCTGATAGGGGCATACCTTGCCCATATGCATCTGCACACGTGCTATATGAACACACTGAATGGTAATAATTGTGGAAGAATCACAGAATCACAGAACTGTAGGGGTTGGAAGGGACCTCCAGAGATCATCGAGTCCAACCCCCCTGCCAAAGCAGGTTCCCTACACCAGGTAGCACAGGTAGGCATCCAGGCAGGTCTTGAACATCTGCAGAGAAGGAGACTCCACCACCTCCCTGGGCAGCCTGTTCCAGTGCTCCGTCACCTCACTGTAAAGAAGTTCTTATGCACATTTGTGCGGAACTTCCTGTGCTGCAGTTTCCAGCCGTTTCCCCTTGTCCTGTCTCCACTCACCACTGAAAACAGTCTGGCCTCGCCATTCTGCCCCCCACACACCTTAGATATTTATAGACCTGGATCAGGTCCCCTCTCAGTCTCCTTTTCTCAAGGCTGAACAGACCCAGTTCACTCAGCCTTTCCTCATAGGGGAGATGCTCCAGGCCCTTCACCATCTTCGTGGCCCTCCGCTGGACTCTTTCCAAGAGACCCCTGTCTTTTTTTTTACTGGAAACTAGTACTTTTTTTGTGCTAAGAAACTGCTGAGTTTTTGTCATTCACTCTGAACATTTTACTGGCTGGTAAGTTGCTGATCCATCTCCTGCTGGACTTACTTTCACTTAAGAAGCCTGTAGTCCGCCTCTCACCTTCAATCAACTGTCCGTTTTCATCAAGCAAAGATAGTGAGTTATTTCCTTCTGTTTTTCTTTCATAACATGCCAGAGATGTTTTGGTTTACACCCCGGTACTTCAAAACCATGACACTATCATCCACGGCAAAGCTGTTTTACTGTAGGCAAACCTTGATGTTTTCTTGGCTTTGTGGTTATAATCATTCTGCTCACTAAATTCTGAAGAATGGACTAACAGTTGCCAAAGGAAGTTGCTTTGACAGTAAAAAGGCTATAAACGGCATCAGTATTATATTTCAAGCTTGAATACTTCACGACAAATGCTTGTGGCATATAAACTGTATATGATGATACAATGGGAAATTTTTATTGGCATTTGCATAGGAAAGCTGACCTCCTTCCCTCCTGATTTACCAAGTACAAATAATGTGGTTTCCCCAAGCTTGTGCCCATAAGCTTCACTGTGTTACACTCTATGCTTCCTGTGATACACATAAATAATGGATGGAGCTGGTTTCAAAGGACCATTAACAGAACCAGAGGCACTGGTCCTCTGGGACAAGGACACTGGTCCCCTGCTTCTGGACTTGAGCAGGCAAATACTTCACTGGCAAATGCTTCTGTGGCTCCTCTGGAGCCATACTGGCACATGCATGTCCAAGGTTATCAGCACTGCATCAGCCTTAGTCCAGAGCCCTCACATGCTTAACCAGAACTCACGTAAGTCATATTTCAAGATGCAGGCTGCACCTCTTACATCTCTTACCTTGTTTGGAAAGGGAAACTTGCTTTGCTCTGCCTTCCCTGGTGTGTGAATAGCTGACAGTGGTGGAGGCCATGAATGGGTCATCTCCTGAAAAACAATATTGTACAGCAAACTGTATTTAGGAAGTCAGTGGAATAGGAAAAAAAAATAGTATATCATTAGCATGGATAGCTGGGTGGAGGAATATATAAGTTACTGTAACTTCGAGGAAATGCCCAGTTCACATATAATCTAGGCAATACGTGAGCTACATTGATTTTTATCGCAGACTCTTGAGAGCAGTTCTTAAGAACCATTTCATTTTCCTGAATAGTTAATGCATCTTAAGTGCAAGAAGTTTGATTTTTCTGACAATCAGCATCCACGTTTTAATCATAAGATGTATCCTGCCTGGTGAGAATAATAGAGGAATCTTGTTTTTGCAGTATGGGAACAGAAATCTCAGTTTGTGACCAAATAATGAGGTACATCCTATGGATTAATCACAAAATAGATTTCACAGACAAGGTCAGAATGATAAATGTTTAACACTTTGAACTTGCCCAGTGGTTAATTCCTACAATTTTCTTTTTTATATTAAAGGAATTGAATAAGCTCATAACTGCCACTTGTTTGTGTTCTGCAGGTCGCGGCCATGCAACAAGCCCTAAATGAAGTGTGCTGCTCTCCACCTTTGCTTTCTTCCTGTGCATTTTCAAAAGACATCTTTTAATAGCTAAGAGATGCATGGACATAAGACTTGTATGCAGTCATTCCTGATCCAGACACAGGTAGCTGGCAGACACACCTTCAATGCTATTACCAGTCAGGGATGGATGAGTTAGTCTCTAAAGCAAGTCTGAATTTGGGAAGGAGGGGGCTAAAGTGTGAATTAAACACTTCAGATAAGAGATGATTTGTTAAGAGAGGAGCTTCATATTCCTGCCTAGTGTAGGCTGTTGTTTCTTTTTTGACATGTTTTTTTGACATGTTCAACAGCAACAGCCATAATATTTGGTACACAGCAACTTAACAGAGTTAATATGAGAGGCTATGTGAAGCACGACAACTCTGAAGAGTCAACCAACAAGTTTCAAGAGCTGAAGAGAAAACCACATCCTCCCTAAGCTGTGGGCTCACTGACACTATCAAGAGTTTGCCCAGCAGATGCTCTCCTTTTTTTTTTCTACCACTATTGAACTTCTCAGCAATATTCCAAGGGCATGTGCTGAGATCTATGACTGCTCCCAGAATAATAACAGAGTTGTATTTCCATGACTCATTTCTAGTTTGTGGAACGTTCTTGTTTGAAGAAAGATGTGGGTGAATCTATCGCCCACCCTTCGGTAGTGCTGATGGAAGTGCTTCCTGACCCTCCAAGCACTGAGATGGGGCATTTTTCACACAGAAGGAAGTCTCTGCCTCTTCTGCCAGTGAGTGGTTCAGCCCTTTCAAAACAGTTTATTAGCAATAAATGTCACCTTTAAAGCATTCTTGATAAACAGTTTATTTTCTAATAAAAAACTGTATTTTTTTCTTTTATTTGAGGCAAAAAAGTGACATGATTTATTAGATTTCAGTAATCTACGTGGATACCTCTAATCAGAGCATCATCTGGTTTGCAGTTTCAGTATCAGAACCACTTTGCTTTTCAGTTATTTGAGGTAGACTGTTCATCTTACGACTTGCTTATCTGGTAAGTGGCAGTAGAGTACATTTTAATGTACAGTAAGTTCTTTTAACACAAGCAAGCTGAAACACCGGCAAGCAGTTTGCCATTTGGAAGGGAGCAGACCTATTGCTACAAGTACCTGGCATAAGTGCTATTATTTTCAAAAGATGAATTACAAACTGAGAAATATTCCAACTGTAAGAGTTTATGACAGTAAATTGGCAGAAAGCAGAGTTGCAATAGTGACATTTAATCCTAGAGCTGTGATCTAAAAAAGGAGTTGTTTCTCATCCGTTTTTCTCTGTTTCTCTTTCACACAACCATTTGCTTACTTTCTAGAAAATGAAGTGCTGTGTGCACAGACAAAAGGCATTTTCACCTGCAAAGCTCCATTTCCAAAGTGTTTTTCCCAAGAAGCTGAAGCGCTGAGCCCCAAAGCATGTCTAAGAAATAACCACGTGTCCCTTTCTTTTGAAGGGCAATACCTTATGTTACCTCCGTCAAGAACTGGGCCAGCCAGACTGGGATGGGAGCATCTAGTGGTTTTGACCTAAAGCCATCCTGCTTGTGAAATACACTGCTCAGTGCTTATGATTTCCATTTGCCCAGGCAGCAGTTCCTGTAGGTTATACTGTGGCTGACCCCCACTGTCACCTTCACGGAAACATCTTCTGAGAGGTCTGCTACGTGCCGTGCAGAAACCAATCTGTTAGCAGAGCTCTTCCCTCCCACCTTGCCTGCCCAAGTCTGACAATGATACCTTCATCCATGGAAAGCATGAGAAGGCTGATTAAAAATAAGGGTGACCTTTCTTTTTGACATGTCAAAATCTTTCATTTCTTCTTTTCTCCAAGATTATTTCTCATCCATACTTCAATGAAAAATGGCCCTAATAGTCTTTTTTTTTTTCTTTTTCTTTTTCTTTTTCTTTTTTTTTTTTCCAGCTAGCTTCTCTTCCCCTCCCTTTCTACTTGCACTTGTGGTATGTAATAAAGTTTTCTACATAATTTAAATTTAACGTAACCATTTCTGACACAAAGTTGTACTAATATCGCTGATATTTGCCATGGTTAATAATTGCTATTATCATGAATATCTGAATATGATTTTATCAGAGTAATATGACAAATTCTGTTCATGTGATGTATATATTGCCACCATTTGGAATTCAGTCAGTTTAGAAATGAAATCAGATTAGAAATATATATAAATATAAAATCAGAAAGCACTATGTGAAAAATATCCACAAATCGCAAACTGTCTCCACTGAGCAATGGTAAGTTTTAAATCTAGTAAAATATTTTTTGAAAAGAGAAATATTGAACTATGGGCTCCGACTCTGACTGCCAAGAACAGAATCGCAAAAAATAGGAGAAAAGATTGATGTTTCCAGTAACTTCAATGGCAGGCAGAAACAAGTGAAGAACATGTCCTTGTACACCAACTCTTGTGATTTTAGTCTTTATCTGCAATATCTGACACAGATTAAAAGCATGGTAGTATGTGACTGTAACAAGATCTTTTTTCAGTACATAGTGTGAAATGCTTGAAAAGGTAAGACCAAGAGGCAACTGTCTAACTAAACAAAAAGGACTCAACTTTTAGTGTTAAAATAAAACTTCATGCACAGCTTCTCTTTTGAGGTCAGCTACCCTATCTGCCTCTGGTGCTTGGGATTGGCATGGAGCAGCCACTGGACTGAAAATAAGTTTTCAAATGCACTGATGAATGCCACCAAAAATTTAACCCTGCATCAAAAGCGGCTTTTTTTTTTTTTAATCATAAACTGAACAAAAAATAATTCTGAATTATCTTGCACTGGATAATGTTTCAGCCATTATAAGATAATGGGCTAATTTTAAACAGATTTAGATATTTCTACCAACTTGATTACATTAACCTTTGAATCCTGGACAAGGTTAACTAAAGGAACAACTGAAAAGCCATTTGGGGGCCAGAAGTGTGGAAAACAGATTTCCAGATCAAAGAATGAAGTCCTAGCTGGACTGTTTAGATATAAATAGAATCATAGAATCATAGAATAGCTCAGGTTGGAAAAAAACTCAAAGATCATGGAGTCCAACCACAACCTCACCATCCTACCCTGACTCTAACAACCTTCTGCTAAATCATGTCCCTGAGCACCACATCCAAACAGTTTTTAAACACATCCAGGGATGGTGACTCAACCACCTCCCTGGGGAGCCTATTCCAGTGCTTCACAACCCTTTCTGTACAGAAGTGTTTCCTGATATCCAACCTAAACTTACCCTGGTGCAACATGAGGCCATTTCCCCTCATCCTGACACCTGTCACCAGTGAGAAGAGACCAGCCCGGTCAGAAAAGAAGTGGATAAATGTGGATAGTGCTCAGTTTCAGGATGGCCCATCTGAGACAGCAGCAGTCACCCTCCTCCTCCTGCTAGCAGATATACCACAATGACAGGTGGCTCAGATAGGCTGGGATGGTGGAGACCAGCAGAGGTTGCAACTGCAGGGACACGGTGAGCAAGGGGACAGCAGAGGAGGCACCCAGTGGGAGAGACATGTAGATAGCAACAGGCCACAAATCTCAGGAGACCTCTGACTGACCCTTTTTATTAACGTGTGCTTCTCCCTGTGAGGGTTACATAGATGTCCCATCTTTGTGGTGGTGGTGTTGGCATGTTTCACTTACACATTGGAATTCTGTGACTGCACTTGCCTCTGCCCATCGTAAATCAGCTTTCAGCAGCTATATGTAAATGTGCAGCTCTGTGAGTTATGAAGGTCTGAGCCCAGTTAATCTCAACCAACACACAAACTTGGCTTTTCTTCTCATGGAAAGGAAAGCCTTCAGATAAAGAAATCTATAGTACTGTGTATCCTTGCTCCACATGTATTTTCTGCAGCGACAATTAAGTAATGAGACATTTCTTGTAGATTAATCACTGCTTGGTAGTGTTTTGTTTGGGGCTTCTAGCCCTAGCTTGTAGGTAATTTTTCAGGAAATGTTCTAATCAGAGGTAAATAATAGTATTTACTCCAGACTGAAGTCAATGCTGTTTTTCTAGTGCTATCAGTCTTGCTGTGTGTTGTATGATTCTAGGAACGGTCGAAGTGATTGAAAAAAATTGTAATTAAAAACAAGTAGTGAATTCAGTCTCATCTAAATTTAAATTCCTGCCACATGCATTACTCTGTTCATTTGCTGCCACAACCAGAACTTATCATTGGTCCATTAAGAAAATTGACTGTTTAATCCTCCGGTAGTGTGTGTGTTCATCTACCCAATTTTTGATTCATAATATTTTGTCGCTCACTGTGGATGATTTAAGAATTTTTTTTGTAGCATCTCATAAAGGACCCTGTCAAATCCTTTTTGAAAATTATCTTAGCTGGCTCAGACTCATCCGCAGCTCTACTGACATGTCACAGGAATTATAGGGGATTGGTGATACGCAATTTTCATTTGCAAATACTCTGCTGGATAGTGCACAGGGACTGCAGAAGTGCTCTCTTTATAGTCACCTACACTATAAAGCAGCTTTTAGGGAGGCAGTGGATATATCCTGTCATTTGGAAAGGGAGGCAATGCAAAGCTAACACAGAGCTTTCCAAGACCTCTTAGTAAGTGACCACAGGACACAGCTGGAAAACTTACCTGCTTGCTCTCCTCTTTTTCTACAGTAATTTATTTATTTATTTTTTTTGCACAGGAGACTCTCTCTAAGTCCTGTCAGTTGGCATGAATCCCTTTCAATTCAGTGAAGCTACACTGCCACTGGCTGACAATGTGGCTAGGATTTTAGTGTCTAATATCCAAAGCAAAGAGTCTGACAATGAAACTTTTGCAGACTACATTGAAGCTGACAGCATTTCATTGTGATAAGGTTTTCATGATGTGAAAGATCAAATTTTCACTTTTAAAAAGTGATTCCTCTTATATCTGCTATTGTTGTGACTTTTATAACCTGAGCCTCAATGCACATTTGTGAAATAGTAAGATAAAGCTGTTTCCTCTCGTCTCTTTAAGATGTCACCTACACAAACTACATCAACTTATCCCTTTTTCTTCCTTGTAAATTCTTTATTTTCCTTTGAGCACTTGATAATTTTCTTCATTCCACTAGAACATCTTTTATTTTGTCATTATCCTTCTGGCAACAGCTATTCAGAACTACTGTAACCCAACAAAATACCTTGCTATTTTTCAGCTTCTGTTGTTTACTGTTTTACTTCCTTCCCATACACTTACTTAGGCAAGTTTTGATTTATATTTAATATTTCTGTCACATATGGTGTCAAATGCTTTCTAATCTTTAGGTAAGTGACAAACATGGCTTCAGCTACGCTCTGACTGGAGGACGGTATAAGGGAACCACTGGAAGCCCCCTGAGAAAGAATAGAAAGCAGTCTTTTTTTTTTCTATGCAGTTGCATAGAGCTGAGCGCTGGTACAGCGTTGAGTCCCAGTCAGCAGTTTTTTGTCTTCCCTATTCCTGCTCCAATGATTTCTAGAAGAAAAGGGGAAGAAATGGAAAGGAAGAAAAAGGATTAAAAAGGGAAGGGGAAGGGAAACAGGAAGGGGAAAGAGAAGGGGAAGAGGAAAGGGAAGGAGAAGGGGAAGGAGAAGAAGAAGGGAAGAGAAAGGGAAGGGGAAGGGGAATAAGAAGGGGAAAGGGAAAGGAAAGGGAAGAGAAGGAAAGGAAGGGGAAGGAAGGGGAAGAAAGGAAAAGAAAGGAAAGGGAAAGAAAGGAAAAGAAAGGAAAAGTAAAGTAGGACTTTGTAAAGAGAGAAGGTCAGGTTTTGCAGACTGCAGTATTAAAGAATGAGTTCAGCATTATATCTCCAGATGTTTGGTATCTACAAAATGAAGCACTCCAAATCATGAACATTTGTAATGTGATCTATGGATCAGGTTACTCTATAGCAGATCACAAATGCCAGTGCAATAAGTTTCTGTTTGGAATTTGTTATCACTGCTTTAGTGGAACCATCCTGCAAATAACCTGCAACATTCAGTCAAGGCTTGGCAATATAGGAAAGATAAATATTAAAAAAATGCTTCAGTCATTCAGTGAACTGATTTATTTAGGTCCTTCGCTGTATGATTATCATTCTTTAATAGAGAGTCTTGCAAATTGTTCTTTGTTTATGTGATACAAATGAGCTGCTAAGGCCAGGGGAAGATAAGGATATCCAAGAGAATGGTGGCTTGAGTCTAAGAGCAAATGTTAACTAGACTATAAACTGTGCCATGATCTATCGTATCTGAGTTAAAGCCAGAAAGATTTCTTACCTCTAACTATCAGGAAAGAAACAACATGTAGCCCTACAGGTATGCTATGGAACAGAAAGCAGGAGATTTCCTTAAAAACTTTAAAATATTCTTCACCGAAAAAAAAAAAAAAAAAAAGAACAAAATTGCTTCTCTGGTTCCAGAGATGAATCTGTGATCTATCTGTGATCTTAGTTAGGAAGCTATGTTTTTAAATGAATGCATTGGGCCATATGATATGACAAACTGAGAACCAGCCTTGCCTGGGCAAGCTAAGATGATGTGGTTAATCAAGGTGCAATCTTTATTAGTGCATTAACCTCCTGCACCCAAGGACTGTGGATTCTAATTCTTGAATTGCCATGCAAGACTGATGCAGCTAGTTTTCTGGTTTCAGTTGGCAGCAAGCTAACAGAAGTGGCTAATGAAGATGAATTGCTGCCTCTTGGGAGCGGGGGGAGGAGAAAGAGGAAGGTAAGAGACCTAGGATACTTCAAGGTCCAGAACTCTGCATGATTTCAAATAATAATGAAAAAGTGCACATAGTTGACATTTTCAGAGATGGTAACAAGCATGTTAATTCTGCAGTCTGCTAACAAAGCAACAGCAGCAGCCTCAGGACTGCTCTGGAAACACTTCAAGAAATTAAAATGTAGGCTATTGGCAATAAAGACCAAGACATTGGTTAGGGATTTACGCTGTATTTGACGGATGGTTGCATTAATGTGGACAAAGGAACAGAAGAGAGCTATGAAACAGACATATTTACTACAAAAAACATCTGTGGTTTGGAGAAGACAAAAATACTGCCATGGTAAATATTTAGCAACACTGAAATATATTTGCCGCAAATGCATGTAATTTTCAAATACGAACATTCTTTTATCCAGATAAAAATATGCTGATGAATGCAAGGAGGTGATGGAAGCAAGAAAAAAATCCACTTTTATGAAACTATACTTTTTCTAATTTTTTAAATTTTTATTTTCATTTTTTTCAGGATTCTTGTGCTGTATGAGGCTGAAAGCTTTCGGATAGCCACATTGGTGGTCCTGATTCATCCCCTGGACAGAAGGTCAAATAAGAGGTCATCAGATTGGCCTGAGTTGATCTTAGTACCATTGATTCCATGCCATGTCCATTAGTACCATTCATTCCAGTACCATGTCATTCTTGTGAAACCGACTTAATAGGGCTGGGGTGCCAGAAAGATTCACATAGTCCCTGGGAGCCCAAGGGCTCATATAAAGAGTGCTTTTAAGCATCTATAGTGGAGACTTACCAGTAGGTGTGAATCTATAATTTTAGCTCTGCTTGCTCAGCCAACTGATCAAATATTTTAAGCTTCACAAACATGTGAGTAGTACAGCAGTGACCGTGTGCTATGTTATGGAAAGACATTGCGTGAAATACATTGTTCTGAACAACATTAGAAGAAATGTGCTAAATTTACAGGAAAAATATTGCATCAGGCTGGGACATCAAGCTGTGAATCTGAGCACCAAGGCAGTTGCTCTTCTTTTCTTTTCCCTTCTGTAGCATACACAGGTTCTGCAAGGCAAAGCAGCCTGTAAATCCTGCCTGGACAACCTTGCACGGATGTGGCTGACTGTAATTAGCAAACAATTTTGTTTATGATGCTCTGACAACTTGCAGAATCTGTTCATATACAAGGCATTTATTCTGAATGAGATTAAGAAATCAGTGTAGCACTGCGTGCTTCAGTGTATGTGAATTCAACCATCTGTTCTCAAGGCTGCTCATGTACCTCCTAGATCTGAATTGACAGGAAGATATTAAATCTTGATGATTCTTACCCTAGAAGGAGCACAGCTGCACAAAGCAGTGGCTGAAGCTGAAAGAGACCAGTTCAGCTAAGAATACAGACATGTACAGAGCTGAACATGGCAAACTCATATCTATGAATGGAGAACACCAGATACTTCTGGCAAAATGGAACTCTAGGCCGAGAAAGGAGTTAGAGATCACCAGTGCATAGGTGACTGAAAATATCCTTCCAGTATCTTGCATTCTCACACACAAAAAAATTTTCAATCATTATGTGTTTGTAAAAGGGAGGAGCAGCACAGTTGAGCTTGTGAGCCTGATGCTGGAACAGTCTGTTTCCTCTGTACACATTTCTTCAAAAATGCTAGAAACAGATAGAAGTTGTAAAAAGATGACAGATTTACAGAGATCAGTGCTGTTACAGTAAGAGGAACTATGCTTGAACTACATGAGCATCTTCAAAGTGAGGGAAAAAGCCTCAAACCCTGATTTCTAACACCCTTAGAAAACTTCTAGTCAGCTACTAACTTCTTGTATTACAAACCAATGGCTAGAAACAGACAAATCATAATAAGATAAAGAAGAATAATGTCTCATGAGCTGGTGTTTCACTGCTGGGATGTGGTGTTAAGTCTTCATCCTTTAAAGTTTGCAGATCAAGAAAAGCTGTTTTTCAGAATGATGTGCTCTAGCCAAAATCAAGACAATGGGCCTGAAACAGGGGAGAATGGCTGTAGTTACCTGGATTATTATGCTGGCAAGAATGCCAGTCAGAATGAGTGATAAAACACATTGTTCAGACTCACACCTAAAATATACCTAATATAATTCTTGTTCTTTATTTTGGAGGGGTTGTTTTTTTTTTTTCCAGTTTATCAAAATCTCATAGGTAATGGCTCTATCTGCAAACTGGAAAGTGCTACCATATTTCTGTATCTTGGCTGTCTTCCTAACAGGGTGAGGCTGAAGTGTGCATGAGGCCCCTCTTCCCTACTCTCCCTAAGTTTCCACATGACCTTTTAATGCTTTCACATTAAAAAGACATTGATGTTTTAGAAAGGTCATCTGTGATCACTTGAAATGCTTTCCTTAATTGTATAGATAATCCAATTTTAGGTTTTCCATTTTAATGTTGTGGGTAGCAAGCTGGTTTGTTGACTGGCGACATTTACGTCACAATTTTCTTCTGAAGAGTGGCATTTGGATTCTGTCCCAGCCTGGAAGAGTGCTGGGAGTGTGGCAGGCAGAGGAAAGCTTGGGTGCTGGTAGAAATGCCAGCGCAGGTGAGTAGAGATTTGGAGAACCAGGACTGCCCTGCTTAGACAAATTACTAGACAACTTTGGGACTTAATCCACAGTAAAAATGAATTCACAAAGCTTTCACAGTACAGTGGTGGAGGTTCTCTTGGAAATGACAGTTCAGCCTTCTCAAAACTACTATGGAGCTGCACTTTCAACCGGTGAATTTAGGTATCTGTGAATTGACAGAAACTTCCGAGGACAAGAATATCTGTCAGTATTTTAGAGAGGTGATTACCTTTTCTTTTTGACATCTTGCAGTGCTAATGTTTGAATAATTTGATCCAAAATTTGCCCCTGCCTCCCATCGTGCCCTCAGGAGCACAAAGTGGCACTTGCCATTTCTCTGTGCTACGCAGGGCGGCCCTTAAGAATCGGATGCAGGTAAGCAGGGCCCCTTTGTTTGCCCCAGTTATTCCTAAGCAGTCTGGCATTTCTTGATTGTGAACTGAGTCTTGCTTGAACTGAAAGAATGCCTGTGGAACAGTAAAGGAGACCTTTCTTTAACTGTGCAATTCACTGTTATCTAGTGTTTACATTAAGTGGACTCCTCAAAGCTACCATTGTCTTTAGCTCTGCCTGCTTTAAGCCCTGAAACAATAACACTTAGTGCTTATTGTACACACTGTCTTTCATTTGCAAAGTAGTCTACAAACTTGAATTAAGTATCACAGCACCAATGTAATCTCTGTAAGTACTATACTACCATTATGAGGTAAAACACGTAAAAATACAATTAATGTTGAAAGACTCTTGAGTTGGAAAATCACCAAAGAGAAACTCATCATTTTCCTGTCGCAAAAAGTATTGAGGGTGAAAACACCACTCTCAGAAAAAGTAAGAGAATATATGAAAACAGACACTGAAGCCTTAACTCTGTTTCTAAATCACACGGTCTGACTCCATCCATTACTTCCTTCCTTTCATTAAGAAGAAGTGTAACACCAGAGTCTTATATGTTATTGTAGACACTGTCTGCATAAGCAATTCACAACTATTAAAAAAAATGCAACAGCTTAAAACCATTTTAATGTAATGTAAAGTTAGAGACTGCACGGCTGCTTCGGTGTTAGCTGAAATTAAATGCCTTTAGGTTTATCTGATTTGTTTAAAACCAAGTGAAATGAATTATTTTAAATGAGAAAAAAGAAAAAAAGAAAAAGAAAAAGAAAAAGAAAAGAAAAAGAAAAAGAAAAAGAAAAAGAAAAAGAAAAAGAAAAAGAAAAAGAAAAAGAAAAAGAAAAAGAAAGGATCCCTGAAACAGTTTGTAAGTAAGGTTGGTAATGAAACAACTCAGCTTGAACAGATGAATGATGAGCACCTGCAGAAAGAATTCATGATCTACTGCATCGTTCTGCCTTGCCATTTCTAGGTATTCACCAGTGATGTTCTATGAGAATCTTGGTATGAAGACAGCTTGGTTTTAGAGCTAGAATGCTATGAAAAATGACACTAAGAAAAGTTTTTACAACTCTCTAAAGTATTCCTAAAGACATTTGCCAGAAAACAGTAGGTAATTACGAAATTATGGGCTGTGTCATGACAGAGTTATGCAAGGAAGTAAGCTGGCTACATACGCTTGTTTATTTTTGAGCTCTTAACTGCACATGATTTACTTTTTCACTTTACAGCAAAATTAACATTCTTTTGCTGCCATGTAAAAAAATGAGAATGTATGTATTTTCTTTTTTACCTCATAGAAATCATGAGGAAAAATTAAAGTAATACATAAAGAAAAGGGAAACAGGTCACACTGTTATCGCTTTTTAATTATGTTACTGAGTTTCTAGAGAGCAGGGAATCAGGAAGAGAAGTCTTAGTCTTGGAAATTTAAAAATTTAGAAGTAACAGAATATCGTTTTCTGGCAAAAAAATGTTAATTTCTTTTGATTACTTTTCAGTAGAACCATCAAATTGCATTTCGTTGCAAAAAGATCTACATCATGTCTAAGTATTAATTAATTTCCACTTAACCCTTAAATGAATCTCCTACCAAGGGAAGGATTTTACCTCTGATGATTAAAGGCAGTCCCTTAGATCACTTCTTTTATTTTCACTTTGGATCATTTTCTTAGTAAAACACACCAGTGTTTTACCAGATTACCAGATATATCTTTCAGAGCTTTACCATACGTAGTAACACTTTAGAAGAAAGATCACAACACAGAGCCAACTTCAAGCCATGAAAGCATAAACAAGGAACATCCTCAACATCTTGCATTCAGAATCTTAGACATGAAAAACAGCCGTGGTACAAACCCAGTCCTCCCAGGGCTGAATCATGCTTACCAGGAGAACAGGTCAAGCATGGCAAAGCAGAGTGCCTTGCCAGGGGTTTTGCAGAGATTAGCCAGCAAACAGAAACATGGATATTACCTGTGCACAAGACAGGCTGAGGTTTTAAGCCAGAGCATGTTATAAAGTGAGATGAGAAAATATAAAAACTGTACTTTCAAATTAAACCTTTAATGCCAAGTAGCAGTAAAGCTTTTAGTAGAGTCTGTTTTACTGATAGGTTCAATGTGTTGAATCCCTATCCATATTTTAGCCCCAGTGCCTAGATTCACATTGCCATTGGTTTCTGACGCTTAATCTCATTAGTACAGCTATTTGTATTGATGCACCCAATATGGTTGCTAATACTATCTTAGCTGAGTGTTATTTATTGTATCTGTATATACAACAATATTAACACAGTCAAGCATCAGCATTGGCACTTCAGGGCAACATTAAATTCAGCCAGTGTTCAGTGAGAGATTTAATGATGGATTTAATGGTATTAAATAGGAAAAAATGCCCTTGGCCTTTACATTCTCATTTAAAAACATATAAAAGAGTAGTAATTCAGGCAGTTATACTTCTTACAAAGATTTCCCTTTAAATCACACTCAGCAATATGAGATCAGCTGTACTCAGCTGCGATCTGTTACTGCATCTTGACCAAAGACAGCAGCTCCCAGCCTATCAGAATTACCAAACTGCTGGTAAATTCAGCTCAAGTTCCTATGCCAAATATGAGTGAGTTTACTGCTGAAGAGATGCAGGCAAAGATTGGTGGAATGGCTACAGAGATAGGGGGAAAGGCTTTAAATGAAAAGAGAAGAAATTGATATTTGATGTTAGGAAGAAATTTTTCACTCAAAGGGCGGTGAGGCGCTGGCACAGCTGTCCAGAGAAGCTGTGGTGCCCCATCCTTGGAGGCTCTCCAGTCCAGATTGGATGGGGCTCTGGGCAGCCTGAGCTGGTGGGGGGCAGCCCTGCCCATGGCAGGGGTTGGGGCTGAGTGGACTGTGAGGTCCCTTCCAACCCAAACCACTCTGTTATTCTCTATGAAAAAGAGCAGCGTGGTGTTCCCTGTGAGCTACATAACAGACACCTCAGCAACAAAGGTTAGCAGAGCTGTAAAGTACCTGGGCAGTAGATTTTTATGCTGCGTTATTTCATGGAATATTTATATATATATAACGATATTTATTTATTTAATTTGCTTGCAAGTACAAGCAGCGGTGTGCTTGCTGAGTTTTTCTGTAGCTCGTGGGTGTGTTTATCGTGATTTCTTTGTCTGCTAATGTCTGATACCAGGAGAACCAAGTGAATTTCACCTAAGAAAGGCAGGTGAATGGCCTTTTTCTGTCTACGAAGCAATCACACCTTTTAGATATCACCAAAGGTGTGGAAGAAAAATGGCTGAAGACAAAGATGCTCTCTATGTGACCCTTGGCTGTGATCAGGGGGTCACCTAAGCACCTGTAAGTTCTTCTAAAGCTTGGAAATTGTGGGACAGATGTGCAAGCCCTCTTTGACTTCTGTAGACAGAAATGAATTTATACCAACACGAATAAGCAACTGTTCAGTTGTATGCTTTTTTTACACATTTGCAGTCTGTATCATGAAAAAGAAGATTATGGCTGACAACACACTTATACTAGCAATATGAATACTGACAGTTAAAAGATAACTGTAAAACCATCATGTTTGAATTTGAAACCAAATTGAAAAAGGTTTTTTTCAACAGTTTCAGCATTAAAGAGAATATGGATCAAATCAAAATTATACTTCTGCACATATGGGTAATAACACTTAAAGCTAGATCCTTAGTAGCAAATCATGCAAAACAACAACACCAACAACAAACAAACAACAACAAAAAAAAAAAACAAATACAAAAAAATAACAAACCCACAAAAACAACAACAGGAAAAGCCCAAGTGACTGCTTATCAGGGAACGTTCACATTTTCCTCTGAAATTTCTGTTTGTGAGTAGTTTTACCAACACAGCTACACAGCATTTCTAACAAACTTGCCACATAGTGTCTCACAGGATAATGTACCTGGTTTAAAGCATAAGTTATGCAACAGAGATAAAGAAAGGGACAGGGCATTCTCATTTTATCATGCATCCAGACTCACCGGATTAAATATAGGGCATTATACAAATGTGCATGAGTTTGATTCCACAGCGCTTTCCAAAACAAGGCTAAGATATCAATGATGTTCAGCCAAATCACAGGAGGGAAAAGCCATAAAGGATAAACAGTTCACAGCACAGCAGTAAGGAGATGGAGACTGTGTTAACAGAAATTTTATCCAAGGATGAGAAGAAATCCCATTTCTTATCAACCAAGCCCCCAAGTCTCTGATGTCATTTCAGAACATGGGTCTTTGCCTGTTACAGATACAGCTAACATCCTTATATAACGAAACACAGTCCTCTCAGTCTGTCTGCTTCAGGAAAAAAATAAGCCAATACAGGAAAATAGGTTCCTGTTCCTGCCCCATCCCTGGAGATGCTAAATGCCAGGTTGGATGGAGCCCTGGACAGCCTGAGCTAGTGTGGAGCAGCCCTGTCCAGGGAAGAGGGTAGTAACTGGGTGTTCTTTAAGGTCTTCTCCAACCTAAGCCATTCTATGATTCTACAATTCCACGATTAGAGTGAGGACTCCTGCATCCATGCCATGTGTGTGTTCGATGATTTTGGTGCATGAGACCTTGGATGTATGCAGAGCTCAAGCCTCATTTATGCACGCATAAGCATGGTGCATATGTGTGGTGCTCATTTTGCACAGTTATTTAGAATAATAAAGAAGTAATTTTTGTTTACTTTTTACAAAAGATCTTAAATGGTAAAGTTTGTTGACAATATAGTTGACAGTGAGAATTCTTTTTTTATAATCTCTAATAGTATGCAGTCCAGTATTAGGCATTCCTGAAATTGCTTTGAAGCAAGCTGTTATCTTTGGATGAGATACTTGTGGTGAGGCTTTCAGAGGCTTTACTCGTGTCTACGGGTGCTCAGAGGCAGCTCCTGTTGAAGTCAATGAAAGTGGGTTACTCAGGAATAGTAAAATAGGATATTACTGGTGGCAGTAAAGATTTAAAAATGCCTGAGTAGGCCAAATTTGTCCCTTGAGCTGTCTGCTAAAATGATATACTTTTAAGAGATTGAAAAGGTTCATCTAGAATTTCCTCTGTTGGCTAAATAATACTTATGCAGGTTTTTTGCATGTTGATTATGTATCAATTATTGTATAATTGCATAATTACTTTAATTAGATTAAACTACATAATTGTGAAGTCTAATTACAGAATGAGGGGGAAAAAGGGTAGCCTACCCAACGTAAAATGTGGTTCCTGAAGAGAGCCTGTCCACTCAGGTTTTGCTCAGGGGCAAGTTTATTGTGCATGATACACTGATTTCCTCTACCACAGCCACATTTGAAGTAGCCCCAGGTGCATCTTCTGCACGGAGACCCTTTCAGGAGCTCCGGTGGTAAGGTTGGAGTGGGAATGCCACTTATAACTTGGCACCTTCAGCAGTAAGGTGTCTTGGGGCACTGGATTTTGAGTTGGTGGGGAAGAAAGGTTGGGTGTGGGATCTGTGTGGAAAACATTTTGTTATGAACCACAGTTACCTCTCAGGAAACTGCTCTGCTCCTCCAAGTGCTGACCCATAGAGACCTCCTTTCTGGTAGGAAGCAAGCGGCATTTTAAATCTAGATGTGATAGGAGAAATCTTACCCAAAGAGCAATGGAGGACAACTTTACCAGTGTCAGCTTTTGTTTTCAGCAACTGGAATTGAGGTCTTGGAGAAGTAAATCAGTAAACAACATTAAAAAGCAGGTCTCTGTATACCTTGGTAAACAAAGAACAGGCTCTCCTCTCAGCTGGGAATACATACTGTCTGCAAATAGACTCAGTTTGGGATGTGATAATCATGAACAGAAGCACTGGCTAGTTACGTATTGATTAGTTATGTTCTGGACACACTCAGCAAAGTGCTCCACACACATGCTGTGCTCCTGTCCCAAGCGGCTGGCAGCCTAGACATGTGAGATGAAACTCAAGACGGATGCAGAGATAGGAAACAATACATGGAAGCAAGGCTACACACCACTATTTTGGCAGCCCAACTGCTATTGGACATATTTGCAATTTTTTAATTTATTTTTCTTAAAAATATCACAGTGCATTTAACAAGAGGGCTAATCAGAGGCACCAGCTACCTCTATATCATATCCAGCTGTTGATAAGTTGGGTCAAGAAAAGAAGGGGCCATGAAATGCTGTTTGACAATATAGAAAAACAGATGCAAGCAAGTGGCCACATGGTTGAAGCTGCAGATCGACTCAGTGTTCCTTTTATTTTGTTTCCCAGCAGAACTGACTGCAGTGAAAGTGTCAAGGCCAAAACCATAACAACATGAGCGGATGTGACCCTGCTGTTGGGCTGCAACAAGAAAGCTGATAGATGTGCTTTCACTGAGCTGATCAGAGGGCAAACAACTGGGAAGCAATCCAGATCATACACTTCTTGCATTTAGCTTTGTAGAGGGTTCTTCACTAGGCACTAAGATATCCTGAAGAACGTTTTCAAAAAAAACCTTGGACTATCAGATGCTGGCTGGCACCAAGTGTCAGATTTGGCTCTGGTTCTCAGAGATGAAGATTCGCAGAATGGCAACAGACAGGGCTGGCAGATTCATCACACTGGAGAAATAAAATCGCCCTGATCCAGCCTACTACTAGAGTTTTCTAAGAATTATGGGCATCAAGAGATCCAGTGGGGAAGCAGATAATTTTATGGAGTAAAACATCCTGTATTTTTATTGAAGTGCATAGCAAACAGAAGTTGGCAATATGTCTCTTCCTGATCACAAAGATTTTCTTCATCCACAAATCTCTGTAGAGCCCTGAAAAGCTAAGTTGATGGATTTTACAGACCTTATCAGGGCCACAAAAATGACCCAAAGGATGGAACACCTCTCCTATGAGGACAGGCTGAGAGAGCTGAGGCTGCTGAACTTGGAGAAGAGAAAGCTCCAGGGAGACTTGAGAGTGGCCTTTCAGTATCTGAAGGGGAGTTGAAAGAAAGAAGGGGACAGACTCTTCAGCAAAGCAAGTGGAAATAGTTTCAAACTAAACTAGGGGAGATTGATACAATAAGGGTGGTGAGGCACTGGAACAGGTTGCCCAGAGATGTGGTGGATGCCCCATCCCTGAAGACACTCGAGGTCAGGACCTGATCTAGCTGTAGGCATCCCTGTTCACTGCAGGAGAGTTGGACCTTCAGAAGTTCCTTCCAGCTCAAATGATTCTATGATTGTATGATTGGTGGGTGGCAGCAAGAAATATGCATTGTCTTGAAAGACATGTCTCCTTGACAAAATGGAAAAAAAACCTTGTTCCTCAGGACTTGGGTAAACTGTTTTGGTTAATTCTTTAATGTAAATGTGGGTTAAGAGAGACTTCTCTCTGCCTTTTGCATAGAGAAACAACATGGGATTAACTAAGCCAACTTATCTATGGTGGAAATTTCCATGAATTAAACAGTCAACCGGTAAGCATAAAAATGACCTCATTGGCCATGAAGTGATACTATCAACTTTGTAGAGGTTTTCATGTAGACACAAGCAACTAAAAAAAGGCAGAATGGCAAAACTTCCCAAATAAAAAAACGAATTCATGGAAAAACAGACACTGAAATGTAAAGAAGGCTCTTTTCTCTGTCAGCACACCTTGCACTATAGTGAGTTGCATCTGTTTTAACAGTTTTGCCTCACAGACATCAAAGACGGGGGAAAAAGGAATTAGTGCAAGCTGTTCTGGTTGGATATTCATCACTCACTACTATCAGGGTTAGCTGGAGATTATCTTCTCGTGTGCATTCTGAGGAAGAAAAAGATTTTCAGAGAAGCAATCAAAGAAAGAGAATTTAGAGATAGTCTGGCCAGACTTCTCAGATGTACCAAAACACTTGTTTTCATGTCAAAGCCCAGAGATGTAGCGCAGAGGGAAAAAATGTAGAGTTTTCACTAGTTTGCCTCACAAATGTTGGAGAAATTGTTTTAGAGGTGTTGTATGATCCTAAGGCCCAAATGTTACAAGCATATTTTGTAGTTAGAAGAAAAAGAAGACTGCTGTGAGGCCGCCCTGACCATTCCCTTCTGAGTACAGGGAAACAAGTTGGGGAAACAAGTCTGAGAGACCTGGGACTGATCAGCCTGGAGAAGACTGAGGGGGGTCCTATCAGTGCTTATAAATATCTAAAAAGCAGGTGTCAAAAGGATGAAGCCAAGCTCGTTTTGGTCATGCCCAGCAATGTGACAAGGGGCAATGGGTACAAACTGGAACATAGGAAGTTCCATCTGAGCATGATGAAGAACTTTACTTGGAAGGTGACGGAGCACTGGAACAGGCTGCCCAGAGAGGTTGTGGAGTTTCCTTCTCTGGAGATATTTCAGATCTGCCTGGACACTTTTCTGTGTAACTTATTGCAGGGAACTGCTTTAGCAGCAGAGTGGACTCAATGATCTCCAGAGGTCCTTTCCAACTCCCACAATGCTGTGATTCTGGAATTTGAACCTTGCTGCTGTTGAGAGACTGCCCAGAGTGCTCCAGGTGTGAAATTCAACAGTGAACACATAGCCATCAGTTTTAAAACACTGCCAGAATTATTTGCAGATTTTTTTAAAAGAAGTAGGTTGACTGACTGTGAAGTAATGAGCTTCTTTCATGTTTCCTTCACACCCCCCTCCTCTGGAGCACATGCCTTTAGAAATAACTGCCCCAACAGCACATGTCATATTACATCTTCCAAGAGAGAGGCTAGATGAAACCTCATTGATTTACAGGTTGTTGTGTGGGTGTGTACCATGGAACAGCATTTTTAGAGGCTTTTAGCACAACAGCTTTTATCCCAAACGGCTTAATTAAAGCCTGATATTATAACAGTACTATTTGCCCCAAAATGAACAGTAGCTACACCAACCGCTGCTGCATTAAGCCTGGTTAATGAAAGTAATTACAATATGCTAGTAACAAAGGCATGAGGGATGAGGATAATAAAGAGCCATTTGCTGCACACGGAGGTCTGCGGAAGCCCCCAGCTCCCCCCATGCTGGAGCAGAGCGTGGAGCTGGCAGCCTCACCACGTGCCCTCGCTCCACATGAGGCACTGGGGAGACACGTGCCAGTGCCACCCCTGCCTCTGGGGAGCACATATGGCCCTGGCAGACAGCTCTCTCCAACTGAAGGAAGCTTGGGAAGTGTGATGATGAATGGCAGAAATGCTGGAACAGAAGGGTGCTGAAAGCAGGAACCGCACATTATCTTGGAGAGAGGAAACAGTGAGTTTTAAAGGGAGTTTTCAGACCTTCCCCTGCACACATGGGGTAGCCTCTGCTTTTATTGCTGCGGATTATTTAAGCTTGGCTGTCAGAGATCATAAATACGCCACCATCCAAATTACTTCTCTGATTTTGAATCTCAACTGAACACAAACACAGAGTTCCCTGCATGAAAACAAATTGTGACAAACGGGGAAACTACAGATTAGCACTAATGCATATGCTTGAGGTTCTGACCCCAAATTCAGTTAATAGAAAAATGTTCTATTTCTCCAAAACCTAATGGATGAACTCTCAATCAATGGATATCTGAGGAAGCAGGATGAGATCAATAACAGAGCTAATTTTGCAGAATTAAGGAGCAACATGAAGATTTTTAACGAGGAAGCAGACACCTTTGCAATAACTGCACTATGATATGTTGCCTAGCAACAAGATATAAAAATGATGTATAACACCAGTAACTTCTTTCACATATGAAAACAGCACCCTACCAAGACAGCTTCATAATGTACTCTTACAAACTAAAAATCCATAGAGACCATTAAAGCCTCCATCTTCTGTAATATACTCTGTTAAACAATCATGTGTTTTTGTTAATGCAGTAAAACACCGAATTTATTTAATGATTACCCAATGATACATCAGCAATAGCAAGCAGGAATGTTTCTATTTTAAGCCTGCAGAATCCATCCCAAGGTATTGCGCCGCCGCAGAGAGCAGATGTAATGAGCCAGACCTATGCAATGCCAGTGCGGGGGGGCTGGGGGGAAAACACGCTGTGGATGGCTAAGAAGGGTGAATTAAAACCACCCACTGTCTGTTAAAAAATGGCACTATTGGAATGCATGGGAATGCATCTGCTCCTTTTACCCACATTTTTCTCTTCCTTGTAGCTTAATGCACCTGAACTGAAAAACGAAGAGGATGACAGACGAAAGAGACGGCTGTTGGTAGGGCCATCTGCAGCCCGGGCAGTGGGGGGAGCAGCTGGCACCAGCCCCCAGCGGCAGCAGGGCAGCACTCGCCAGCTCAATTACGGGAGATGGTCCGCAGCCAAAATGCGACCCTGCAGCCAGGTAGCTGTGCCAGGATGTCAGGTCCTGGTCTCCAGGAGAGGTGAGGGGGAAAGAGCATCCCTCACCCTGGGAATGCACCAGTGTGCTCCTAGCACCTAGAAAAGCAGAGGCAAGAGCCTCTTACACTCTTAAGAGACTCTTAGCAGAGCCAGAAATGGGACACTGTTTCTCCAAAGGAAGAAACGGTGTTTAGGGCTGGTAATGCTTTGGGAATCATGTCAGGCATGGCTGGGAGTACCCAGGATTTGGCATATGGGGAGTGGGCATGTGGCTGAGGGTCTGACCCTACCTTGGTACCCAGCATACATGGTCACAGGTGAGCTGTGAAACAGCCCTGCAGCCCAGCTGCCATGGCAGGAGCAGTCCTCCTCCCAGCTCCTGGTCCACCTCTTAGTGAGGGCCCTGTGGGTCTCCTCCTTATCCCCACAGTGTCCCTGCCTCTCCTTGCTGAGAGCCATGAGCCATGAATATTTCCACACAGAGATACCTGCAGATTTTCTGAGGTACATGTGATACATGTCTGGAAATGAAGCAGACGAATGTGGCCCTTAATCCTCTGTTGATCTCATGCTTTGAATTTTAATCTCTCTGCCACTGACTTGCTTTTTTACCTTGAGCAAACCGTGGCAGCTCTCTGTTCCTCCATCCACCCATCTGTTCAAACATATCTGGCCATGCTGCCCTCTTGGGCTGACCCATATTTTATTGGATCACGGAGAGATTACATTAACATGGGATTAGATGCCAGGACACCTTTGGATGAAAATAAAAACCGTGTTGTTGCACATAATAAGCATAAATCATCCTGGCTTTGAGCTGCTGAAAGAATTAAATATATATGAAGGCTAAATATTCCACAAACATGGCAACTTCAACCAGAACAGAAATCCTCATCTTTGGATGAAGGGGATTGGTAGGTTATTGGATCCCAGGTTTTGTTAGGAGCAGACCACAGAGACTGAGCACTGCCTGGGGTCCCCAGGCAAAGGCATCAGGAGTGGCCTAGCCCAGCCTGATGGCAGCCATCACCTCTGTCAATGGCCTTTGAAGGTGAAGTGCTGCTAGAAATTAAAAAATGCCATTCTTCGTGTTGTACCAGGGACCTGCAAAAGTTCATCGTCAGGAGACAAATGTGATCAAAGAGGAACTGGTGCAATTTCCTCTAATCTAAGTGAAGGCCAACTTTGGAGTCCAGCAGAGAATTTCTCTCCAGAAGGTATTATCCCAGCAGTTCTTTGGATTAAAAGTAACCAGGAAGTTGGAAACAGTGAGATATAGAAAAATATATAAATATGTAAATGCATGAAGGGAAGTCAAGTGTGACTCCCTTTCCTAATTGCCTAACATGATTCCCACAAGATGCATAAATTACAGCTCCTATTAACAGCACTATGAATAATAATCAGTTTACTTTCTGGCTTGTATCTAAATATACTTTCTATATGATTTCATCTTTTATTCAGCTGTTTAAAAGCAGAACATCTAATTACAGTTCCTATTAGTCTACATTAATTTTTTTTTTTTGCCACAAAGCATGTGTGATGACTGATTTTCTAAAAACAGGCAGAATTTTTTAGCATATGGAAAAATCATGTTATTATTAATACATTCCCACATGACTCTACATTTCAATTCCCTTAATTATTTAGTCATTGCTGATTATGTCTTTTCACAATTCATTATCCCATTTCCTGCAACGTGGGCATTTTATTCATTAAGTGTCAAAATGAAGGGCCTGACCTCCAGAAAGATAATCAGGAAATAAGTGGCAGATATAAAAGGTCTGGGTTTCCCTTAAGTGCTCACTTATTTCAGTAGCTGTGCCATGTTTTTAGTAAGCACTGACAGAAACTAACTGTTGTTGATAATTCCAGAAATGCGCACAACTGCCAATCTGCATGAGAGCTGTTTCTCCAAACGCGTGCTGCCTGGCATCAGCTGATTGCTTCTGCTGTGAAGTGACAAGAATAGGACAGCGTGACAGCAAAGTGATATCGCTTATTATGTAATGATGCCAGGAGGCTTAGATGGGATATGAGGAGGAACTTCTTCATTGCAAAGTCTGGTCAGGCATTGGAACAGACTGCGCAGGGAGGTGCCGGAGTCACCATCCCTGGAGGTACTGGAAAGACATATGGATGTGGCACTGAGGGACATGGTTTAGTGATGGGACTCCATATTGTTAGGATGATGGTTGGACCTGATGATCTTTTTCAACCACCTAAATGATTCCATAATTCTATGAATAAGTTGACCAAAAAGCTGATGGGTTCTTAGCCTTCACATTTGCCCCTCCTGGACACCATGAGCTCACAGGTAACCTATAAAGTGTTGGGGCTCACCTTGAACTTCTCTGTCCCCTAAATGAGTGTTGCACCCTTTAAGCAAGGCTGCTTTTTCCACACTGTGAATGATCTGATGCATGGAAAAGGGAGTTCCAGAAATACTTGTGAAGATAGGAATGATTCTGCCTTCCAGAGGAGGCCAGAAAGCAGCCCGGTGATGAGCATCTGGGCCTACAGGTGGAGCAATGCTGATGAAAAAAGACTCTGAATAGTCCCCAGCCCATGAGAAGGGACTTTGCAGGTGCTCATCAACATAGCGTGGCTCCTGCTTTCCAAGAGACCTTCAGACTACACTGAATTTTGGGAGGGCATGTTGCCCACTGTCTCCTGTTGAAGCTGGACCTCTGGCAAGGCAAAAAAGCCCAAGCTGGTGGCCAAGAAAGTATAACAAGTCACATTTCCAACTTGATGTTTAGACCATAGGCCTGGAGAGGGGCAGCCTTAGGATTTTGGGCTAGGTGTTGTATTTCAAGCAATCAATAGATCAAAAATAGGTCCTTGCTGCACCCAAATGCCCAAACACATGCCTCTGGACTTCCCCATGACCTGAACCTCAACCACAGCTGTCTTAAAAACTGAATGATGATGGAAAAGCATGAGGTATAAGCATTGCTGCCTGGCTTCCCATGTTCGCTGCTGAGCTGGTCCATTCAAATGGCAGCAAAAGCTTGGTAGACAGCTTTCAGATGTTAAGCCAGCAATGTATCAGGGGTGTTACATCAGTGCACTTCTCCCTCCCCTCTGCTATAGATATTTGCCAAATCCCATAATAGCAAAACTATTACTATATCAAAACCAAGTAATGATTATTCAGAATACTATCGCACAGAGTAACAATTAAAATTGAAGTCTGAAGATTAATTAACCTGAGCAATTGCTAATAACATATGGTAATTGTGCAAAGATGCAAGTGAAAATACTATTTATAATGTATAATATGTATATATGCGTATCATTATATGTGTGAAGGCATCTATATAGAATGCATACATCCTGTTTTATTTATGGGGTTCCTATCAGCAAAAATTAATTTGAAATGCTTTAATAGACATTACATTAATATACAGTAGTTTCCTAAATAGCCTCATAGCTAGACAAATACTTTGCCTAATGCCATTTCATTTCTGCCAGCTGCACGTGAGTTGCTTTTCATCTGACACACACTTCGTTATACATTATTAAACAGCCAATCCACTTGGCCCCAGAGTTAGCATCGTGCCCCCTGCTTATTTTTTTAACAAATTTCCTCTTTTCTTTTGTACCAGAGTGATTAATCATTGCAGCTAACAGCACACTGTTTATGATCTGAGTCAGTGACTTCAGACCATCTTAATCTCCTGTTAGGCAGGTTTTAATACGCTGGGAATTTACTTGCAAGCTTTTATTTATAGCACAGTATGCTCTCAATTTCATGTAATAACCAAAACAAAACCTGCAAATAGCACTTGATTTCTGCTTTTAATGCTTCTGACAAACTTCTATGGAAGAGAAAAGCACAACCAAAACATGAAACAGAAACTAAAAAAGCAGCATGATAAATACTTATTTTTCAAAACCGTCTAGGTTTTTATCCAGTTGTCTAGAGAGAACCTGTTGCCTTCCAATTTCTCTCTGCAGTCAGATCATTTCTGGTCTCGGTTATTTTGTACCCTCTGGTTGTCTGCAACAGTGCTTTAGATGACTGGCTTATTAAAGTGTGGCCCTCTGGGGCTTCTAACGTCCTTATTTGCAGCATCCTTATTTGCAGCATGGTTGGCAGAGAATCAGCTTTGATTTCTCTGTTAATAATACAAATATTTCCAGCTAACTGTAAGATCTATGCTGAAATGGCTGACCTCTTTTCTCTGTTATAACAGCAGTTCAAAAGACTCTTTTATTAAGCCAAGTGCCTGACCATTATTGTTTTTTATTGTGCTGCAGTTTTGTATAATATTAAGGGAAATGATTTGAGGGAAAAGATAAAACACCAAATGGATTTAGTTATCAAAAACTTGATGGTGTTTCATCTTGCTTCAGGAGCATCCTGAAAGAATATTTTGGGAAGATTTTTATTCTTTTCTTAGCAAAAATTGCATACTTGTTACAGTGCCCTCCATCACTTGGGCAGTGTCAAGGACTCCAGGCTGGAGATCTAAGTCTGCTTAAGCAAATGCTGAGCAGGGCAGAGACTGGGTAGCTCTAGAGGCTGGTTAGGGTGAAACAGGAATGAGGTTACATACACAGGGCTGCTGTGCTGCTTTCTCAGGGCTGGGAGGTATGAGGAGGACGCAGAAGAAAAAGCAGCACACAGTGTTTCAGATTGGTGGTCAATGAAGTTAAGGAACCAGCTCTGTGGGGCTTTGGACAGTGACTCAACACTGTTCCATCACTGAGGTCCTTTTGGTTTTCTGGGATGTAGAAGAAACAAGTAGGATCCAAGATCTTTCTCCCATGGTCACTTCCACAGTAGTGCATCTGCTGTGCCTTTGTTGCATGTATTTTAACCTGACATTTTTTCATCCTCACATTTGTTCCTTTATCCTAAAGCCACAATGAGCATCTTAGCACAATTCCAAGGCTTGTCTATCGTGTTCTGCAGTTGGGATATCGGTGGTTCACTCTAATTTATGCTTTCTCATGTTCTTGAGCTGTTTCCAAAGGCAGAAGATCATTATAGACTCTAAGCTTATGTATGTTCTCCAGTTTTCTTCTTCTAAGCATTGTCAACCAAATGGTTTGGGTGCAATTGTGATCTTTTGATACTACTACTTGTTTCTTTCTGTTGCTGTTGTAGAAAAATTTCCCATTTACAAACAAACAAGCTTTCATCCCTCCTAGCTTTAGTGTTCATGGCCCATTTCAGTCAGTTGACTGGAATCCCTCTGTAGTCAGTAGGGAGAGAGACATCTCTGGAGTACAATTTTTCCCATCCCTTCTCATGTGACACTGGAAGATTAAATTAATAATGTTGATTAGAAATCTATCATCAAATAACTACAACAAGGTGAGATAAATTCCATCTCCACTCATCACTTAACACTCATGTAGTAAAAACATCTTAGTTTAAATGCCCTCATTTGCTTTACATTTTGGTGAACTCGTATAATTTTACATGTTGCACTTAGAACAAGCAACTTGTTAGTGACTTCACTTTTAGAAATTTAATAGAAATATATCAACTAGTGTAGAGATAGCAAGATGAGTAATAAATGTTACAAGAACAGCTTTAGGCATTGCATACTAATAGCTGTGGCAGGATTGACTTGCTGCGGCTTGGTTCTATGATCAGCAACAAGATAATTAGTAAAATTATCCTGCAAATTCATTATCTTGATTCCTTCCACTTGTGCATTTTATTCATTACACGCTAAAATGAGGAGCTTTGCCTCGAGACAGACAATCAGAATATAAGTGGCAGACACAAACGGTCTGAACATTCTTTAAATATGCCTTGGTAACTGTGACCTTAAATAGTCTCCGTGATACTGAGGAATTTACAATTATTATTGCAATCAGAAAAAACTCTAATTTTGAAGCTGTGCATTTTATATATTTTGTCAAACCTTACCTCTGTGTCGGGATAAATTACTTAAACATTTGATAGCTCTATAGCAGGTTGTATTGTTCCTGGCTTAGTCCAAATTCCCTGAAATGCTGTGCATCACTCTCCACTTTCCTTGTCCTCCCACCATCCAGATCTCAGAGGCAGCTAAACTGTATCATGACTCCCTTCAACCCATGCATCTAGAGTTTTGGGTTTTTTTAGCTGAAACTACGGTGCAGGAAATTTTCATGTGCTGATGCACTCGGGGCTGCTATCCTGCTATACAGGTAGGACACAGTCCGACATGAGATGAGAGGTTCCAACCGTTTCACTAGAATCAGATGGTCCAGCTATGCTCTGTTGAACAAAATATTTAATTCTACAGATCCTTATAAAATGTTTCACTTTTTAGAACTGCCAGAAGCTTCATGCATCCCTTCTGCTCAGAAAGAACATAGAGTTCAGCGTCAATAAGAGTTTCACCAGCCCTTTCAGTGCCTGTTTTGCAAGGAGCGCTGAAGCTGGCTGCCTGAATATTGAACTCTGGAGTCAGTGAGCTAGAGCAGGCGGCACCATGAAGGTGATTCACTGCTGGAGCCAGACTTGTTGCACACAAGAGACATAGCGCAGTGCTTGGCTGGAATGACCCTGCAACCATCTGGATTCAGAAACAGCCACAGAGAAGATGTGAGATGGCTGGGGTGGATAGGTGTACGACCAGCTACACTTTTCCTTTTACCTCTCCTGGCTTCAGCATTTAATTGCCCTTATCTTTGCCTCGCAGATTTTTCCATTTTCATGTAGTTTAACACACTTTTAGTTGTAGGATTCTTAAAATGCTTTTTTCTTGAGACATGAGCTCCATAAAAATGTGTTTTCCAAGACAGCAGTGCTTTAAAATCCTTGCTTTGTTTTTCAAAGAATCCTGAGTTTTTACTTGGAAGAGCCGATTTTATCATTACAGTAGGAAAACTCACACTCAGGATGACATAAGGCCTTAACGTTTAGCAAGAGAGGGTTTTGTGGAAAAATTGAGGACATTCACCTGGTTATGGAACATATAATTATGGTTATTGTTGGGTACTTCTTACTGGCCCCAAACCCTGCAAGGCTCCTACGATGTCTACAATTATAACCAATCCTTTGGCTCTTGGCCGGAATACAGGTCCTACTGGCCCTTGAAGAGACAGAACAAGATGAGTCATGCACCAGCCCGTTTTTGTATGTGTTAAGCTTGCCAGTACTTGCATACACTATTTAGCTGGCATGGCTTTTACTGTGCCATATGACTTCTGAATTAGCTTTTGCCAAGTGAAGCGTGTTAAGAAGGGACATTCTCAAGCTCGGCTCGCAGCCGTGCCTGTCTGCAAAGCTGCTGCAGTGAGAAACAGTGCCAGGGGCTATGTGACAGTGCTCAAGGCACAGGCAGCTCAGGGTGGGCTTGCCTCTTCCCCAGCATCACTGGTGCAAGAGATAGTACATCAGGACCAAAAACTATGGGTCTGTGTTTTAGCTCAGAACTCCCTCTCCCTGTCCATCCAATCTGCGTGCATTCTGCTGGCAAAGAGGCACAGAGAGAGGGGTAGAAATGGACATTCCTTCTGAATTGTTTTAAATCAAAGCTCACTGAAATGACAGCAAAAAGAAAAAAAAAAGAAAAAAGAAAAAAAAAGTCAAGGAAAGCTTAAATGACAAAATACAGAAAGGTATACACATCACTGAAACAATAACTGATAATGAGCATCCTTTACAGAAGGGTCCATTTGATGACTTGGGGAATCTGCCTATGTATAATTAATGAATTCCTTATGGCTGTTTTTTACTGTGGAATGCTTTATACTATGGGTACTAGGAAGGCAAGAAAAATAATTTAGCACCTGCCCATGAACAGGTTAATAGCTAAATACTACCAGCACCTGTACAGATCTTACCCAAGGAAAAGAAAACGTTAAGGGCCTTTTTATTTTTTTTCTTGTCCCTCCACAGGGGGCTAGATTTAGACAGTGGAAAATCCCAGATAAGAGAAGAAAAATATCAGGTACTAATCCCAAGTCTTAAAAAAATCACAGAGCCTAAGTGACTCTGGTTAGCCCCGAGGGACCCAGAGACAAAGGCAGCTTGTTTGGGAGGAGACAGCCTGAGGGCAGCTCTCTTAGGGGGTAGACACCATGCAGGATGAAAGAGGCTGCTATCCAAAAGGGCAGGAGAGGGAGAGCTAGCTCAGCCTGGAAGATTGGGTGGAAATGTCATGTATGGAGCAAGGGAGTTGAGGAGTGGCAGCAAAAATCAACGAGAAAATTTAGGCAAGGCAAAGTGTGCATATCTTCTGTTGCTTTGCTTGGAGATGTACACCGTTTCTCTAGCTTAAAGGGGAAAGAAATACAGAACCCACTTATGAACTATTGTTTTGGAACAACTGCAGAACTTGCATGCCTGCCTGAAACAATGGTCACATATTACAGAAAATTATAGAATCATAGAATCATTAAGGTTGGAAAATACCTCTAAGACTATCGAGTCCAACCATCAGCCCATCACTACCATGTGCACTAACCATGTCAGAAATGTGAGGTATACAACAAATGTTGGTGGATTCCTCCAGCTAAGGGAAGCTTGCCTGTGAGTTGGCACTAGCGCTAGCACAACAGGCTGAAGACTGTCCATCCACTTAGGAAAGGTCTAAAGAGCCTGGAAATGGAGCTCGTGTCTCTTTTCCCAGAAAAAAATTCTTCGTCTCCTCTTTTTTTGCACTGTGAGGCTGCTGCAGCTTTCAGCTTCCACATCAGATGAACAAGAGAAGGAACTAGCTGCCACGGCAGCAACTATATTTAGCAGTCTATTCTGCTACTGATGCATATATACCTGGCTCCTGTTGACTATAATGAGAATTATTCTGCCAAACCAAAAGGAGAATAGGCCTTTTAGGATTCAGTTTGTACTAACAAAACGTCTATGGAAAATTACCCTCTTTTGGTCCATGCTAAATTATTCCAGCTTTTCATTAATACTCATTAAGTTTCTAAGAGCTGGCATTTTTAGGAAAAAAAAAATAGTTTTCACTGACAGAAAAAAGCCATTCAGATAAATGAAGAAAATGTTTACTCAGTTTAATAGGAGTAATTTTCTTTTTGGTTCTCAATTCAGCATCAGGATCTGAAGTCAACAAAGGTTGGATTAGGGTCTACAATTTTTTTAATAAGGTTCTTCTCATTTACACTGGAATATGTTGAAAACTCAGGGTTATAATGAACCATTGCGTATGCGTACATGCAATGCCAGAAAAATTAATAATGTCTTGAATTTGTTTGATATTTGTTCAGCATTCATGAGTAAATAACAAATAACTTGATAAGTTTCATCAGAAAAAGCATGTGTAAAACCCACGTAGCTGGAAGTAAACTTTTTTACTGCATGAAGGCCACTTTCTCTCCCACCAAGTTATTGTCATTGCTGTGAACAACTTCTTTTCCCCAAGGGCAGAGTGACAGGCTTAGAAATTCTATATAAAATTGCATGTTTTTCACCTGAAGTTTGTATGTAAGCCTTTTTATTTCCAGGTTATTTTAAGCATAGTCAAAAGTAAGCAAAAATGAATCTTTTAGAAAATTTCTGAAATGTAATGGTTCATCACCATCTCCATTATAACCCAAACAGCGGTACTGTCTGAAGAATGGAGTTCAGAATGCCATTATTTAAGGCTATATCAATGATTTGTTGGTTAAAATAATCGCATCTTTTCCAAGTATCTCAGTTTTTAAGCACACCCGATAGAATTTTACTTCATAATCCACCAAGTCCAAAGTAACTCTATAAATGACAAATCTCATCCAAACACAGTAAATTGCATTTAGCACTAACTGTAAAGGACACATACTATGGTATTTTGTTTGGTCAAAATGGGATTAGTAATCAATCTCTCTTAAGATACACTATTCACTTGGAGCACTTTGAATCACACAGGCTAATGATTATGTACATTCTTCTCTTTCCTTCAAAAGCAGTTTTTACTTTTCACATTTTCAAACACAAAGCAACAACTAAATGCAGTAAGCTGCATTGGCAAAAAGATGTCAAAACATATGGAATTAAAAAATTTCCAATCACAACTGCAGTGCGTTAGCACTGTATTCTCCAAGGTCTTTGAAATTTTCTACAAGGCTGAAGGAAACCCAGCACATTGCACAGAAAAGCTAGACCACGGCTACCCTAATGCACCAAGGGACCACATACCCAAACAGTGGCCCACAATTGTCCGTATCATTAAATTATTCACATCAGAATGGTTTAGACCTTGGCCAAGTCTTACAGACAAAATCCATGCATGCCCAGAGGCCATTCCCCACAGGCAACACTCTGCTTTGTGGCTGTAAGAGAGTTCAGCACTTTGGATATGAGCCACGCTACGTTGACTGGCCTCAGGGCAAGAGAACAGTTATTAGTCCATTTTATTTATTAGTACAGACATCGCTATGGAATATTCTTGAAAGTGATTTAATTTCCTTTTAGCAGGCTCCTATTTTCTCCCACAATTTCCTTAATTGGTCTTTCTGCCAAGTGAAGCTAACTTTTAACTCATGTGTTGCTTCTAAATATGATTAAACAAGATTAATAAGAGAATATTTGTCTCAGCTCCCGAACGAGGAAAGCTGCCTCTCTCAGACATAAACAGAGAGCTCACACTTCCTGGGTCAAACCAAAATGGGACGTGTAGTGGGAGAGCTCCCACTGATCAGTCGATCTATGATGTAAGAGCTGTCCGTAGGGCTGTCACCCTGTGGGCTCAATGACTACCAGCCAAATTGGGGCTGAGTGGAAAGTGTACTATATAACAGCATCTTCTGGCATTGCTCTGGTGATTCAGCTTTCTTAATACCCAGTTTAGTCGAGGAAAAAAAACCCACAAAAAACAGCAAACAAAACAACTCTTTTTCAAATGATTTATAAATTGTATAGAGGACAATATACATTACAGAAGAAAGCCTCTGCCACCACAAGGTTTACTGGAGGATGCCTTAATCTCAAGTCACATCTCTTTTGTGGTCTCACTTCATCTGAGTGAATCTTACCAAAGGGATGTAAAGAAGGCTGCTTTCTAAAGCTGACAGATGAAGGCACCAAGCCCCCGGCTCACAGCAGTGTGGGTATGTATGATTATCCAAATTTTATTCTTCTTTCATTAGGACAGATAGTGCACATCCTTTCTGGTATTAATATGCATAATTCTGTTGGCCTCCAAGGAACTGTGGCATGGATAGACAAAATGAGGATCTGTCTGGCCCTTTGCCATTAATAACAAGGAGTCATTTATCTATATTGGAACAAGATGGTGATGGTGCCTCTTTTCCAGCTTTGTGAAGCACTCTAAACAGAGGGAAAAATTAGTAAGTATTTTACTATATTATTTTGGTATAGCAGAGAGGCTGGATAATTCATTCTGGATTCTCTCTTGCCTTGTCAAATAACAGGGTGTACACACTCACTACAAAACAGCAATTTGGAAAATTAATTCCACCACATTAGCATGGTAGTGTTTCACCAACTCTTTTATAACAGCCTGCCTCTTACTAATACAAATCCATTGCACATTTGGTACTTATGCTCTAAAACAAACATGAGCCTCTTTCCCCCTATTCAGTTCAAAACAGGACATATTTTGCTGTACTTGAGCATGTCAGTACCTCAGTACATGAATGGCTCATGTCACTGAAAGTGCCTTGCGCCCCATCAGGTCCCGGGAGACTGAAGCAGAGGTTACCTCTGAGTGGCATTTACTGTAAGTCTTATTTTCACTGTAAGGTTTTCTAGTTTGATCCCCTATTTCCACTGAACTGTTTATAATTTTTGCCTCTTTAAAGCAGTATTTTTCATTGACACTGAAATTCATTATGTTCAAGGTTTCAGTGAGCAGCATACAGCAGACTACGCATAACAGCATGTACTACAGACCTCAAATTGCTTTGACATACCATTTCGAGCAACAGCAGTGAGAGCAGCAAAAATCCAAGTGTGGCAATTCAGGGGGTCTGCTGATGTACAACCAATTAACAGCTGGCTGATGTTATCACTGTTAGCATTGCACTTCAGAGCCATTTTACACAGTATTTTGTACCTGAAACTGCATGCTAATGACCAGTGAATAGACGTTAACGCATCTGGATTTGATTAGTGGACTACAAATGTTCACTGACAACTGAAACACACAAAATGGGTTGTGGCACTGTGGGACATGGTTAGCAGGCATGGTGGTGGGTCAAGAATTGCACTAGATGATCTCTGTGGTCTTTTCCAGCCTTAATGATTCTATGATTCTATGAACATAGACAAAAATGGGATGTGCTATGCATGGTGCCTAAATGAAGAGCACTTTCAACTCAGGCTGACGGCAACTAACAGATCACTTGGAGAAATACTCTGATGACCTCAGAAAACCAGCCTGGTGCCACCTAAAAGGGGCAAAAGTTACGAAAAGTGTAGAGTAGCTCCGCAGCCTTTTGGACGGACAAGGAGGTAATAAAGAGACTGGCAGTAGAGCACAGGCAAAGAAAGGCCAAAGCACCACAAGCAGATGGTGTACTCTGAAAACTGCCAAGATATGATGAGTCAAGTGATTACAGTGTACGAAGGTACACTGCCTATTCTGCAGTCATTGCAGTTTATGTGAACAAAGCGAAAATATCTCTATGTAACCCTGGTGTGGTTGTTAATTTTGCTATAGCAAGACAAGGTACTGCATGAACTGCAAATTCTCACTGAAAAGCTGGATAAGATCCAAGCAGAGAGCCTGATAAAGTTCCACGGTGCTGTCATCCACATCGTCAATGGTACCTATCTGGCTGGCTGGGGGAAAGCTGACATAGGGAAATCACACAGAATCACAGAACTGCAGGGGATGGAAGTGACCTCAAGAGATCATCGAGTCCAACTCCCCTGCTAAAACAAGTTTCCTACAATAGGTTGTACACGTAGGCATCCAGATGGGTCTTTAATATCTCCACAGAAGGAGACTCTACAACCTTTCTGGGCAATCTGTTCCAGTGCTCTGTCAACCTTACCATAAAGAAGTTCTGCATGTTAGTATGGAACTTCCTATTTTCAAGTTTTAGGCCATTGCTTCTTGTCCTATTGCTACACACCTCCTCCACTTGAGAGAATGGGGGAGCCACTGGCCTCATCCACTTGTCCCCCACCTCCCTTTACATATTTATTAACATTTTTCAGATCCCCGGCTGCTGTAGAAAAGAATCATAGAATCATTTTATTTGGAAGGCGCTTTTAAAGGCCATCTAATACAAATCTCCTGCAAAGAACAGGGATGTCTACAGCTAGATCAAGTTGAACAGCACCCATCCCAGCGTGACCTTGAATGCCTCCAGTGACGGGACAGCCACCACCACTCTGGCCAAAAGTGGATGCTATGGTGCCTTAAGAAGAGCAGTGTTAAAAAGCAAGTATTGGATACTGAATTAGTTGACTTGAACTATAATTAAATGTTTCTGGGTTGTAGTGTTTTGGGTGAAATGATACAATATAAAAATGCACCCAATGCTTTTTCTTTTTTTTTCTTTTTTTCTTTTTTTTCTTTTTTTTTTTGAGCAAAAAATACAAAAAGAATGACGGTGAAGAGATGCAATTAATGGTATATTTCAGTCAAAACAGTGCCTGAGATGCTCTGAAATTAAGGTTACTAAAAGTAAAGCAGTGTTATGAAAGTTCTTCTGAAGATTACAATGAAAATAAATGATACTTTATTCCTCTGATACATTTTTAATACAATTCTATTACTTCAGAGTACTTTTGCACTCCATGAGACTGAACAAGAAAGATTGTGCACACTGGGCTCCTTCTGGGTTTTCTAACCTCCCCTCTCCCCCATCTGCAGTTGCTGCATTCCCCCCTGCAAGTTCCTCAGGGGTTCCCCTGGGCTCAGTCGCAAAAGCCAATCTGAATTTCCCCATTAAGGTGCTGAGCTGCGGGCAACCTCTTCATCCTCCTCCCAGACTGCCACAAACCACTCTGCTCACAAAGGTGGCTCTTGATCTGCACGCCTATACTCGTGCAGAGCAGCAAAGTGGGTCTCATTCCACCTGTAGGCTTTTCCCTCCGCTTTGGAAAGCAAGATGAGTGGTTAGAAATATACAGCTGATTACCATATTTGTGTTCTGTAATTCTTCACATGTCTGACTCCACCAGGAGCTTAACTGAAGCCAGTGGGATCTTACAGTCATTAACATTTACAAGGCAGCAGTTCACAGTTGTTGAACTAACAACCTACCCCTAAGAAACTGATTTTTCTCCCCTCTAAGTATTGACACGTGCTCTGCTGGCTGTGATGCTTATTCACAGTGACAGTGTGTTTGGTAGGATTTTGTGTTTTCACAGGATTTGTCTTGCGCAGACAGTTTCTAATTTACCTCTGCTCTTGTTTTAATTCAATCAGCTGATGGAGTGCAGCTGATCTCACAGCACATATGGCTGTTCAGGTTGGAAAAAGCCCTGAATATTTGATGGGTTGATCCTTAATGCTTTCTGCTAAAGAATTAGCAGGCCTGCTAATGAGCCAAGGGATCCCAAGTGGGGAAGGGGAAAAACACAGAATTAGATGCTGTTTTCATTCTTCTTTTTTTTTTTTTTTTTTTTTTTTTTTAACATGGCTCAAATAAAGACTGCTGCGTTTTACACAGTCTGACTGGTTTTACAATATAGAGAAATTCAAGTGCATCCATCACACTTAAAAGGACCTGTTTTCATAAGTGGATGTTCTGTGGCCACAGGGAGTCACAACCTATTTGCAAGGGCACCCGAGGCACTCACCCTGTGCAGGAGGCTTGGGCACCAAGCAGTTATCCCTCACTGGCGTGTTTGCAGCTGTAGCCTCAGTCCTTTCACTGCCTCCGCCACTTATTTTTCTGTCTTTCCTGAGAAAACCTTACTTGTCCTTCATCCCATACCCATCCTGCCTCCCCACTCCCCAGAGGAGGTCACTTCTTCTGTGCTGACTGGCTGAGTCTGGATTCCCTCCAGCCCTTTGCTCAGTGCTTCTGTTGCTCTCTTTCATCAGTTTCCCTCCACTGCTGCATCCTGCAGCGAAATGGTGTTTGCAGACCAAGTGCTTGACACTATGTCCGTCTCTCTCCAATTCAGTGACATGTCTCACGTCAACCCAAAAAACAAAGGGAATGCACAAGGACCATCCTTAATAATTAAGAGTTCAGATTGCCTGTTGGTTTCTTTTCAACAAAGCCACTGCAGCTCTAGGAAATCACAGCTAAGGCTGTAAGAGCAGCCAGATCAATCCCAAACCACTTATCTTACAAATCCCGAATTGCCTACATCCAGCACTCAACCTTTCTCCATAAATCCATTGCAAATATACTCAGAGTGTGTCAGATATTGGTTGCAACAGTTATTAGTGGAGTGGCAGAACTTCTGCTCCCATTTTTTGCACGTACTACAGCAAAATAAATATTTACTCCAAACCCCACCAGTAATAACAGCATATACAGTTAAACACATACAAGCAAATAGAAATCAGCTAAAATTATGAAGCTCAGTTAGCAAGACTGTGTTTCAGGAGACGCAGGGAATAGATTGGCTTTGGAGATATCACAGCGATTGAGGCAGCAACTGCTCATGGCAGCATGGAATTAAGGATATTTGAATAGTATAACTCCTTTTTTCTGCTTCAAACTTTTTTAGCATGTCCTCCATCTACAATGTGAAAGCTTACAAGGAATTACCTTTTATAGCTACAGTGAAATAATGCATCTTTTCTCTCTCTATTTGACATAACATCTGCAAACCGGTCTTACTGCATAGAATCATAGAATGATTACAGTTCACCACCATGCCCACTGACCATGTCCCTCAGTGCAACATCCACACGGTTCTTGAACACCTCCAGGGAAGGTGACTGCACCACCTCCCTGGGCAGCCTATGCCTCACTGCCTCACTGCTCTAAGAATGTTTCCTAATAGCCAACCTGAACTTCAGGCCTTTCCCTCTCATCCTATCATTGTTACGTAGAAGAAGAAGCCAGTCCCACCTTGCCATATCCTCCTTTCAGGTCACTGAAGAGAGTGATAAGGTCTCCCCTGAGCCTCCTTTTTTCCAGACAGAACAATTTCAGTTATTTTTATTGAAGGCTTTACTTTTCTCTGTCCTTGACATGTGTGCCTGCAGCTGGACAGAGAAGTCACTATGCTTTGAAGAAGTTGCTATGAATTAGTGCACGGCATTAGATTAGGTACAGGATTCCTGCAGTGATTATAAACTCAGCAGGAGTCCTTACAGCAGCTCCAATCTCGACAGGGTTACTGTCTTGTTAATCAACCTCCTTCAGGACTCGAAGCAGTTCTGTGCTTCAGTTCTTGGGGGCTTTGCTTGGAAGCTGCAGTTCTGTGCAGAATGATCTGCCAATTTACAAAGTCTACAGAGCTTTGATACACTCAGTAAAACACATCAGAAAAGGCTTGACTTAAGCTGTGGAACCCTGTGTTACATACAGACCACACAAAACCTATACAATCTTCTTGACATGATCGGTGCAAAATAAGATTTGGAGATTTTTAAGCAATGCCTAAACTGGTCTGGAAGCCCAGGCACAGATGTTAGCTCTGGTCAGGTTCTGAAACCTGCAGGTGATAGGATGCACACCCTCACCTCCTCCCACACAATAGGGGAAAGGGAACAGAGGGAAGAAGACAGAGAAGGTGCTGGGCAAACTTTCTATCACCCTTCATGTTGACAGGGAAATGAGGACACATGGCCCACCATGAAGTGCCTATCCCATGCTAGAGCAGTCTAGGCAGGGAACACACTGTCTAGGAAGGGAGGCTAGCTACTGTCTGCTTTGTCTTGTGGAAGAGACAATTATAATGGAGTGCAAGGTTTCCTAAAATTTAAATTTGTAAACAACTTCTTCCTTTTGCTGATGTCCTGTTAATTACAAAAGGAAGAGTGACCCTTCCTGTTACAAACATGCTTAGGTGTGATGTTGAAGAGCTATCTTTTCTGAGGAGAACATAAAGATTGCAATTCCCTTGGATTTTCATTGTTCTGCCCTGAAAACCTGTATGGAAACTGCCTAGCAAATTCTGGCTTTACTATGGAAATAGCATCTCCAACAACAACATGGAAATGGTGTTCCTTGTTTCTGAAGAGCAATAAAAATAAATCTGTGTTAGAAGTGAATTGACCCATTCAGCACAAAAAGAGGCTATGGAGGATGACATCTGGAAAAGTGTGGATGCCAAGTTACAAAACGAGTAGCTATTACTGTTGCTGTTTAGACCAATGTCAGTAACAATGACCACTCTGATACTGATTTGTACTGCAAGAGTACCTATGAACAGCTTTTGTACTATGCTAGTCCTTGACTCAGAGAGTTAATCTTTCAAGAAAATGAGAACAGGTGGGCCTAGCTGGGTTGTACAAGGGACCTGTGAACAATACTCTCCAACTTATGGTCTGATTTTTGGCTGGTCCTGTATGGAGCCAGGAGTTGGACTCAGTGATTCTTACGGGTCCCTTCCAACTCTGGATATTCTATGATTCTATGGGGGACAGCAACGTTTAAGCATGAGAAACAGGTATACATCCGACATCACCACTGTTTTCCCACAGTCCTTGTGAAAAAGGAGACTCTTAAGAGGGGATCTGAAGGTAGGTATGGAGGTAATTGGGAAAGTGTTTAATGCTCTTCCGAGATCTGATGGGAAATATGGGATAAATTAATTCATATAAAATTTAGCACACTGTTGTGTGCTGGAATCTGGCATCACTGTGATAGCTAACTGGTAGCTAATATGTCAGCACTTGAGTAGACGAGGCCTTAGAATTGAAGACAAGTAACTCTGCTGGACATAATAGAGAAGGAGATGACAGTGGTGAGATGCAAAGACAAAGGTAATACGGGCCAGATACCAAGTTAAGATTATGATCCAGCAGCATGAATGGATGTGGACAAGACTGCACCAAGAAAAGGATGCTGCAGTAATTTAGGAGTGTAATGAGAAATCAGACCAGAATTAGACCTTTGTGAGCAATGAGCTTCAGTTAGAAATTTTACAGAGTACTAGTTTGCAGGATTTGCATGTAGTCTTGGACACAGAGATGTGGGGGAATTTTAGTGTGAAGTGATACTCAGGTTACAGACGTAGAGGATGGGCAGACTGGAGAGGTTATCCATGAAAACTGAGTGAGAGGACATGACTGAGGGTGAAAGTGGTGTGCTCTCTATTTTTGCCGTGTTAACCCTCAGCAGATAGTGAAATACTGATGTTAAGTGTGGCTTTCGACTCTAAGCATACCTAAACTGCCCCCTACCTCCTGCCCTGTAAGGAGGCGGTCTCAGCTTTGAAAGCCTTACATGTCTCTTGCCATCCTTTAAAGTCTTCTGAACATAATTTTTCAGAATCAAGGAAATCAGAAAGAAGTTGGTAAAAGTAAAAGAAGCTGAGGGAAGTAGTAGGACATGGGACAAAGTGCTCTGCAGTCCTTGGCAGGAGGAGATGTGCCGTGCAGATCCTCAGCCAGGTATTTTTGGTAGGTACTTTTGTTCTTAGGCTGCCTTCTCCAGGGAGAGACAGGATTGCAGCCAGCACAATGACCTGTGAGAAGTGAACAAGGGGTCTTCGGAAAGCTGCTTGTAGTTAACTGATTCATTCAACTTTTAAGCAAAGTGCAAGAATTTTTGAATAAATCCCAATGAACAAAAGGGTCCTATCCATCCAAGGGTGTGCTGCACATTTCATCGTGAAGCTTCACAAAAATATTTCTTGAGGAATGTGCCCAAGAGACAAAGAAGAGAGAAACTGTGTTCACCAGTTTGAAGATGTACCTTACAACTGAAGGTCATATGGTGCATTCTGCACTACATGGGACTGTATGAGATTAGAGTCTTTTACATATCCATGTTCCTACACATGAAAGGAACCGTGTCTTCTCCATTTTTGGCCACTTGAACAATTTGTATTTAAGGAGGAAAACTAACTTTCTTAGCTGTTCTTTTAAAAAATCCTATATTAAAAAAAAAAAACAGGTGAATGAGTCCCACGTCATAATCTCAGTGCATCGTGAAAAAGCTCTCATGAATTACAATATCCACTACTAACTTGTAACAAAAGAATAGAGATTAAGTCTAAGACTTGTTGGATATGCAATTAAGTCCTACCACAGCCCACTTTGTAAATGTTAGCTAAGTAAAAGCTCTGCCAGTGAAGTCATAAGCAATCCATCATAATCAACCTTCAATAAACTCTTTGTCCAGTTCAAGAATTAAAAGCTGTATTTAATATATTCATGGAGAATGGAGAAATGCCTTTAGAAACAACAGTCTTAATGCACTGCTAATCTCTAAACCAAATATTTATAGCCCTGTAGTTTATAAACAATCTGGAATATTTGGGTAGTGGATATCCAAGAGGTGGATACACACACAGTAATAGAGAGGTTTTACCATTCCATCCACCTGGCTTGGTGTTTTACTATTATATGAATTGTAAATATAAAAAAAATATTGTATTGTCAGTGTAGAAAGAGAACTGAAAAGAGCAGGAATTAAAATACATGAAAATGGTTCACTGTTTATTAGTTTGTCTGTGTCAAAAAATAATCAATATTAAAGTTGATTCAACCCAAGATGTGTTCGGATATGTATTAATTTGGTCCATGAAAATAAACTAGAAATTACTAGGATAAAAGAAATAATAATGAAATATGGAAATAACTGCAGATTTTGCACATTGTCATTATATAATGGACATAATGGAGATAATGACATTACATAATGGATTCTAATTAAATCCAGGTGGAAAATGACCTTCCTAGACCTCCCTTCAAAATTAAGATTTTTGACAGTCGTGATTAATGGAAACACGCACTTTGCATGGTTTGTAAACCTGAAACATCGTTGTACATTTCAGTTTATAATTTATCCCATTATCTGCTTCTGCATGCATGAAGGTCAGCTGTACTGGCACAAAGTAGCAGTGAAAGCCAGAGGCTCTGGAAGGTTGCTTACACACATTTTCAATTCTTTTATTTGGTAAATAATTTTGCCTATTTGTTCCTTAGAAAGATGACAATCTTAAAGTGTGATATATTTAACAGCAGTAATTGCAATATTCTTGTTGTTCTCTTCCCTTTTTAGAGTAAACAAAATGGCACTAGAAGAAAGGGTTTTTTTTTTAAGAATTCCTACCCGCAATATTTCTTCAATGCAGCTGTTATCTCCTGTTCCACTGTCCTGTAAACAAAATGAAAATTCAGTTTGTTTGTGTTTTAAAAAGAAATAACAAATAGCAGGTTGAGGACATGGTTGTCACATGAAATACATTCAAAATTCTATTAGAGTTTCAAAATGAGGCCAAGTCTTTCCAGCCTCTGAAAGTTGCACAGCTGAAAATTCTCAAATTATTCCCTGTCACCACCACAGGAAGATGTAATATTTGCAGTGTTTACATATGATTGGCACATATTTGTATAAATTCATATGATTTTGTTTATGCCACTTTTGGGTGTGCTCCATGCTGTTTCAAATATACTGCTTATAAATAAGCATAAGCAAAATGGTTATTGTCTGTACACATATCCAATATGTGCAGTTATTTATATCAAATAAATAACATCTGTCTGTATCCTTTGTGCAAGAAAGTTTCTGCAGTGACACTGCCTGAGTAAAGTCTGACAGTACATAGGGTAGCTGTGATACTGAGGGGAGAGCTGCAGGGACAGCCACACTGAGCACTGGCTGGGCAGCACAGTAGTTGTGAGAAGGTGATTACTTCTTAAAAAATGCTGACCCCTAAACCCACCCTGCATGCTGTGAGTTTGAGGATGCATAGGAATTCAGCTCTCCTGAGTGGCACAACTTACTCTAGAGTCACTAGGAAACATCTCTTCTCACAAAGAGCAGTGATGCAGTGGCACAGGCTGCCCAGGGAGGTGGTGCAGTCACCGTCCCTGGAGGTGTTCCAGAATCGTGTGGATGTGGCACTGAGGGATGTGGCCAGTGGGCATGGTGGGGGTGGGCTGATGGTTGGGCTAGATGATCTGAGCGGTTTTTTTCCAACCAACTGATGCTGAGGGCCTGCCCTTCTCCAGCAGTTCTCCAGAAGACAGAGGTGGCTACTGCATGTTGTAAATTTTCTAGGGATTTATTTCACCACACAAAATTTTCCAGTGGATACCAAATTGAATATCAGCCAGTAATAAGCCTTTGCCTCAGAGATAGCTAATAGTATCTCAAGAGGAGAGTTGTTGAGGGATGTGATCCCTCCCCTCTAGTCAACACTGGTAAGGCCTCAGCTAAAGCACTGTGTCCAGTTCTGGGTCCTCCAGTACATGAGAAGCATGGACATACTGGAGAGAATCAAACAAAGGGCCACCAAGATGAAGAAGGAGCGTAAAAGAATATCAAAAGAACTTGGTTTTCCAATATGCTGAGCTCTTGTCACCTGAAAACCATACTTCTCTGAAGCATCTGCATTTGTTGCCCACGTGTCCAACAGACAAAAAAAATACCATCAGCCAGTTTTGCATAGCCCTGGACGCCCTGAGTGCTGCTCCCCAGCCTGAGCTGTGGCACAGAGGAGGCCTGGATTCACATTCTCCCATAGCCTAACAGCTATAACCAAGGTCAGCAGTACCACAGCGTAAGGGAACAATCTGTTGCGTAATTTTTTTGTGGCTTTTATTTCATATCAATTCACAAAATGTCACAAGGGCATTGTCAGCACTCCTGCCAGATCTTTACTGAATATGGCCCTTGATTGTTAGACAAATGATCTGTGCTAACTCTTCCTAGTGCAACACATTCTTTGCAACACATTCTTTTAGCTTTACAGACCCAGGAAACTATAAACCACTGATATCAAAGAGAAAGGAACTAAGCATTCCATGAAGTCAGCCTGTGGAAAATTACTTGTATCTGACATACTAATACTAAAGAGCAGCTGCAGTCCCACACAGAAAGCCCAGTTCTCATTGCACCCCTGTCCCCACGAGGCACACAAGGCTCCCCACCTTCCCTGCTGCTGCGCTGCAAGAAAATAGTTCCTGGCGCCAATGAAATTAACAAGACAGACAGAAACATGCACACAGAAACAGCACAACTGTCTCTGGATAATGAAGAATTCTAAAATTTGTATTAGCAATTTTTGCTTGCTTCTTCTCTGTGTCTTTCCCTCTATTTTATAATTTTATTTCCCTAAAGCCTGGTCTGTGATCTTCTGGAAGTCATTGGTGAGTGGTATCTGTCAGTGGTCTGTACTGGGAACAGTACTGTTTCATATCTTTATTAATTACATATACAGTGGGATCAATTACATTCTCATCATTACATTCTCATACATCCCTCATTAGGACCAGAGGGAATGGTTTCAAGCTACGGCAGGGGAGATTCAGGCTGGACATGAGGAAGTATTACTTTTCAGAAAGGGTGGTCAGGCACTGGAATGGACTGCCCAGGGAGGTGGTGGAATCACTGACCCTGGGGGTGTTCAAGGAAAGGCTGGATGTTGTGTTGAGGGACATGGTTTAGTGGGAGCTATTGGGAATAGGTGGACGGTTGGAATGGATGATCTTTTAGGTCTTTTCCAACCTTGGTGATTCTATGATTCTATGATTCTCAATGAGTTTTTAGATTATTCCAGACTGAGAGGCACAGTTGATATGACAGAAGGAAGGCACTATAGTGATAGAACAAGAATAAATCGTTTTAAATGAAAAGTGGGGAGATTTAGATTAGATATACAGAACAAATTCTTTACTTAGAGCTTGGTGAGGCTCTGGCACAGCTGCCCAGAGAAGCTGTGGTGCCCCATCATTGGAGGTGCACAGGACCGGGTTGGATGGGGCCCTGGGCAGCCTGAGCTGGTGGGGGGCAGCCCTGCTCACAGCAGGGGCTGGGACTAGGTGGGCTTTGAGGTCCCTTCCAACCTGAAGCATTCTATAACATCTATTTTATAATCCCACTAACAACAGTGGGGAGAGTAAAGCCACCACCCTGTATGCCTTTTTTACAAAACAAAGAATGTGCTGCTTGACTTCAAGTTCACTGCTCTCCACTGTCATCCTAGACAAGGAGGCATGAGTTGACTTATCACTGTATGCCTTATCTATACAATGCACTGATGGCAAAATAGTGCTCGTTACTTTCTTATCAAGGGCAAAATGACTGAGGGTAAATTTGGCAGTAGGCTATTTCAGAGAAGGTTCAAAAACAAGCTTCTATTTCAAAACGAAATATCCCTCCTAGAAGTGTAATAAAATAAGTCTGCAAATACTCATCAGCAAAAAATTATCCTTTCCATTACTACAGAACTAAAGCCATAGCTGTTCTCCTCAGTACATATCTCTGGGCAGAAAGTAAAAATATTTCCACATCTCTCTCTTAGTATTATCACAATGACTTCCAAAAGGCAAAAATAAAGAAAAAAGCGCAAGACCAAAGAAATGCTATGCAAAAAATGATAGTAATATTTGGAAAAGAATTCCATTTCTATACTATCCTCTTTGTTCTTCATCTTTTTAATACCAAAGATAAATTTTTGAATGTATTTTTTGCTTTGAATTCTGACTTGCTGGTATGTATCTTTTGTTACTGTTGATATCAAAGTTCCCCGAGTAAGGTTAGAGAGGTTAGGAGTTAATGTCCTGCACACAGCAAGCAAATTCAATTTCATGTGGCTTGGGGCCATATATTTTTCTTTATGATATCACAGAATCATAAAATCAAAAAAGCACAGAATGGCTTTGGTTGGAAGGAACCTAAAAGATAATCCATCCCAACTCCTGCCATGGGCAGAGCTGCCCCCCACCGGCTCAGGCTGCCCAGGGCCCCATCCAACCTGGCCTTGAGCACCTCCAGGGATGGGGCACCACAGCTTCTCTGGGCAGCTGTGCCAGGGCCTCACTGCCCTCTGAGTGAAGAATTTCTCCCTAATAACTAATCTAGACCTCCCCACTTTTCATTTAAAGTTATTCTTGCTATTAGACCATGTAAAAAATTGTTTTCCCTTCTGCTTGTAAGCTCCTTTCAAGTACTGGAAGGTGCCAGTGAGGTTTGCCTGCAACTTTCTCTTATGCAGACAAGCCCAACACCCTCAACCTTTCCTCATAGAAGAGGTATTTCAGCCTTCTGATCATCTCCACACCCTTCACACTCCAGATGGGGCCTCACGAAGGCAGAACAGAGGCAGACAATCCCCTCCTTCGCCATGCTGGCCACCCCTCTTCTGATGCAGCCCAGGACACGGTTAGCCTTCTGGGCTGCATACAATGCAGAGTGTTGATGCAGTACCTGAGGCAGGTCTGAAAGGGGTCTGTAGGCCTTGATTTGGAAATGTTTCCCCCCCTCTCACTCTCTTTTTTCTCTTCTCCATTACAAGCTCACTCACATCACAGAGGAAACCTGACAACCTACCTTTAACATATTTTAATAACTATAAAAGATAAAAATAAAATCTAATCAATGTTTCTTGAAACCTGAATTAACAAAAGAGAATGCACCAAATAGCCCCATGCTGTTTGTAGGAGTGGGCTTCCCTGGTTCATTCATCGTTGTGTCAGTTCTGGCTTCATGATGCAGCACCCGCTTAAGAATACATCAAAGTGGGCTACAGCCTCCACAGCTCTGCTGTACCCATTGCCTTCACATCACAGCCAGCGCCAGGAATTGGCATACTCATGCGGCTGGCATGGCACCTGGTGGGAGGAGGCGCGGGGCTGCTGCCGAGGAGCAGCGGCTGCTGCAGAAACAGCCGGGAGCATCGCGCTGCTGATAACGCATGGAGCTAATTACAATGCAAAGCACAGAGAAAGAAGACTGACGAAAGGCTACAGCGAATCCTTGGGAACTGGGATGTCATTTCAAAAATGGCTACATCTGTGCAAATTTTTTTTTTTTAGAACATTACTTTTTCTTCCATTAGCAACAGTTTTCAGAAGGAGATACATAGAAAAACTCCTTGGAAAGGAATTGCTTATCTCCGATTCCCTTGTTTCAAAGCTTCGCATGAAGAAAAGAAACAAAAATTACCAGGAACTGTTTTCATTTCAGCCTAAGAGATTTTTACAGTGTGAGCCTGTGGTGTTGTTACTCTTTGTGCTAATCACTCTTACAGAGCCTCTAGGAGTTACCAGATTTTACCTCCAACAAACATTAGGGTGATTAAGATCTCTGGAAGGCTGAGATGCACACTCAGCAGCCCTGCTGGCCTCTCTAGGAGCTAGGTTTGCTGTGTTAGTGCTGGGATGCCACCATTGGCCACTGCATGTCCAGCCCCTCGTACCACTACTGCCCCAGAACTACCCAGCCACCACCCACCAGAAACACAGGTAAGGGAAAGATAAGTATGGGAGGATCCAGCAGGTGTCAATAGAAGGAAACAGCTGTGTGCTTAAAAAAGAAAGGCATTCATTTCCATTACAAAATAAGAGTCTGCAATCATAAGTTCCACTAGCAGTTATTTCTCTGGTAGTGCTGCATCCTCTGAATGAGGCACACACATCACGTAGATGCGCTTTTCACAATCCTTATTTTGGTTAGAGTGTTTTGTGGGGCAAGGCAAGACTGACAGGTGTGCTTCTACTTCTTATTCTTGCTCATATGTCTGGCCTTCTACATGTTGGGTTGTGCAGAACTTGCTCTCTTGAATTTAAAGTGGCCTTTCTCTCTCTGACTAACGAGATGGGCATTTCCATCTTGGTGGGCAACTTGTCACCTACCAGTGGTACATCCCTCTAAATGGGCTGGATGTCAGGAAGCTGGGGCACACAGCAGTGCACCCCCAACCCACCAACACTGGGAATACTGCCTGCTCCCCTGCTGCTCAATGGCCTTGTTGCTCCCCAGAGGAACAGAACTGAGCTGGGCGCAGTTATCAGAAAGAGAAAGGAAGAGACTGCTGAGGAAGCTGGATTTTCTGTTGTTCATGATTTTTGAAAGCTTTGTTTTGCAACTGTACTGTTCCTTACTAGTTATTTGGAATGCCAGTGGCCATGATCTGTAGATAGAGCAGTTTTCTCCTGTGCTCACACTGCTGTGATAGGAGCTGTTTCACTTTTACTACAAAGAACTACTGTTGCTGTTGCCTTAGATGCTGAGATGTGAAGATGGGAACTGGGATGAATGACTGAATTCTCCTCAAGTTCTGTGTCAGAAAATGCTGCACTAATTAAAGTTATTAAAGCTATCTAATTTACAGTGACTGTTAATAAACTGTTGCCCTTAATATGCTCATTTTCTTTTTGAAACTGTCTTCATATTTATTATGGGGATTATTTTTCGTACCATTGGATCTTGCAACATGGTCTGCTTCAAAAGGGAAGAGAAGAAAGTTTAACAGACGTTTTCTTCAAGAAAAAAAGAAGAAAAAGCAAGTGATGAAAGTTGTCTCACTTTGGTTTAATGGAAGCATCTGGGTATAGTAACTGTGGGTTTTGTAAGTGCAATGTCATCATGCCCCAGTCCTGTGCCAGGAACTGGTAGATAATGTACCTAATCGAAAAAGATGAATCAAAATGTTCTTAGACAGAAATGCCAAATGACTGTGTAGACTTGCTGTGCACACTAGAAAGGAGAAGCTAATTGGGCAAGAGTGCGTTTTGATCACAATCCTTGCTTTGAACTCAGCTCACCTACAACTGGGGCAGGACAGCAGCTTTTGGAGACCTCTGAGAAGGGAGACTGCAGAGGGGCTAATGAAGCCACAATCCAGAGTGTCATCAGCCCTGGATGTGCTGGAGCTATGTGCAGACCCAAGGAGCCAGGGGACGAGAAAGGATCCAATCTTCCAATCTATATATCTATATATATCTATATCTTATCTATATATAGATAAGGTTGGATCTGGAAGTAAAGGCACTCACTGCAATTTTATTTTTTTAAGTAGGAGGGTGATGAGGTTAGAGCATAACTCCACCAGTGCACACAGGGCCTGCCACAGAGCTCAGAGGTTCTCTTGCATGAATAGTGCCTGGCTTGAACTAAGTATGGAAATCGCTAAGTCAGAAAGCAAGGTGTTGCTGAAGGGCTGTGGACTGGATTGCTGCTGGGAGCTTCTCTTTAATTGAGGCACCTACAGCCCAGTTTGGAAGTGGCGGGTTTAGCCATGAGTGGAGGGGATAGTGTAGGGCTCTTTGCACTGATGAGATATTCTGATCCAAGTCCACTTCACAAAAAAAAAATCAAGAGAATGAAAAGACAAGAACCCTTCAGAAATTTCTTCATCCTGCCCACCCCTATGGGCCATCAAACAATCAGTTACTGGAGCTGCACTGGTAACATTTCATCTACTGAAAGATGCTTGGGACCCCCAGATGGGGCCTACTGACAGATGAGTGGAACAATTTTACAGGCTTTTATGTTATATTCATAAAAATGAGAAAACCTGAGCACATCAGAATTACACTGTGACCCAGCAACTGTAAAAGACAGTTGTAATGGGGAAGAACTGCAATGTTCTGTTAATAAAATATAAAGGTTTTACTGTTATTGGGAAAGATGGATTGTGCAAAATCAGTACCATGTCAAAGTATATTAATGTTTTCTTTCACTAATGAAACAATAGGGGCTGATGTGATTACACTGACTTGTTACCCATCTGAAGAATACAATGGGATGATAGTAATGAAGACTGCAGTTTTACTTCTTGCTACTTGTTCAGTCCTGAGTGGCACCAGGTAAGCAACTTGAAACCAGTAGGCATTTACCAAAAATGCTATCGACAACCCCTGCATAGATTCCACAGCATCCTTTCCCATCTTAAAACCAAAAAAGGGTCAGCAGGAAACTCTGGAAATGACTTCACTTTATTTCATTTTCTACAGCACTGTATGTGAGCTTTGATTGTGTGAACTGACCAGTGGTTCCCAACTATTTGTTGCAAAGTTTCTATAACGAACACCGTAATGTTTGGGTTTTGAAGCAGATAAGGCACTCTGGTGAACACAGGGGCTTCTCTCCTTAGCCCTTGTGCCTCCAAAGCTAGCCAAGGAGCCTGTGCTGAATGTGATAGAGATCAGCTTGGCTCCCCCCCATTAGATGCTCTCCTTTCTGCTACATGGATGGCCAATTAGTGTCAACTGGAATGCTCTATTTTTAGTGATGTGGCCGCTTGTCTGCTGGGACCTGGACTGAGACCAACTGATTGCATCTATTATATTGTTTGTGTTTGTTTGGGGAGAATACATAACATCTGTAAAGCAGCAACAGTTGGAAAAACACGCATTGTGGAACTGTTAATCTTTTTGTGACATTTTAATATGAATATACCATAAGCTAGTATAATATTCAATAAATTAAATGGATTATTTTGCCAAGAGATTCTTTAAAAATGTTAATTAACAATAAATCAATAAAAACTATTCAACATGAAAATCAATTACATCCCTGTTTACATTATTTAACTCCAAGCATTTGTTTGTGTGCTTGTAATTAGCAAGCTATAAAAGACGCCATAAATAGGTGCATAATGAGAAGAACTGTTTATAAATGATAATTGGCATTCATTCCCACTGAGCCAAAGGTGATGTGATTACAAACTATCATGCAGAAAGGGTTAATCCTCTTACAGATATACAAGTTTAGAGTACAGAGCTCTACAGAAATCCCTCCTGCAAAAAGACCCTGATTGAAGAAAGCCCCAAAGGAGAATTTGAGAGAAAGAGTAAGGGCTCATGGGTACTCCTTAAAGCCTATCTACATCCAAATAGAATTGGTCATGGGGAAAAGCCTACCTTTTGGGTGGTGGGGCATGATAAGCAGAATCTGGCACGCAGAATTCAGTGTTTGTACAGCATCATCATGTAAACAATATCAGAAGGATGGAGGTGCAACTAAAAATCTGGGTGAACACCCTGGTAGGAAACAAGACCGCTTTAACACTACCTCAGTCAAAGATTAGGGCCAGGAAGGGTCTGGCTTTTACTGAGGACTAAAATAGGATCACAAGATGTTCAAATTGCAGCCCAGAGCTCAAAACACTGAGCAGCACTAGCAGCTTGTGTCTGTAGAAGGTAACACCTGAGTTTTTGTCACTGAGGTGAAAAAGTTTGTTTCCTAGGGCAAAATAACCTCCCATTAATGCCTATTGCTGAAAACCACATTCTCAATTTTAGAGACTGTGTCTTAGTCCACAGCCTGGAAACATTTGGCTTTCTATCAAAGCTTTTTGCTTTTCAAGGAAGTCACCAACACATGAGAATTTTGGCTTTAGCAGTGTCTCCTCCTCAGCAAAACAAAAAGCTCATGCTTTCATAGCAAGTGCTTTGGTGAGGGCAGCAGCTATCAAGAACCTTTGGCAGAGCAGGTCTGAAGTATGGGCAAAGCAGTGGACATCTGGCCATGAAGCCAGCCCAGTTAAACAACCTCTTTGCAAATCCCGAGATAAACTACTTTTTCTACCTTGTCAGGGCAAAATCTATGTTTATTTCCTTTCTTTTCTGGACTCTGAACTGAAGTTACTTAATGTTGTCCTGAAACACTTACACTGTATTACTTTCCTTGATCTGCACAGAATATCATTTCAAACACGGAAAACATGGATCAGGATTTTTTTTTAGAAAAAGGAAAGTCTGTTATCTGTAAGGAATAGAGAGTGATACACAGTGGTTTGAGAATCACTGCTTGGTCTCATGGCTAAAACATGTCCTGGTCATGGCAGTTACGACCTGGACATCTATTTGCCCAAGAGGGATGCAATTTGCTACTGGATACCCAAAGATTTATCAATGAAGACGAACGTATAAGCATCTGCATCTCTAAAGCAGTACCTTGACACTTCTGGTCAGCTCAGGTGATTCTCTGCACAGAGGCTGACAAATAGTACAATTCTCAAAGCTGCAGGGAAAATCTCAGCAGAGCTTTATTGTGCTCTCAGCATTCCTGAAAGTCAAAAGAAAAATCAAGCCGTGCTACGGTCCCTGACAGACTGATGGAAACACACTCTCTGCACAGCTACCGAAAATTGTACTCTCCAAAGGTTTTGCAGAGCTAATAGAACATGTGAAATTTCAAATAAAATGTCAGTGCTGTAATGTCTTAGGACTCTTACTTTTCTCTTGTTTTCATGTACTCTCAGGTTAGCATTCCTTTCAAAGGGGATATTGCATTCAAAAATCACAGTGCTTTCTGGTTTTGTAACAGCGAAATACAGAGAGAGGAAGAAAAATCAGCCTCCTCTTTTCCAGATTTTGTGTCTTTGAAAGAGTTTGCTTACCCTTCTGGTAGACACTTGCCAGCTTCCAGCTGTTTGCACAGAGCTCACAGCTAAAAGCTAATGGAGAACCATTTATAAATACCAGAAACACAAAACTGTATAAACCACAACTTTTGGCCTTGTTACTCAGGGGCAGTAACCACATATCACTGTCACGTTAACAGTTTTAATACAAAAAAACCCTAGTCATAAATCCCTTTATAGCAGTGCAGTGCCACGGAGCAGGACTGGGTACGAACTTCAGTGCCCTGGATATGCCTACATAAAACTACTCTCAGCAGTATTACTGCCAAAAATGGTTTTAAATCCTGTATGCACCAGCATTTGTACATATGCAATACACTACAACACAGCGTCAGGAAATGAAAAGAAGAAAACAGCAGTAATGGTAGAGGTTAGTTTGTATTGGTTCTACACGACGACCAGGGCTGCACTGCACTAGAGAGATAGCCCTTAGGTTTGGTTGGTTTGCATTTCCCAAACTTTCATGGTCTGCATTCAAAAAAGTGCTTTTGGATTTTAATTTTCTATTTCTATTTCTATTATTTTTTAAATTTTTTAGGTGACGTTTCACAAGCTATATTTTCTCTAGAGGAAGAGCAGTTCACTGCAGCCTCATTTCATTTTAAATGGAAGCTGAACAGAGAGAAAATCTGCAATGCTGTTCCTGCTCATAGGAATTTCCATTTAGGTCGAGTACAACAAATATGCATTGTTTTAAGGAGCAGAGGCAGATCTCTGTCCCTCTAGAAGACCAGAAGGTCTCATTGCACCCCAAATTATAACTGCATGTGCAAAAACCATGAGTACAGTAGGAAAGCTTTTGAGCCAAGAAGCCACAAGCTTTGCTTTTGTTACACGATCTTGATGAATTTATTTCAGTGCTTTTATTCAGGTTTCAGGATGTTGAATCCTTTAAACTTGTTAGTATTTTCCTTTTTATTGTTCTCTACTGCCTTTCAGTGTTTTATTTTATTCCTTTGTTCCTCAGCGCAACTGAAGGTAATACAGTCCTGGGCCTATTACCCTGAATCCCTTTGATCTTGCGATGGGTATCAACAAAGAAGTTATTTGTTCTCAACACATTAAACCCTTCTGCACAGCTTTTTACAAATTCTGTTATGCAACTTTGATAGGGCCGGGAATGAGTTGTCAGCTACCAGAAGGCAGGGGACCACAAAGACCTCTCAAAAAGCCAACATATGAATGGTGTCATCTTTCTGTTTCACTTTCAAACGTGGCTCATACAGGTTTGCTGAATAGGAATCATTTGACAGCAGACATCTGAATTTGTATTGCAGACTCCAGCACACCTTTATAAGAACTTTAAATATCTTAGTTGAGTCCTGAGGATCAAAGCTTCCTATGTAATAAACCTATCGTGAGTTACCCAGGGAGATTTTCTGTATCAGTAACAATGGCAGCTGATTTGCCTTGCATAACAAGCGGCCAATGGAATAGAAGGGTTGGCATCAGTACTCTAACTAACAAGAAAAGGAACCTATCTGAAACTCAAGAATTATGGTAGGGTCTATAATTTACTTTATAAACCATCTACTACAATGTTAAGATGTACATGCATGAAGAGCTGTTTCAAACACATCAAATCTTGATTTTTTTTTCAAATCAGAGAAGCAGAATAATAAATAGAATTGGCAGCATAAATGAATATAATGCATGAAACAGAGAAAGCTCTTGGCTGTTTTTTTCTTTTTTTTTTTTTTTGTATACAGCATTAGAAACAGAGAAACATTGTTTCACAGCAATCTGCATTAAATACATTTGTTGTGGGTTTGAAATACTGCTAACTGTTTGTTTTGGATGAGAGAGGATGCTGTGCATTTATGATATATGATACCACATTGTCATCAATTGTCATGCTTTGTTTATGGGACTGAGTAATTTGTAATCATCGGATTACTATGTTTAGTCTGCACTCTGCTTTTTAGAGATGCGCATTAAACAGATCAAGCCCTTGCATGTTTACTGTATTTGTTTGTTTATTGGAGAAATGACAAGTGGCTCATTTCCCCAGGAATTAACTATGAGGGTTGCTCTGAAAGTAATGCCTCCTATTTTATGTTGTTGGCCCATGACATCAGAAGCAGATGTCGATGGGATGGCAGTAGAGGTTGAACCTTCCCACAAATATCCCATTACGTGTTGTTGCCATGTGACAGAATGGCATCTGACATGAAAGTGAGGATGAAGCAAAGGTCTGTCACTGAATTTCTCCATGTGGAAACAATGGCAATCATTGAGATTCATCAATAAATGCTGAACGTTTATGGAGCCCAAACAGTGGATGTAAGCACAGTGACAGTTGAACTGCAAGGCCAACACTTTCCCAGCAATGAGACTGTCATGGCAGCTGTGAAACAGAATCATAGAATCATAGAATCACAAGGTTGGAAATGACCTGCAAGATCATCTAGTCCAACCATCCTCCCACTTCCATTGCTACTACAAGCTACTAAACCGTATCTTGTAGCTCCTCACCCAGACTCTCTTGAACACTGCCAGGGATGGCGACTCCACCACCAGGAGGTCACCTCTGCTGGTGCAGATTTTTACAAGTGCAACAGCAGGCTTTTGTTCTTCACTAATGGCGAATAGCTAATGCTGATGGCTCTGCTGAAAAATACTGTTTTTTAGTTGAGAATTTGCTCTATCAAAAATGTTATTGCACTCTTTGTATCCATTGTAGATTCCACAGAAATAAACAGGAGGCATTACTTCCACCAGCATTTCCTGCCCATTTTATCTGCAGGCATAGCTCTGAATCCCCAGCAGCCCAGAAAAATTGTGGTGTGGTAGAGAGTGCAGCAGTTCCCACAAAACCAAGGATGCATCACTTGCAGCAATGGATACTTGGGGTAGAAGAGAGTGAAATGGTTTTAACAAACCAGCTCTTGTTTGTAATCCTATTTCTGCCACAGAAACACAGCAGTAAACCCGATAATGTAGCAAGTATTGCATACAAGGAGTTCAGCTGTTTCTGAGCATGGGATAGCACGGCTCTTGCAGTCAGGAGCTGGTCCATCTCCATTGACTCTGCGGTAGGGCTGCAGGAAAAATCCACACTAAGGAGCAGTCCCTACTTAATTTAAAGTTTATGTATGTGCATGCTATAAACATAACAGGATTTTAAACATCCACAGAAGAAGAAAATTCAGTCAAAAACCTGTGGCTGAACGCTTGCAACAACAGCCCATCTGCACAAATCACCAATGCAGGATACAGACTAAAGCACAGGAGAATAAGTCACCACTCACTCACTGCTCAAGTCATCTTCTTGGTGGCACTGCACTGAAACTGAAGGCACAAGTGAATAATAGAATTTGTCTTTCATAGAAAATAATTACAGAATCAAACGGCTGAGCAAAAGTGCATAATTTGTTGACTTGCCCCCCAAAATGTCTGTACCTCTGAGGTAAAACAGAAAAACCCGCAAGAATGAGGCAAGAGCCAAGATTACATTTCCATCCTTATCTCTCTTTACTGATACTCTCTCGGAGGTCCCTGCTTGCATAGCAGCTGCTGAATTGCTACAGTTTACAGTCTGGCATATTAAAATAAACTAGCACTGATTTTGGCAATTTGCAGTTGTGCAATTGCTGCTGCTGCTGCATAAAGACTCACCGGATCCCTACAGCAAAGGCAGGAGCTCCTCATCTGTTCCCACGTGTGAGTCAGACTTTCCCACTGGCACAAGCATAACTGCGGTAATGACTGCACTGTTAACATACCCAAAGTAACCTGTTATCTGTGTATGATTTCAGTACAGAGCATGATCCAAGGCTACCAACACCAAAGACGTGATTTCTGAGAGGAGCATGTCCTGCCATTTGATGAATGGAAAGGATTAACTGAGGATGCTTTGGCCTGAGATAGTCTGCAAAAATCTGCATTTTGCATGCACGCACATCACCGTGAAGATCTGTATAGCAGTTTACAAGCACACAAACAGAAACATTTGCAAACATATGCAAATGTAGTATAGTACACGTAGATGTACTGTGGCATGTATAACTTTAAATATGGAATATGGCTACTATTCTATATGGGCAATGCTGTCTATTTTTAGGAAAGATAACAATGTGTACATTTTGTAATCTAAAGAGCTGAAACTAATTTTGGTGGGCAGAACGTAATTCTACCAAAATAACACAGCATCAACTAAAAAGGAGAAAAGCCCTAAAAAACCCTTAAAAAGATCCAAAAACTTGCAATGGTTATTCTGAAAACAGCCTGTCTGCGTGAGCCTTCCTTTTCCAAATCAAGTCAGCAGACTTTAAGCTGGTTTCTCGGGCACAGCCCAACAAAGAATCATAGAATAGTTTGGGTTGCAATGGACCTCAAAACCCACCCAGCTCCAACCCCTGCCATGTGCAGGGCTGCCCCCCACCAGCTAAGCTGCCCAGGGCCCCATCCAACCTAGCCTTGAGTGCCTCCAGGGATGGGACCACAGCTTCTCTGGGCAGCTGTGCCAGGGCCTCACTGCCCTCTGAGTGAAGAATTTCTGCCTAATATCTAACATAAATCTTCCCTCTTTCAGTTTAAAGCCATTCCCCCTTGTCCTACCTGCCCATGCAAAAAGCTGGACTCCTTTCTATTTATAAGTTTCCCTCAAGTACTGCAAGGCTGCCATGAGGCTTCCCCAGATCCTCCTCTTCTGAACAAGCCAAGCTGTCTCAGCCTTTCTTCACAGAAGAGGTGCTTCAGCACTCTGACCATTTTCATGGCCCTCATCTGGACCCCGTCCAACAGCTCCTCATCTCTCTTGTGCTGGGGGTCCCAAACCTGGGCATGCTGCTCCAGATGGAGCCCCACAAGGGCAGAGCAGACGGGGACTGTCACCTGCCTCTCCCTACTGGCTACCTTTCTTTTGATGCAACCCAGGACACAGCTGGCCATGTGGGCTGCGGAATGAGATGGGGATGATGTACATTGCACAATGGACCAACTCCGAGTGATATGGGTCTGGCCTTCAGTCCCAGCCAGATATGGCCTACCAGGACTCAGAAGCAGCTTTCCTAAGAGCAGTCGGCAGTTTGTGCCATTAAACACCTCTTGCACACTTTTGTCCAGAATCAGATCAAAACCTTTGTGTCTGCTCACTGACTATCTGAACAGATGCCACAGGGATACAAAATGTTCCTCTGATAATTTTCCTCCCATATATGTTCAGTTACAAAATATGAAGTGGCAAAAATCTAAGGAAAGTAGTGCTGCCACAGACTGGAAATTCCTTTAGAAAACAAAATGATCATTAAATTGGAATCCTGCGTTCCGAATGATTGGCACCACCTTGTGCATGGAAAAATCAATATGAGAATCTGCAGAACTAGATGTAAGGAAATAATTTTTCCTGCCTATAGAAACTTGTTTTATTGTTGGTGGGACTTCCTGCAATGAGATAAGAATGGCTTTGGGAAAAGAAATGAGCACAAGATCAAACATTCCCACTTCATATCACAACGAACAAAGCAAAGCTGTGTGTCATCTTGTTTTACATGCGCTCATGAAAAGCTACCAGAGCAACTGGAGCACTCTCTCAGCAAAGCAAATGAAGTCCTTGACTTATTCTATCCTTAAAGATAGTCAGATATCACTACCACTGAGCAGATCTACTGCAGGAAATGTGAGCAAGGGAATAGCGGTGAAATTACGGTTTGCATACAATGAAGTTCTTATCCCTAATGTTTGGTACAAAAGCAGTGCATTTTCTAAGACAAACTATAGAAATGCAATTATTGTAATAGTGTATAATTTACCCAAATATTTTGACATTTTTCCACAGATAGTCTGTTTTCCACCATTTGCATACCTTTGACTCTAGAGTATAGGCATGCATGAGCACTGAAGGCAAGACAGCAAGTAATTATTTACTGATTAAGGAGTGGATGGGCTTGAAGTTTGAAGCATTAGCATTCTTATTTCATCTTCATCCTTCCAGAGGAGGACGGAAGAGAAATGAATGTTTTCAACTTGCTGAGATTCCTAATTCATGATGCTAATGCCATAAATTCCTCCTCTTTGCTCCTTTACTCGCTGCTGTCTCCTGATACGTCCAGGTCAGCCACGCTCAATTCACATTTACTTTGCTGGGGTGGTAAAGGTTACACAACTCAAATTTTTTCCATCTCTAAGAGAGGTGAATCCAAACGGAGCTAATTTGTATACAGCTGCAGGCAATATAAACATGGCTGGTTAGAATTCTTTATATAGTATAAGCCTTTGTACTCCATACTTCATGGAAGTTAATAAGTAGGTGTCAAACTCTGAATTAAAATTCCCAGAAGAGGACACAGCACAAAGGACAATAAAAATGATTTTTAAATAATCATAGGGATAAATAGCATCCACTTCTGACAAATGTAAGTGCTGGCATAAAATGTTATTAGGCTACAGAGATTTTCTTTTGTTCAGGAAGTATGTTTTATTCTCCAGCAGTGTCATTCATCATCCTAATGAGCCCTCAAAATGTAAATTAAATAGCAAAGACTGATTCATTGAAAAACATCTTTGTGCTGTGTGTTAAACCATTTTTCTACTTTTATCCTTATATATTGGTTCACTTTCATTGCAAAATAACCCCTCAGCCATTGTAGACTTTAATGACCGAGTTCAAGCAAAGCATATTTTCAGTAAACAGTGTTTATTCATTGGTGCTTTTGGTATTATAATTAAAAACAAAAAAACAAAAAGCAACTCATTTAAAAATGTTGTGCCTCTTAAATTATATTTGATCCGGAAAATCTCAGAAACCTGTGCATGCATGTGCTTTTTGTTTTACTCAGCATCACTCAGTCCAGGGAAACCCTCAATGGAAAAGGATTAGGAGAAATTTCAGGCAGCTTTAATTTACTAAACTGAATACATTAACAACTAAGCAAACACCATATATACTTTTTTTTTTTTTTTTTTTTTTTTTTTTGGTAATGGCAGGAAAAAAAAAGAACGTGGGGTCATGAGCTGAATAAGCTCAGATTTCTTGTTATCTGTTGATAAGAACATTACACATTCTTACCAGGAATGCAGCAAAGAGGTTTCAAACTTGACCTGAATTTATGCATGAGCATACACACAACAACAAGAGCGACAAGGAAGAGGGCTTTTCTGGAGCTGATCCAAACAAAAACATAACAGGAATGGAGAAAAATAGTAAAAGCATGTCTGGTTTTGGTATGATTAGTCTTCAGTTATCTTGTTCTCTGCCTCTTTCCTCCTCTTTCCCTTTATCTAATGCTTCTATAAATCATCTCCAGCTTATCTGGTATATATATGTTTGTGTGTATGTAAAATGAATAAGAAAATATTAATAGAGAAAGTAAAGTTTGCTTGATGACAAGGGTGCTGTTATTAAACTGCATGTGGAAGATTTAAAAGCCACAATCTTCAGAATAAATTACCATAAAATCTCAACATTCAGTGACATTATGCTTTTATGAGGTCAAAATATTGGAGAGAGACACTAGGGGTTACAATGAAACCATCCAGCTGTGAAAAAGGTAAGTACATGCATGGTGCCTTGCTGCCAGGGATCCAAAAAATGCCCCTAGCCCCAAACTTCTTTTATTGCCAACCCAGAGAGAGATGAGCCATGCCTTGGTGAAATTGAGTTAGGAGAACGTAAGGATGGGGTTAAATGTTGCAACTTTTAGCTAGAATATCTCCGATGACAAGTGGCCTTCTGAAGGGTTTCTCCTAAAAAAAATAAATCAAAATCGTGATTTATGGAAGCTCAGTGATGGCTCCACACTGCAACTGTTAGAGGGACCATATATGTAATTAGGTAAAACTCCACTAAGCAGATAGAAGAAAAGAAAAAAAAAATCAGGTTTATAGCATGAAATATTATCACTTAAGAAAATTAAGCGTCATGAACCCTAGATGAGAGAACTTAATAAACCACCTATCATTTATCTCTGAGTGCTGATTCAGAAATCAGACTGGCATTCACAACTGCAGTGACTGATTGAAATAAATGTGTGCAGTATAGTAGTTTATAAATGAAGACAGTAATTTACGAATTAAGGACAGACTTTATGCCCACAGAATAAGTTGCTACTGCTGAAAATACATTTGAAGACACTTCAAATACACTCGACTCATAGGAAAGAGTCAACTGAAGCAGAAGCTCTGCGAGTTTATACTTTGCTTGACTAGACTTCAAACACAGAGGATTTGCTAGACGAAGGGCCTGCCTTTCACATCTCTGTGCCCATAGAACATGCCCAGATGCACCATCTGTATTTTCACTAAATTCCCTTTTCGTGAGCCTGCATGTATTTCAGCAATCGGTATTAAATCATCTTTTACACTACATTAAAACACAGATCCATGGATCCTGCTAATGCTGTAAATGAGTCTCTTGAGTTGGCTGGTCAAAAAATAAAGTGCAAAGAAAGAATTGTGACTCCAGAAAATCTTCCTGTTACATCTCAGGCCACACAAGAAGTTGGAAAAGAGAAAGTAAGCAATGGAAACTCTTTATTCGGACTCCTTTTTTCAATCCAAAAAACAGTGAGGTTATGCATTCCATCTTAGTGTTTAAAGAATAGTAAAAATCTACTATCTAAATGCTCATCCACAAACCCAAGATTATATTTTCATTCCTATAAATGAACAGGGCAAGGCTTTGCAGCTTTTCTTTTCTTTTCTTTTCTTTTCTTTTCTTTTCTTTTCTTTTCTTTTCTTTTCTTTTCTTTTCTTTTCTTTTCTTTTCTTTTCTTTTCTTTTCTTTTCTTTTCTTTTCTTTTCTTTTCTTTTCTTTTCTTTTCTTTTCTTTTCTTTTCTTTTCTTTTCTTTTCTTTTCTTTTCTTTTCTTTTCT
>NW_024962262.1:47239569-47483871 GCF_019238085.1 Lagopus leucura | reverse complement strand
TTTTTCTTTTTCTTTTTCTTTTTCTTTTTCTTTTTCTTTTTCTTTTTCTTTTTCTTTTTCTTTTTCTTTTTCTTTTTCTTTTTCTTTTTCTTTTTCTTTTTCTTTTTCTTTTTCTTTTTCTTTTTCTTTTTCTTTTTCTTTTTCTTTTTCTTTTTCTTTTTCAACAGTTTCGATTTGATTTTTAAAGTACAACAGAAATAGCAATAAAGGAGAAGTTAATGGGACTGATCTGCCCTGGGGTCTTTCTGTCTTTTCTCAGCATGACTGAAGACTCAGTGCTTCCTGCCCGAAGGTTTGCCTTTGGTGCTGCACAGAAATTGCAACCTCTGCTCCTCCTTGGGCACTTGCAACCAATGAAAACCTACCCCAAAATAAACCCTGTCATCTGGGCCCCAAGTAAGGGGCTGACAAACACCTTACTCTTCCCCAAGCGATCTACAATGCAGGTAGCTGGCTGCTCAATTTGAAATAACGTTTGCTTTTGCTAGTTCAGGTACTAAGAGAACTGCAGTCCACAGCAATGGAGGAGCCATCAGCTGCTGGCTGCATGCTGAGGTTGCCCAGAGAGTTGGTGGATGACCTTTAAGTATTCCTTCCAACCCAAACAATTCTATGACTATGATTCTACGATTGCATGCTGTAGTGCAGTGCCTTCATCAGTTGCTCCAAACTGATCAGGAGTGATTTTGTCAGCTGGTTGCTGATATTATACCTACAACCTTTGCCAGCCCAAGTTCAGCTCTAGCTGCATCCCCAGTGTTTGGACTATCAACGTCTAACACAAGACACTGACATGGACAACACCACAAAGGGGCTGGCAGTCCTCAAATCACCCCAGGCTCAAGCTGTGCCCCAGGCTGGGCACTGACATGCAAGAGAGACCTTGCTAAGGAAATGACATGATGGGTGGCTGCTGGCATTTGGTTGGCAAGGGACCTTATCCTTGTGGGGTTCATCTTGCTGACAGTATTGACAATGATGGACGTGAAAAAGACCAAAACATGAAGGAATTAAGAGAATTAAGCTCATTCTATGTAAAATGTTCTCCCTGGAGTGTGTGCACACTGTCCCTTGTCTGGTTTCATTTTCTGCTGCTTGCTACATGGGAGCTGTTAGGGAGTCTGAATCTGGTAGGATTAGCTACGGCTCCTCCAGCCACTTGAAAGGTTTTTAGATCATACAGGCTCAGAAATGACTGGTGCTGAAGGAACTAGGGGAAAAAGTAAGGGTGAGAGAAGAAAAAAAGTCTTAATATAGTGCAATTTAGTGGTTTTTGCTATGCTGGATGTTACAAACCTTCTCCAAATATTCTTACAGTGCACAAATGGTGACTTAGAAACAAAATTCAGCATAAATGCGTAAAGCATGAGTACTGATGGAGAAGAATACTTATGAGGGTGCAGCAGAATGCAAATGGGTATCAGAGATACCAGAATCATTTTTCCTCAATTATTTTTGTCACAGACTTAAAATGTTAGAAATAAAATGAGCACTCGCAGGATAGAATCAGAAGTTGTGTTTTAAATAATGTGCATGCAGTTAAAAATAACATGTGTGCAGTTAATTCCGTGATAAATGATATCTGATAACATGTAGGTTGCTCCAAAAGTAATGCCTCCTATTTATTTCCACAGAAAATACAACAGGTACAAAGAGCACTGTTTGATTGAGCAAATTCTCAGCTACAGAACAGTATTTTTTTCTGTATAGCCACGGCCATTAGCTATGCATTTTTGTCAGTGATGAAGAAGAGCCTATATGCCACGCTTGTAAACATCTGCGCCAGTGGAAGTGGTCCACTGTCACTGAAGCACACTACCCATGGCCTCACTGTACTCACATCCACTGTTTGGTCTAAAAACATTCACAAGCATTGATGAGTGTTAATGAGTACAATTTTTTTTTCTGCATGAAGGAATTCAGTGACACACCTCTACCTCATCTGCACTTTTGTGTCAGATGCCATTGTGTCAGAGTGCCCCTCTGCTGCCATCTCTTACACGACAACAAAACATAACAGAATAGTGTTGGGAAGGTTCAACCTCTACTGCCATCCCACTAACATACTAACTGCTTCTGACTTTGTGGACCAATACAATAAAATAGAATGCATTACTTTCAGAGCAGCCTTTGTACATTCCTTGAAATAATTTTACTATATTATCTATCCTTGCTTGCCATTTTTACTGTACCTACTGTGTGTCTATCAAAGATAGTTAGATAAGTTGACCACTGGATGATCATATATCTGCACGGCAAATGATACAGCAAATGAGTACTGAATGGTTCTAAGTTTAGTAAAAAAAAAAAAAAAAAAAAAAAAAGCATTATTTCAGAAATAGCACATTATTGTACAATGAAACATCAAATTACACTGCATAAATCTAATAAGAAATGAAGATTGTCATCCAGACTACCACTGCCAAAACTGAGCCACTTTCTTACTTCTGAGAGCTTCATTCTCAAGTAATTTTTCTCTGTAAGCAAACAGAAGGGACTACTCCCAAACATGGTGTCATTAAGTAAGACACAGAGGACACCATGTATGGAGAAGAAGACAGCATACCAGAACACTGACTAGGCTGGTGACTGGCTCAGATTTATCAGCCCTTTTTGATTTCACTGTAAATGTAAGTAAGCAAACAAAGGAGACAGCTGCCACATCTTCAGTGGATGCTGTTGCACAGGTAATTCATTGGAGACACTGAAATAAGGTGAGAGTGGTGATCTTGAGGGTCAACTGCAGCAGAGATGCCCCACAATGCGTGATGGCAAGGACAAAGGCAAGAGATGCAGTGTCCCTGTCAGAGCAGAGCATCCAGCCCACTGGGGACAAGGCTGGAGGGGAGGGTGGGAACAGAGTTATCAGTGACTTTGAAGGGGAAAAGAATAAATGTAAATGTGACCTGGTAGACAAGAAATGGAATGACAAAGCCAGCAGGGAAGGTGATCTTTGTAGGAGGGTTTTGTAGGGGCAAACTGAGAAGACCTTGTCAAGAGGATAGTGATGAGACACACCATGCCAAGAAGTAGGCAGGGCTAGACGTGCTCTGCAGAGGCAGGATCACTGAAAAGCATAGATGAAAGAGAAGCAGTGACTGGGCTTGCTCCCAGGTGCACAGGATGAGAGGAAGGGAAGGGTCTGGTCAGTGCTGCAATACCTCCAGCTGAAGTGCATTGGCAGCCTCAGACTCCTGGCTGGCTTCCACTCACTGACTGACAGATTGCCCAGGTTTTTGCAAACTAGCTACAGGATTTAATAAAAAGCATTGCTTTGCCATAGAGTCATTAGCACACCGAGTCATTAATATCTCCGCTCCTGTCGAGCCACAGGTCATTCATTGAGCAATTCCATTTTCTCCCAAGTGTAACAGCGCACGTGGCAGAATCTGGCCCTCTTTAACATAATGCTGATAAAAGCAGAGGCACTTCTAATGCTGGCTTACAGTCATGCTCATATGTTCGTGCATTTCATTAGAGGTGATACATCAAATTACTTGGGGTACTTAACTCCTTTAAATACTTTGACAGAGAGTTACGTAAATTATGGCTCATTTTCTGCATAAGGAAGAGTCATAGGGTTATTGTAATAGACACATTCACATGTATTAAATGTACATGCATGCAATTAAAAGTAATTGTTTTTACAAATTTAATTAATGTCTCCCGTACCAAATATTTTGTATTAAAAAACAGGCAAGAGAATAAACACAATGGCTTCAAATAGCCTGTTGTCAGAAGACTGGGAAAAGCAATCTGTGTGGGGGCTTTCAGCATCACTGTCTGTATTCCTAGCAGAATGATGTGCTAGTTCGAGGGCCACTTTCTTCGTCAGCAGACGTAGCCAAGTCTTCTGGAATTCATGACCACTCACAGCCTTTAATGAAAGCTGAACACATTAGTCAGAATAACCTAATCGCTCTGTCTTTGAAGATAAACTCAGCTTCTCTTGCTCATGCCCGCATACACTGAAATGCAGAGTCTCTAGGAGTGTCATCATCATGTAAGACACTTGCTATTAAATCTATTCTCAATACAAGGCTGACCCGAGGTACGTTTCAGAAATCTTTCTCTTTGTCTGCTCTAATCCATCAGAATCCTTTCAGCTAAAACTGGCGCATTTATACATCAAAACTGTATTTTTTAAGTAAAGCTGTCACTTTTAAGGCACGCATCTTTTCAGAAAAATGTCAGAGATGTTATACTTGGGTGTCCTTCTGCCCAAGAGGCCAGCGGAGCCTGAACAATGAAGCAAACAAGACAGCTAATCAATAGCAGTCACAGCACTATTTTTTATCCTCCAACATCTTCATTTTCAACTCGGTACACATCATTACAATAGGAAAACAGGACAGTCAATCTCCATTAGGTTCAAACGCTGCATGAAAGAATTAATTTGGCTGCCATAAAAATGATGATACGACTGCATGCCCTTAAACCCTTAAAATTTATTCTAAATTTACAAAAACTACTTGGATAGGCAGATTGCCTAGATATGAAGGCAGGGACATATTGACTTTTTTTTTCCTGTTGGCACAATGTATTTCTTGCTGTGATGATTTCTCTAAGCACTGGAATATATCCTGTAAATTTTTTTAAGGTTTTGGTATAAAGCAATTTCACAAGTACCTGTGTAACTAATCAGATTGAAGGTTCACGACGCCAATTTCTCAGAAGTATGTCCTGCACGCTGACTCTCACTGCTAGCTCAAAAAATATCCTTTAAATTTGGGATTTTCAAAGGGATTTAGTTGTCCATAAGCCATTCAAATATGAATGATGAACACCAAACTCCCTTTGGCTATTTTGACAAATCCATTTCAAGTAACTACTCATTTTCACATTTAATTTGAGTTCAAAGGAGTCAAAGTTACAATCCTCTCCCCTCTCCACACTGACTGCTTTCAGCATCTGGCATTGAACACTGACCTTATGTCATTCGCACATGTATGCATATATGCATATGAATATGCACATACAGTCAAAACCACTGAAATGGGCTGGCATATGGCAAGAAGCATTTCTGGCACTTCAAACACATACACTGGCACTTTCCACAGAGGGAAGATGGTAAAAATGAAAAATATGCAGGGACTTCTAAGCCTCCCTTCTTGCATGCCTATTGCTGTCCTTATATTTCCTGTATTTAACAGAGAATGCACACACACCAACTCAGTTCAGTACAGCTTTTCAGTACCTGACACATTAAATTCCATGGGGAACAAAGTTCATACAGCCAGCATCAAAATAATACTGAGATAATACTTCACCTAGGACTATTTTGAAGTAAAAGTGACCAGTATTCTAGTTTTTAATTATAATGTGATTCTGCTGGATCAGATATGCTGATTATTTTGACTGAAACTGGAGAAATCATTTCATGTATAAATAACACCATGTTTCAAAACTTCAGCTAATTTTAGACCTATAAGTAAACATTTTGTTTGTTTGTTTTAGTTTTTTAATTAGAATAGTAAGCAATCACTACTGAGTCTACAGGCACAAACCTGAAACAGGCCTTAGGTAGAAATGAAAATGAAGGGAATGCTCCTTTCAGAAAAGTTATTCCAGATCTGCTGTATGTTTGGTACTTCCTGTTGGGGCTTTATGTAAAAACTCCAATGTATGCTTGATTTTCAGCACATTTATGACTATAGGTATGAAACTAAAGACATAAGACAAGCAAATAATACACAACATTGCAGTGCTTTCGAAGGGCAGAACATCAATAAAGACCTGAAAATGCATTTTAATTATACTGTCTTTGAAAAGGAAGTGATTTTCTGGTCTTTGTAGAAACAACGAAGCTATGGAATTCCATTTCTCTGGAGAAGATTAATCTTTTGGTAGGTCTTAAGAACAGGAAATATCCTTTGAGATAATTCTGTCTGAATGATGTTAATGATCACGAAGGGATGAAGTTAGAAATGAATAGGGGGAGAGAAAAGTTTTTACGTTAGATGGGCTTGTTGAATGCCTCGGCACCAGGAAACAGGAATGACTAAAAAGCTTTTGGAGGGGATTATATTCACAGAAGAGCTATACCTTGCTGAAGAGCTATACCTTCAGTACCTACCTGTTGACAGTTAGGGCTTCTGGTGGCTTTTCATATGTTTTGGTCTACTTCCTAAATATGCACAGGGCTGCTCAGCCTTTTTTACTCCACATATGAGCCTCGGTAAGAGGTACAATTTCATCAGACACCAATAAACAGATATCATCAATTCTTGCTGATAGCAGACTGTATTTCTGTAAGAGCAGTGCCAGTGGAGGCCAGAAGAATGAAGTGATGGTTGAAGGTGTGACAACCAAGTCATATATATGCATTTCCAATTTATACTTCATTTCATTATTTTTCATCTGGGCGCATCTCCTCAGAAGGGATAGCAGAGACATTCAGAGATCTTCTGAGCCCTTTTGACAAACACTCGGACAACCAGCCACAGTATGGCCAGGTGGGAAGGGACTCTGACAGCCCTGTTCTATGCCCTCTGCTCACCTGGGATGAACCCATGCCTCCTGGTGCAAGCTGAACCTAGGCTTTCAGACCATCTCTGTCCCAAACACTGATTTGCTTTGGTATCATATACTATCCAAATTTCAGTATGATGGGCTCCTCTCAGTTTAGTACAACAAGAAAATTGTTCTGTATGCTATACCCCATCAAAATACTGCTTCAGTGAGATCCCTCAACCTGGAAACTCCACATTGCCCTCAGGAACTCCCTTGAATCTTATCTTTCTTGTGCAGTTTCTATATGTTCAGTGCTTTGAGGGATAAGAGTTGACTTCCTTATGTCTGTGTGCATATTGCAGGAAGTAGGTCTGTTTATCAGCTGAAGTATGTAACCTATTTAGTACTTTTTCATAATCTTTCAGGTCCCTCATCTCTTCCATTCTTGTATCAAAATAATTGGTAGCAATGCAAGACTCAGAAATATCTTAGCTGTCACACAAAGTGGATATCAACAAAGTCAGTATAAAAAAATTGCATGTTATGCTGATTTAAATGCAGAGATAGTATGAAAAAGAATACACAGTGGTGTGCTATGCATCATTTAAAATCAGACATATTCTTCTGCCCAAATCCTTGTCACTGTCAGTGTTAGATGTGCAGTTCTTCCCCCCTTTACTCTTTACAGGTTCTAAACATATGGATTTTTGGTTTTGCTTTGCGATTGTTTGTTTGTTTGTATGTTTTTATGAAACAAAGGTCACTTATGTAGCTACAGATAAATAAAAATTCACAAGCATCCCCAGAAAAATCAATAAAGGTACTAAAAATCTAAGTTGATAATAAATTTTTGTTTCCCCTTCACATAGCTCAGGAATGTCAGTATTTACTGGAACCACTGTAATATCAGATATTTCAGAAGAGTATTGATTTTGCCACTGAAGTGTGACTAAAGGGATAAATAAACTGCTCTTGGGGTCAATCGATCCATTTATCTTTGCTGTTATTTTATAAAAAGTCAAAGCAGCATAAACTTTGATAAATAAATGTTATCATGAAAGAAATACTATTGATAGAAAGATTTTGAGTGAAAATATCTAGTCTGCCACTACTAACTGCAACATTGGCACTATATTTATGCTGCATTGAGTACTAACAGTGAGGATAACGTATGTCTTTTCACCAGTGGTGCACAATTGAGAATTTACAAATTAGCATGAGGCTCAGCAAATTAGAATGAATGCTACATATGCAAAGTAGAATGTTTCACAAGATGGGAAATACTCAAAAGATGCAAAAGAAAAGCAAGAAGAGCCTCTATTTTTGTATTTGCAATGAATCTGAATCACAGTAGCACTGGTGTATTCTGGCATTTTAAAAATATAGCATTCGTTAACAGCTGATGTATTCAAGTTGATAAGCAATGAGAATAGTCTGAAGTGACTTGATGTTGCTTTAATTGTAAGCAGTATAATAGCTACTCCAAGAAGTTACAAAGCTATTATAAAGATTACAGTGCAAAAGTCATGCAGTGCCTGCCACAGTGTGATTTTCATGTGGATTTAAGGTGGTGAGAGAATGTTAGGACATATGCAAGGCCTGTGAAAGACATAGGAAAGTGGTGTCTTTGTGAGAAAATGAGAGTTTACTTTGTAAAGGCAAACATGTAAATCAACAGAAAAAATACAATGACAAACATAAAATGACATGGAGAAGGTTTATAAACCTTTTTTATATGATACATAGGTAATAGGAGAATTTAAGAGTCTGAATTAAAGTATTTACAAACTAGACATCATTTCAGCCCATAGCTGCTTAATACCTGCTCTGCTCACAACCAGTGGAGAGAAGCAGCATCTGAGAGCAGCTCTTCCAAGGTCTGAGGGTAAGAGACAGGATCAGCCTCCCTCTGGAGGAACCCACTTTAGTCTTTTGACTCCAAATGGAGTCTGGGATAGACATAAACACCCAAATTTAAAATATGGCAAGGGAAGGAATATGCACCTTGTGTAACATGACAGTGTTGTAAAGGTATCTAAAATTCACAGGATTGAAAAAATGGGAAGTTGCTGTTTAAAAAGCAAAGCTGTGTTTCCTGTAGTCATAAAAATTAAAAAAAGAAACAAACAAAAACTTAAAGATGACTTTAAACAGTTTGAAATGGTTGCATGGGTTTGAATGAAGATATAACTGACAAACGTGGAACATCTTTGTTCCTAAAATCTGGATTAATGACTCCTCAACAGACTGCTGGGAAATCCAGGGAAGAGATCCTGAAGAGACTACCAACTTTTCACTACTGGAAAACCATAGGGTTGCTAAAGCAATAAAGGTCTTGATTTGATCTTGAGCACAAAACTAAAACTTGAAATGCAGAGGCCTGCTCTCCCACAAGCGCAGTAATTCAGAGGAGTGCTCCCTTCCTGAGGTACTGCATTTATGGGAGAAATGGTGACAGGGACAGGAAGACACAGGAAAGACAACTTAATGAAAACTTCAGCATGAACAGCCCATGGAAGCCTACAGCCAGAGGTAGCAGTTTTCTTCATAAACAAATAGGTAATATGCAGAGGTTTACATGGAATCAAAGAATCATAGAATGATTTCACAGCCCACCTCCCCACCCCCTGCCATGGGCAGGGCTGCTCCCCACCAGCTCAGGCTGCCCAGAGCCCCATCCAACCTGGCCTTGAGCGCCTGCAGGGATGGGGCACCACAGCTTCACTGGCAGCTGTGCCAGCATCTCACTGCCCTCTGAGTGAAGAATTTCTGCCTAACATCTAACCTAAATCTCCCTTCTTTTAGTTTAAAGCCACTCCACAGGAAACAACCTCTGATTAGACATCTCACAGCTGATAACTAAGAAGTTATCCCTGACTGTGGGAACAGTCCCTTTGTCCCAGTATCCCTCCCAGCCCTGCTGACTAAGATCAAAGTGAGGTGGCCCCTACCTACACTTCAGCCTTATATAGCTGTGACACAGACACATCAGGCTAATGAAAGCTATGGCATTTGAGCTTTTTCTGATGACTTTAGAGCTCTACATTTCTAACCAGCTCTTAAGACGATCATCCAGAGCAACAGCCTTGTTTGCCTCAGAGACCTACAGGTGAAGATCCTGGAAGCAGTTCCTAAGGAGCTCTGTATTTTACTTATGGATTTGAAAAGTGAGGTTAGAAATCCAAAATTACTGTGCAAGCTTTAACAATAGCACAGCCTTGATGAAAGCCTGTGAGGAAGCACTGTGATTCTGTGAAAGCCAACAAAAGCAGCTATTGCTTTTTTGCTACTGAATGAGAAATCTCTAAGGAGTGCATGCGACTTCCCTTCATGAAGCTGTGGTGACCAGCAGGTGACTGTCATGTGTAGGTTTCCTGAAATGTCACAGCTCCACACGGGTACATGAACTCAGCTAGAGAGCTCGGGGGAACATGATACTCTGCTTTTCAGTAACGAGCCTCAGACAGCTTTAGGGTACATCCAAGCACTCATCTTCATCCTTCTGAGTGACATATCCTTTAGAAAACTGCTCACATCTGCATCTGGCCATGTGCCATCTGAATCCCTTCTGAATCAACTAGGGCTGAGAGCTAAAGAAAACCAGCTACATACAGCCACTCTACACATACTCACCTTGGTTAGAAATTAACACCATCTGGAAACACATAGCAATACTTTCCTTTATTTTCAGTCAGAAGAAAGAAAAGGAGACAAATATTGTGTGCAGTATATATGTTTTACTGTCTGTCCTGCCAGTAACAGCTGCCAAATAGCGATCTATTTGCTTCAGCAAACTACTAATTTTCTGTCAGGAACTAGAAACAAACAGCAGAGACATAACATTTCCCACGTTCCAGCAACAATGTTTATGTACGCTACACAAACATGTTTCAGTGTATTGTGGTTATATGTTCAGTATAAATATATGTATGATTTAAATTGATTTATTTCCCCATCTTTTTTGCTGACCATTGGTTCATGTGGTGACATGATGCATGCTTCTCATGCATCCCCCATGGCCTGGGATTCTGTTTTGGCTCACAAAATGGACAAGTATAGAACTATTCCCTTTCTGTAATACTGTTTTTCATGAAGATCGTATGTATGTTTGGGAAAGATGGCAAATCTGCCACACCTCTGAAAGAAAAAATCATTCCCATACCATTTGATGAGATATGACTTCAGTACTGTGCTTTGATATAAACCTGGCTTAACACCAACAGATTGTCAAACACTTCTGGTTGAAAAGCTTTGAAGAAGCAGCGTGTTTCTGAGCAAAACCATAAAGGACAGGGAAGGCAACTGACTCACAGGAAGACAGAGATTCTGATACCGGGGGGGGAGGGGGGTAGAAAGAGCTTCAGCTCTGCAGAGCTCTGCCGATGTGCACTACGACCATGACAGAGATTTTACAGGCTGGGGCGAGGGTGCAGGAAGGCTCAAGTGCAACCATCCTCTCCAAGCAATGAGCAGTAGCCTTCCTCCCCAGTAAGGCAGATAGCAAATCTCTGCTGACTGCTGTGGATGAAGAAGCAGGGGCAGCAAAGCTGCTGCTTCTCAGTTGTTTTGACATATGCTATATCCATCAGTTATTTTTAAATCATGTCGTTTGACAAAGCTGCTGAATTCATTCACAATTCCTGACTTGCAAGCTGAGCTGCTCTGTTACTTCTAGGAATCTATGCAAATGGTGAAATGATGCTTTCTGTTTTACTCTGTATTTCTAAATCTCCACAGGTTGTGACTCTTCTTACTCATCTGTTCTGTTTGCTGGCAACTGTCTTAAAGACTGCAATAAACAAACTAAATAATTAAGTCATCCACTTTCTTAGGCTTTAAGCAATATATTATTTAAGAGCCCAGGCAGAAAAATCTCCATCCTGAAAACGTGCTCTTGGGATTGTCTGGGGACTGGTTATTTTGAAACCATTTGTAAAGTTTGGCAGATGTACAAACGTTTCAAGGATCAGATCCTAAAAAAGGTTATCTTTGTTGTAATTGTGAGCGAAAATCATAATTATTCTGTTTGCTACTCTATCATAGATTAAAATATAGCACCTATTCAACTGCCACCAGAAAAGTAATCATATTTCAGTCACTGTATTCTTTTCATTTGATAAATGAGTTTGCTTTATATATTTGCTTTAAACAGTGAAAGAATATTAATGCAGGTCTGGTTAACATCATGTTTGAAAGTGCAAGAGAATGGTTATATGAGACGTTTAATTCCTGTCAGTATTAAGTATTACAAAAAGCAAAATGAGCACATGGTTAAGCCAATTTAAATGCCCTTCTAATGAACAAGTGGACCCACTTAAATGCTTCAGTTAAAGAACAAATGTTCCTGACTCTTTCCTATTAGTGCTGTCCATCCATGCTACCATCATGATCACCATCTGTTTTACTAGAAAAGCAATTCATAGGCACACCTGCTGATTAATACATATTGTTTGACCAAATAATAAAAAATAGGTCATCAGGGATCCAGCCTCAGTTACCATTAGAGCAACACAAAACAGAATTTTGCTTCTGCACACATGGCCTGCAAAACCCATTGCAAGGATCTGTGCTATTTAGGAAGGACAAACTCTCATCATCCACTCAACTGACCATGTGGAGGTAGGGTTTATTTAAGCACTTTTTTTTCTTTGATACAGCTAGTGCTGGTTTTCTTTTAGCTGCAACATAAAAGTTACTTAACATTTTTCATAACACCTACGGAAACTGAAGAGCTCTCCATTGCTCCTGGCCAGGCAGAGAAATAATCCCCTTCCAAAGAATCATGATATCAGCACAAATTTCAGATAAAAACTTAACTGTTACTGATTCAGTTTCCTAGATAACACAGCACATTAAAATAGCAGCAGATGTTACTCCATTGAATGACAATTGTGTAAAAACGTAAATATTCAGAACACTATTTCCTTTTGGTCCCAAGCTGACTCTAGGAATCTACTAAAGGACCTATAAACAGCAGTGGTAATTCAGCGCCATGACTTCAAGGATTACTGTGCTTTGCACATGAACATTTGGGCAACATACACACAACAAACTGTGGATGACCAAACTACAGGTAAGAATTTCAAGGGAAGAATAAAAAGGAACAAATAGCAAAACAACTCCCTCCTCAAACCCTAAACAGTTTGTTGGAAGTGCAGTATGTAAAAATGAAACATATGCCTCCTCTGGAGCCAAGTGGTATAGAAGAAATATAGCAGGAAATTAATCATCAAGATCAGGTTTAGTAAAGGTTGCAGCCTCTTGTACCTGCACTTCATCCCTCCCTACTTGCTAAAGGGGAACTATCTCCCTCCTGCAGAGTTCTACTTGCAGGTTGGAAAGACTTGCTTTGGGGCATCCACACATGCATCACCTTGATTCATATAAGAGAAACTCGAGGGAAATATGCACTGAGAACATGTCACTCATCTGGCCTGTGCTAGATAAGTAAGCAAGCTCAAGGAGTTTCCTTCTCTGACAGTAAGGAGAGTCTGAGCAATTAGCTCAGATACTGACATTGAAGATATACACCTGATCAGGTGAATCCCATCTTTGCAGCCATGGTGGAATAGGGGGAATGGGTTGGTTCTTCATGTGAAGAGATTCGAATGAGAAATCTCACAAGTTAAGAAAATAAAACTCAGGACAAAGTGACTTACTGGCACTGGTCACACACAGTACTCCTCATCTAAAAACTACTAAATCTGTATAAAGTTGTGAAAAATTGTTGTTTAAAAATGGCTATAAGTACACAAACCAGCATTAAAATGCACATTTTAAATGTCTTTGTTAAGACTGTGATGGGAAAATGAGGTTTGCTGAGGTCACTCGTGACTTAGCTCTGCATGCGGAAACCTAAGCAGAATTTCACTTAGGCCAACAAATGAAAAGCTCCTCTATGTAAAATGAGGTCCCAGAGGACCCTGGAGCATCATGGTATCATTATGTGCCCTTTCCGGAGCATATGTTCCTGATTGTCCTGATATGTTCCTGTTTGCAAACTGCCTGCTGTTCCTCTCTCCAGTAGCACAAGTTCCTGACTTGATGTTGGGTCTTGAGTTCCCACTAGCACGTCAAGCAGCCTCCTAGCAGCATCAGCTTGAAGGTGCTGATATGCAACCTAAATAACCGAACTATTGTCATGAAGTTGAGAAACAACCTCTTTTCTAAGTCTTCTGGCCTCTTCAGAAGGTGAGTGAAGAAGATGGGAAATGAAATTAACCATAATGATGGACTGGTAGTATCTGAAGTCATTTATATCAGTTAAACAGATGCCACTGAAATTATAGCATTCTGCTCATGCATTTAGACTGTTCAAAACACACCCAGTTCTCCTTTCCATGATAGCAAGAGTTACAGTTCATGAACCATTCATTAACCAGGTCAGCTCCCCAGCCCTATGCAAGTCAGTCTGTGTTAACTGGATAATAACGATACCTTAACTTTGCTTGTTGGCCCCAGATTTTATTCAGTTTGGTATCTGCTTACACGCCTCACAAATAACAAACAAGGGAGATTAAAAAAAGTGAAGTCTTAAGAACTATCTAGAATTCTAACATAACCTTGTAAGCCTGAGATGTTTTAGCTTAGCATATTTTATAAATAATGTTTGAACTTTCAAAATGAATTGCAGTTGAGTAGCACCATTAAAATAGTTATGTTATTAAGAGAAGTCATATCCAAAGTGGATAAGAAGAGCCAAAATTATTTAATTCCATCATCATAAATTTTAAATGCAATTAATTTTTGCTGCCTGAAGTTGGTCTTTTTCCTTCCTTCTTAACAATTTGATAGATTGACCTAATTAACCTGGAGTGATTTGTAAGTTTGCAAATCAAGTATCCTTTTTATTCTGACTGACATGTCCTTTCTCCATCACCTCTCCAAGATCTCTGGTCTCTTTTCCTGTCTCCCTCTTCTCTTTCTTGCTATCTTTTGCCTTTCTTATTTCACCTTTCAAATTCTCCCCAAACAGGCGTTCAGTTCAGTCTGACCTTTACTTATTGTTAAAACTGCTGAATCAGAAGTTGTCAGGAAATTTTGATTTATCTTTTCCATGTTCTGTGGAACAAGTCAGACTACTCAGTGACACTGTAGCTGAAATGCCAAAAAGATAGTATTTATGCCACTAGAAGCCACGATTCCCTAATTTGGATAATGTTATACTGTATTTTTATAATACAGTTTATTTTCAGCAATGACAGTTATACAGTTTTGAATAATAATAGACATTTTTTAAAGACTATACTAATCTCTTATCTTCCCATTTGTTATTTCCTTGTCCTGTCTGTTACTGTAATATAATAGTCATGCATTACGGACATAAAAGGCTCTATTCCATCATGAGATGTGCACTTCAGACAGATTATCTCCACCAACTATTGCCAAACAAATTAAACAGCACAAACATGTCTAAGGCCATAAATCTCCTGTGCCCTCAATTCAAATACTTCTAAATATACGACTTTCATTCTGAATCATATGGAAGCAGTCACCCCAGGCAGTATATTGCCCGCTGGTGCTTGCAGAAACAGACTCCACCCAGACCAAGGAGGGCTGAGAGCCTGAGGGCAATGCTCTGGGAATTCAACATGAAACAGAAACAACACAGATGCAGTTTGCTTTTTTTCCTTCACGTACAACCAAGATACAGTCTGATCTGAGGCACATTTTGTTTCCAAGGAAGTTGGCATAGCCCCACAGTGTCAACTGTGATCTAAGCAAATAGTATAGGGAGGGCAATCCCAAACTCCCCAACTTCTCAATAAGTGGCTGCGTAATTCCAATTGAGACTCTCAGTTTCAGAGAAAGTTTTGAATGTTATCCAAATCCTATGAGAAATCTTTTCTCTATGGAAAGATTCTAATGGTGTTCATGATCAGGCAATTGGAAGTCAGGGGCTTGGTGCAGATCTCCTCCAAATATTTGTTTATTCTCTGTCAGTTCAATTTTCAGTCTTGACATCTAAGTCTTCTTGGAGTCTTTGAACTTCATTACAACCTTCTGTGCTTATTCCAAATATTGAGACTTTGTTCACATCATATACAACATACAGTGAGACCTGGAGGTGAAACAACAGCTAGTGAGGGCATGGGACTCTCCACTAAGAACAACTGTATGACCCATCCTACCACAAGCCCCAAGCAGAGCCATGACATCGTTCATGCAAGAGCCCTCTCTCTGCCTTGTACTTGTACTTCATCACCTCCATGCCATGGACATTTCCCTGAATGTCTCCTTCCTGCCTCATGGAAATGCCTGAATAATTGAACTGTGGGATGCATAGAATCACAGAATCATAGAATCACCAAGGTTGCAAAAGATCTACAACATCATCCAGTCCAAACGTCTGCCTGTCACCAATAGTTAAACTATATCCCTCAACACAAAGTCTAAATGTTCTTTGAACATATCTAGGGTTGGTGACCCTGTCAATCCTAACTCTGTAGCTGTTTCCAGTCCTTCTTATTTCTCTACTGTATCATGACTAATTAATTTTGTACTACAAACAAGGAACTGAAAGATCTGTTTAGGTCTGGTTTAAATGAAAAATTCCAGCATGTGTCCTTGCTAAAAATGATTTTATAGTTCCAGTGTCAGATGTTTCAGGCACTAATTATGCTTCTATTTCATTCAGGTAAGTGAATTTGCACTTAATTTTTCTTTATTATTATTTTACATTTTTCCACCTGTAAAATAACAGATACCAAATGCCTGGATTTTGTTTTCTCTCTCGCTTTCATAGGACTACATTAGACACAAACAGACTCATTATTGCAAGGTGCACTAACCAGAAAAATAGTTCTAAGTTCAAATCCAATTATATGATGATTTTCTAAGCATACTATTAAGTCTATTAGCAGTAGGATGAAAAAAAACAAAACAAAACAAAAACAAAAAAACAACAAAAAAACAACTTATAAATGCCTAAGTTAGCAAAGTGTAATAGATCAAAGCAAAATGCAATAACTGGATATATTAGAATATACAAATACAGTTGATACAAGTAAGGGATCTGAGAAGATCCCTGTACTAAAAAAAAGAGAGAGCTTAGTCCACTGTTTTGGGGTACTGGAGGCAAGTGTCAGTGGGCCACAGCTCGGAATCTGCAGTGCCTGCATGGCTACTGGGCTCTTTGCTCAGCAATCTCACTTAAGTGTTTTCATTTGCAGGCAGAGGACACTGATCTGCCCACTCTTCCATGCATGCGTATTCATTCAGTGCAGCTATCTGTATTGCTGTAATACACCTGCCCCTTCATACTTGAGCACAGACATACCAGGTAAATGCAGGTGGATGCAGTCACTGGTAGAGAAAATGTTTTTTCTTCCATTGTGACTGATGCAGAGATAGCAGCCCCATCCATAAATCCCATATTATCCTGAGGTCATCAGACATGTGAAGAAGACTGTCAAAAGTACGGCTCATCTCTAAGCCATTGAGTTCAGTGCTAGACTTGTCCAAGCTGAGCACAACTGATTATTGTATCCAACAAAGCAATGATAGGACTGGAGGGAATGGCCTCAAGTTGCATCGGGAGGTTGAGGTTGGATATTAGGAAGAATTTCTTCTCAGAAAGAGTGGTGAGGCATTGGAACTGGCTGCCCAGGGAGGTAGTGGAGTCACCATCCTGGGAGGTGTTAAAGTACAAGGTAAATGTAGTACTCAGGGACATGGTTTAGTGGGCAATATTGGTGGTAGGTGGATGGTTGGACTAGATGATCTTAGAGGTCTTTTCCAACCTTAATCATTCCATGATTCTAAGATAAATAACCCACTAGGGTAAGTCTGCCACTCATCACGCCCTCTCCTGTCGGATGCTAGATCACTGATGCTTCACATCACGCAAGGAGTGGTGGGTGGTTGTATGGCAAGTCAGCACATTCCTGGCCCGACGCTTTCTTTAGGAGCAAAGTTTTTTTAGGAATCCCAGTAGCAAACACAGACTGCTTACACCCAGTCCTTACAGTCAAAGGCACCTTGGTCTCCCCACTACATGGGAATTTGGGGCCTTTAGAAGGCTGTTGTTACACATGAGGGTGCAGAAAGCACCCATCTCCTGCACATGCTATATCCTTTTTACTCCTGGATGCTTCAGAAGGATGAAAATTGTGTTGCTGTGCTTTTCCCTTCTTCCCACCACCATTGCAAGCACATCTGTGATTCCTGCCTTGGGGAAAAAGTATGTTTCATAACTGGGAAAAAGCTGGCTTGGTATACAATGGGATTTAAGTATCACTCAGTGTGAGCATCACAGTTGAAGGCTCAGATGCCTTTCTATTCAGGCTCTGGAACTGTCTCATAAACCTCAGCTCAAGCCACAGCCCTGCCACAGGTCCCTGACCCTCTGTTTTCCATCTGCTGGTCTTGACATGAGGACCTCTTCATAACAAACCTGAAGAGTTGGCATCGCAAGACATATTGCCGCTCTTCAGAGGAGTGATGGCTTCCTTTAGCCAGCACCCACCTGGTGAGGGTAGTCTGCTAAGGTTGGGGAACATAATGCCAGCAGGCTGAAGAGCCACTCCTAAAAATATAAAAAAAAGCCCTTGGTTGTATTCAGAGCCATCTGCCCTCAGGGAACGAGTAGCAGCGGACACTGCACATGTTTAGCAGATGGATAACATGGGCTTGAAACCTGCCAGACCAAGGACACTCTGGAAAAAGTGCTTTCCCCTTTCCAGGTGAGCGCTCTCAGCATTGAGCTGATGCTGGAGAGGCAATGAGTGATGGGGAAAGAAGATAACAGGGAACACTTCAGGCAGCCTTGCCATGGGAGAAAGAGCCCACTGGAGTCAGAAGCACCTCAAGGGTAGTCATGAGGTAATCATGAGCCTATTCTTAGCCCACCATTAGAGACACAGGCCTTGGGTTGGACAGCGGCCCTAAACCTTGGCTCTCTTTGCAGCACTTCCAGCTGGCTAGCTGTGGTAGGACATTCAGATCCTGCTTTCAGTCAGACACATGAGTTTCTCTAAGCATCGTGCTATCTAGGTGTAATAGATTGCTACTGCCACGAAAAGCCATGCTGCTAGAAATGAAAGGCTCAATGTATAAAAAATGCCATGTTCTCCTTATTACGAAGGAGTAAACTTTGATTAGTGGAAGTGATTAGTCTATAAAATTTAACTTGCCATTTATTAACTTAACAACCTAACAACCTGGCATTATTAAATACTCAGGGTGGAAACCACTGCGACCTATGGAAAAGTATTTGTCTGCACGAGTGCAGATCAATAGTTCTACATTTAGTTAAAGTTTTATGTATTATGCCAAATACAGTTCATAAATGTCACTTCATAATTTGCATTAGCACAAATTATTAGTTAGGAGTCACACCCTGGCTTGCGAGACCAAAATACATTAGTTGTTTCGGCAGGTCTCTGATTTATAGTTATGCTTAATGATCCCGTAAAAAATACAATAAATAACTTTTTTGTTCTAACAATTTTCTTTTATTTTTTCTTCTTCAAGTACTGTCTAGTGAGGCAAAGGCTGATATTTTAAACTGTCAGAATCAAGGCTGTATACAGGAATATCTAACAATCAAGATCTATCAAGAAACCAACTTCCTTCCCATATATCTATATGGGACTACAGAATAGATTTAGAAGTGTGACAGATTGAGAATAGAGATTTAATTGATCTCTAGAAATGGAAAGGTCATTTTCCATAATTTCTTTATACAATGTGTTGCTTGAAACAATACTTTCTAAGAAAAAAAGCTCACATTTGTATTTTAATATGCATCCATGGGTCCTTTTCTAACTTCTTTCCTTAATTACACTGAGGTTACAGAGGTTTCCATCTCTTATTCAGACAGGGCTTTTGAGGCAGTAACATTTGCAAGTCATATATTGGAGATAGGTCTGAACTTCAGTCTCCATATAGCACAGTGAGCACACCTTAACAATTTTAATTGGCCACGTATCTGAGAGAGGTCAACAGTGAAATCTCTATCCAAAGGTTTATGGCTGTCATTTTATAGATTTTGGTTTAGGACTAGCACTTGCACAACAATTAATGATCAAACTGTGATATTTAAACTACTGGTCTCAGACGCAGGTGCTTTCCCTGAGCGATTGGAAACCGTGACAAAACCAAAGAGAATGTCACAGCCTGCTCCTCAGCGCAGACACCGTTTTCTCCCTACAGCTGGAGGCTGTAATCCTCACGGTGTTTGCACTGAATGTGTGCAAACACAGATCCCTCCTGTCCTCTGTCCGCCTGCGGTGGAAAGGACCAGCTGCATCATGGCCTAAGCTAATTGTCAGAACGGGAGAAAGAGAGGAGGTGACAAGGGAAACCTTCAAAAGGTTATGTTCTGGATGACAAATGCAGCGCAAAGGGTCATAAATGCACTCTCACGGAAACCTGCAGATAGAAGGGACGTTAGCCAGAGTTTCTTGGGATAGTGCACTCCCATCATTTAACAACCCTAATGGAACAGTGTCCTCATATTTCTCATGACACTGCTACTCTTCTTAACGGGGATTAACAACCTTTCTTGTTATTTTCTGTCTAGATTTCTCATGAAATAACATCCCACATCAGATACTATATTAGACAATAATAAGAACAAATGACAGACTGCATACTTACTTGCTTGACAAGGGTGCTGCATTATCCCACCACACAAAGAGTACAAAGAAATTTCAGGGTTTTATTTATTGTTTTGGCTATTACATAAAAATATAACAGAAATAAAAACTCTGAAGAACTAGTATGGTGTAGTATTGCTCCAGTCATAATGTGCTAGTACACAATCAATTCTTATAAAAGCTTTTCTCTTTCAGAGTAGTTTAGATGTCCAAAGGGAATAAATAATTTACTGCTTGTTCAATCCGGCACTTCTCTCGTATTATTTTTAAAAATTTATTCTGCTTTGCATTTGCCACATAAAATGTTCTTTGTTTACGTTCCATCCCTTTTAAATCTTTTTTCTCTTTAAGCACACAGAGAATACTCCTGCTCAAGTGAGCTCACTAACATGAGGCAGATGGGTTGAGGAGAGTCAGGAGGACATCTTATTTTTGAAGTCAGCATAGGCTACCTGGATACATTTTGATGCTGACATTTGAGATTTCCTCATTTCCAAATAAGAACCTTACATGGCTTATAGACACAGAATGGTTGACAGCTGGCTGGAAAGCACCCCACGTTCGATACAGCTATCAGGGACCTCTGCAGAGAAAGGCTGGAACAGCTTTCCTACACTAGAGGTGGCCATGTCTAAAAGGGAACCATTCAACCTACGTGTGGTTGAATGGAGGAGCCTTCTCATCCTGGGGATGGGGCATCCCCAGCACCTTCCGCTACCCAACATTTCTGTGATATGATCAACTGTGAATACTCAAGTGCCTCCACTTTTAGACAATTAGATTATACACTAGACATTTAGTTAATGCTTCCATCTAACAGGTTTTAGAGTTTACAGATACATATTTTTTTTCCATTTTGAATTCTTTAGACTTCTTTGTAGTTCCCCTAAAAAAACCAAGGTCTTGCAGTTGGTGACCGGCCTTAGCTTGTCACTGGGACAGAAAAACAAAACCAACCCTATATGTTTTCTACACCTTCTGTCTAAATGTTTGAGTCTTTAAAGTATTGTAGGAATAATCATAAAAAGGCACAAATGAAAATGAATGCATGAAATAGCACAACACATGACAGCATTAGCAGTATCCTCTGCTGAGAAACTCACAACTAAGCCTTTATTTTTAAATTGCCTATTTCAAACTGTTTTACTGGTGAGGAAGTTGGTATTTATTGGGGAAATGAGCAGTGTTTAGTGGATCAAATTTCCAATTACAATTTTCAGTTTCAAGCCTGTCCAAAAAGACATCTAAAAAATCTTGAGACATTGTATGACCTGTAATGTCTTCCAACAAAATCTATCTAATAAGGAAGTCAAAATATCTCATTTACTTTCCTTGATATCATAAGAATTCTGAATTACACTGACGTCTCAGGTGTCACATTGTCTTAAAGCAGCATCTAAGCAAGTGCATCATTTGAAATCAGGCAAAAGATGTATTAAACTCATTTCTAAATACGTTACGCATGTTGGCTTTGCTGTTAGTGTGATCCCTTCCCAGTTTTTGCTCCAGTGATCACTGGTGACTCTCATGACCATGGTAAGCAGTCTGCAGATACATTTTCAGTGATCCCACTGCTGTATTTTTCAGCTAAAAGTGCAATGAATACACAGTGACCTGTGAATGATTTTGAAGGCTTGCGTTCCTCTGTTGACCCTTAAAACTTTGAAATCACTACAGTAAAATGTTTAATGAAAGGAATGAAAGATGCTTTCGCTCTAAAATACAATTAAATGACTAGTGAGTCACTAAAAAGCAACATGTGCAGTCATCCTAAAATGCAGTGTCATTACTGCAGCTCTGGATGATATGCAGTAAAACCGCACTGCCAGTATTGTAATGCATACAATACTGGATTTAGTTAATGATTTTCCCATTACACTGCAAAAGTAGCGTAACCTAAAATCAGTAGGTGAAATTTCTGATCAGTTTTGCAGCCTGCCTTTGAAACCACAAGTCCAGGTCATACAGCCAACTGAATCTTTGCACTACTCCCTGGTTTGGACTTGGAGGTTAGGGAAGAGCAATAGAAATGAAGACTGAATATATTTCATTGCCTTAAGAAGCACACTTTTGCTTTCTAAATGTAAAATACATGCTATTTTCCACAGTTTATTGGCAGGAACATCATACTTGGATTATGCACTGTGAGGGTGTACAGCTATCTGTGCTGCCTCTGCATAGAAATTCAGCAATTAATCTGTGGATTCCAAAACAGCCTGGGAAACATGCTCGAGATTTGAGATTGAAAATTTTAAGGTATAAATATTTGTCTGCAATAAAAAATTTAATCTTGGTCTTCACAGACCTACTTCTAAACTCACTAAATTGTTTCAGGTGAAAAGAAATCAGCTCTAGATTTACGAGACTGTTGATAACTGATTTGTGTACCGTTAGCCCCAATTTTATCACAGTATCTATGAGAGTCAGACTCAAATCCACTCAATAAACCAAATGACTGCAAGCAGGGATTTGAGCCCTGGGTAACCACACTTCTTCTTTCTAGTTCACTGCAGGTTTAAGTCAGATGCAAAAATGGAATACCTCCCACAGAACTAATTGGGTGAACCTGGACTTGTTGTGCGTGTCATGTGCTGAGTAGAAAACTATTAGGAAGAAAAGGCAGCTCAATTTAGATCCATCCTGGTCCAAGCTGAACTCCCACTCAGCAATGGCGATATGGAACAAATGCAATTTCTTCTGTTAGAGGTGTTCCGCTCTTTTTCACTGAATACTTAGTATTCAACAGGAGAAGGACCAAGTAAATCACTCCCCTGCTTGATGGGGGATTCATTCTGGTTTGATTTGCATTCTCTGAGCTCTGTTCTCTATGCCAGGGACCAGTCTGCAATTAGAAAGTGGAGCAGGTATCAGAAGTAGAAACCCTTTCCCTGTCCTCTCTGGACTATCCTATGGGTTTTGCAGTCAGGACAGTTTCTTGAATGCTGTGGTTTACACTGCCCCACACAGAAGCAGAGATGAAAATGTGTCTCTCATATCTATATCTACATCATGGAGATTAGGTGCAAGTACCTCTGTCCCCTCCCTCTAATCCCATTTTATCTATCTAATTAGACACTGCCTTTGCTTTTAGTACAATTTAATTCCACAGTGGCATTTTATGTTTTGTCTCATTAAAAAAATTCCTCTAACTGTTCATTCTGATGACGAAAAAATCTTTTCAGTTTCAGATAAATCTTAAACAAGTTTTAATAAGTTCCTTATCTGGCTACAGAACTGAAGCAAAGCACACACAGCTCACTCAAAGATTTTTCCTTTCTTGAATTTTTCTACCACTGCTGACTGTGACAATAGTGGAGCTGCACCTTCTGAGTTTAAAGCAAAACAGATCAGTCACTGGCTATTTCCTGAATGGATTTTCTTTAATTCACTACAGTGATTGGCAAAAGTATCCTGGAAGTGTGAAAGCTTGTTTGGGGTGAGAGGAGGCAAGGCAGTGAAACACTACAAAGAGGACTGTTCATCAACAGCAGGGGTTAACACTGGCTCCTCTGACAATCAGAAAGTATTTATAAGTTGTTATGCATATTCAGAAATGCCCGAGATCATGCTTGTGGGCACCCACATGCATAGAATCCTTTCATCTCCAGGAAAAGCATGACTTTCTGGAGGTTGGTGCCATCCCACTCATCCTCCCTGGATTTGACATTTATGTGCCTGGTTCTGGTTAAATTCCAACAATGACAGTGATGCTTGACCTCCCCTAAAGAAATTGGCTGGCAGTGACACTTCCACTGCAGCAATCTGGGTGCTGGGCTTCTGCTTCTGCTTTTTTTTTTCCTAATTTTTTTAGTGTGCATTAGAATCTTCAAAAAAATGATCTACCCGACTTTTGTCCAATACCAAATTCATCTCTGTGAATTGATGCTATGGGTATGGTAGAAGGAGAACATATGTGTTTGAGACTGAAGAGAACTTTGAAAAATACAATGAGTAGACTTAGTAGAGATGCTGATGTCAGTTATGACCACATTAATATTAAATCACTTTTGTAGGCAATGGAAATTTCTTGCTGTTGTCACACAGTGGCCAGGTGCAAAGGTATACGCTTACACTGCAAACTTCCCATGACAAGACATCCAGTGAGACAGAGTGTTTAATGACAAGAAAATAATTTTTTCGTGTTTGTGGTGTTCATCCAGATGTGAAGACCTCTGGTTTCTGATTTTCCTACAAATGAACAGTTAATAAATGAAGGGTGGAAATGGATCAAAAGAAGAGGCTGCAACACCTTTTCTTGCTTTCTCTAGGGTATCCTACATATATGTATACATACAAATATATATCTTTATGCACAAATATACACATATACAGGCATATTACACATTTGTTATACATATATGCATTTATACACCAACATACATAAATATTTGGAGTGACATGTGGTGCATCTGTTTTCCAATTAGTCATGGACATAGAACCCTCTCTCAGTATTTGCTGTCTTCCAATGAAAATCAAATACCTTTCATCAATTCTGCTATTTCTGAAGCACATAAGGAATTTCCCAACACTTCTCCCACAGATTTCTCTCCTACTACAGATCATGGATTCAACTGGGGAGAATCACATATAGGCATGTGACAATCTTGAAGCCACTGCCTGATTCCTTTTTAACAGCATCCATATGGAATGATTCACTGGGTCAACACTAGGAGGATGATGGCTCACTGGAGTTTCCAGAGTACCATTCCACAGATAATACCTTATGAACATAATGCTACCCTCTTCAGAGAGGTCCCTGCCATCTCTTTTTGTCATTAGATGCTTGCTGTAGCTTACTGGATGTCCTTTCTGCTATCCAATAAGCATTTTTATGCTTCTATTACTGTCTTGCTGTTGCAGATCTTTAATTCATCCTGTCACTTTCACTGCTATTATGGCTTTGAGAGTTTATTTGCTGCAGGCAACAGTGAGCTTGCACAACAGTGTGACATGAAATGTAGTGCTAGGCTGCTCGTATCTACTGTTGGTGCACTGCTTCAGTCCAGCAGCATGGTCTGCGTGTGTTTATCTCTTTGGTTTGTCTTTTCAATATATTTTCCTGGCAATCCTGACAGCTGTTTCTGCTTCGCCGTTAGACTCGGGGAGATGCTGAAGAGGCAGGATATGGCCAGAGCTTGCTGACGCTGTACACTTCTGACATGCAAACCAAGGTCCATTATCCATAATAACAATTTCTGCAGCTCTCTCCCAGGCAAACTCAGCCTTATGGCCATCAGTGATAGAAATTGCTGCTTTTTTTAATGTTAGGGATCCATTTCCCAGCCGTCAACAAAAGCACTCTGCATTCATTAAGGCAGGAGGGGAAAAATGAAGACAAGACAAGCTACAGGATTTTGTTTAACCTTGGTCCCCAGGGACACTGGCCTTCTCACAGCCGCCATCCAGTAGACCAAGCGCTAAGTAGCTCAAAGCAAGATGGCTCCCTGAGGGAGCTAGTGGAGTATTTACACAATGAGGCTGCTGACAGCCTGTCTGTATTAATACTGGTTAAAACCAAACTTGAGACACTCACAGATCACAGGTTGGCAGTTCATAGGAGTAAGCTGACTGTCTTGAAAAAAAATAGCGAGAAAATAGAGGAAAGAGGAGATGTAATTTTGAAAAAGTTCTTTTTGCTGTGATGCTGCTAAATACTGATGAATTTCAAGGCTCACGAGAGAGTATGAAAATGTACTTCTGAAATATTACACTTGGTCAGAACCCAGCCCAGGACTGTTCCTTGTGTGAGACCTACACTCCTAACGGTCTAATGCTTCAGCTATGGCTGTTACTGGAGAAAGAGTCCTTTGTTCCTGTCAGGTGGCATTAGCCACAATCACCCTGAATGCCTTCAGCTTTGCTGTGAGTGCAGGTGCACATCCCTTCCAGGCAGCTGGAGGCTGAAGAGCTGGGAGGGAGGCTGTGGGGTTTGCTCCATCTGTGTTTCCCAGATATCAATGACCTTGCTGATGCCAAATCACCAACAACCACTCTGCCTTATGCAAAAGAGGGAGAGAACCTCACCATGTCTTTCCACCAAGACACACCAACATGCACAGTTAATACCTTTGAGCAAACAGGTTTTCTTCAGACTTCAGTTTGGTTACTAAGACTAAAAGAGGGATCAGCTTCAGATGAGCATTTTTATCTTTTGAGCTCCAAAAAAGTTGAACTTACATTGAACACAGAAGAGGCAGAGGTTAAAGAAGCTTTTGTTTCAATTAAATGAACAAGCTATGAGAAATACGAAGTATGGCATTGTAAAGTGTGATATTACACTTCAGTTCCCTTGTCAGTCAGGGATTCTTCACAATGAAAAGTTGTTTACAAATTTAAGGTAACACTAATATATTGTTCTCTTTTATCAGAATGCAAGAGGTATTTACATTTATTCCCTTTTGCATGATTACCTCTAAAAACAGCACGTATAAATACTGTGTGGGCTAAAGGGCTATAATTCTGCCACGCATTTATCTTTTATTTTGCATGGTGATTTTGCTTTTTTCCTCCCAACTGCTGCAAGACATTTTATGGATTTTAGGTAGCCAAAATGATCTTAAAGGTTTTAAACTTCTCATTTTCCGTTTTGCTGTAACACTGATCTCACTGCAACAGTATTTTTTTAGTTTTGCATCTGGGTCATATGTGTCATACGGCATGTGTCATATCATTAGCTTGTTCACTCCAATCTCTGATTGCTTGCTAAATATACCTGAGAGAAAGTCACCATGAAGATGACAAGACAACAGTCGAAATCTAAATTCAGTTTTGCTCAATTTCAAGTACAAGGCCATATCTCACCAGGTGCAAGTAAAAGATCGCATCTAGTGAGATCCTTCATCTCATGATCCCTCCATGCTGCCAGCCAGGGGAGATCAGTCTGACATGAGGACTTTGCACTAGTCCTGCTCCCCTCCGCCACACATTCTCATATCAAGAATAAACCAACATCAATTTAGTTGAAATTGGAAGTGTATTTCCTTACAACCTGATTGATAATTTAGAACAAAATGCCACTTTAAAAAAATCAGTGTCAAAAAAGTCTAAATGTCACTGTGTCTTGGAAAGTGTAATTAAGGACTTCAACTTTGTAATGCCGTACTGGCAGGAAAGCAAAATGTGTCTTGTGAAGTGTCAGCAAAACAACTTTGACATATGTCAGTGACATGCCCTTCTCTGAAATACTGTGTTCAGTTCTTGCTGTCTAACTCAGGGCTGTGTGAGAACCTGTCAGCTCTGAGGCCCTGACAGTCATCTCCTGACTGAAGAAGACCTGTTAATGCCTGGTCGTGCAATGTCCTTTCCTTAGATTCTAAGCACTTTCCAATGCTTGGAATTCTAGTGGAAATTTAGGTATGTAGGCAGAAAGAAAACAACAAAGATGCCCAGAAATATCTTCTAAAATGGGAGATCAGATTTGTGAAGTGCCCTGAGGCACACAACTGCCCTGCAGTTAAGATAGAGGGTACGGAGAAAATAGGAGTTGAAATAGCTGATAAAAATGATAAGAGGCTGGATGGATTTCCAGATGGATAAAGACAGAGAGAGATGATTTGAATGGTTGAGCTGAAAGAAGAATAAGTCATGGATTACCGCAGTAAAAGTCAATTGGATGCTGCCATTTGCCTTTCCTTGCAATATCTAAAAAAGGGAACAGTTGATGACATGGAATGGCAACAGATTCAACTTTTTTGGGGGGCTGAAAAGTAATTAAAGTAACAAGGAAAGCCTGCCTCTTGCCAGGATTAAGGAAGAACTGGCCCTTTATGAGGAGAACACGTTCTGTTACATTAGTTCGTTAGACAGTGTTAATGAGAAGCACCAAGTCTCTGGGATCTGCATAAACCAGTAAGAAATGTGGAGACTGGAGAGACAGTACTTCCTCAGGCAGATTGTTCTGTACTTTAGTTTCTGGCCGTGTGCTGAGAGCTCAGGCCAGAGTCAGCATGCTTGAGTATATGGACAACTGGTCCTACTCAGAATGGCACTTCCTACCTTTCAGTAAAAAGTAATTGCTCAGTTCTAACCAAAAGAACTTTGAGTGAGATCAGTTGATAAAGCGAATACAACCATAAAGAAGAGGGAAAGTATTATGTGTAAGCAGTAAATTCTTGTATGGGAAGAAAATAAATAAAACTAGTTAAAGTAAATACAGCCCAGTAAAACTGAGTAATGCCCAAAGTGCTCAGATATAATTCTCACAAATGAAGGTGTCTTTCTGTTTCAGCAGTTTGTGCTGAGGTACATGGAGTATGATATTTTCTCCAGCAGTAACAAGCAATTGTCACAAGAGCAGAGGGTATTTTATCTGCTCTTCCTAAAATTCTTAAGGCAGTGCATCAAAACGGGGGAAAAACACTCCTAGCCACAGAAGACTGCTTCCCCAGTTAGTGCAGATTGCTGCAGCTCTTCTGACGTCAGTAGAACTGTACTGGCTTGTATTAACTAAGGATATTTCTGCTCAGTGAACACCTTCTGTAAGATGCTGTGTTCCTCAAATAATCATATTAATTCTTATAACTACGGTTATTCTCAAGGCTGGTTTCAGTACTTGACTGTGAGAAGGAATCACTGAAATTCAATGTACAGGTCTGAAATAAACATTTGTTCAAATTCTGTGACTTGAGAGGTTTTACAGTGCTCCCTAGTCAATTAAAAAAAAAATCTGGAAAAGAGCAGCACAATGTGTTGTTGTATAAATTTGCTACCTAAGCTTGCTTTTTATTCATTTATAACTCAAAAAATAGCTTTATCTAGCTACCCTGTTTTAATTGCAAATTTGTAAGTTACTCATATAATACATAAGCTTGTCCTTTGGGGTTTCTCCTTACATTCTGTTGATCTCTGTGATTGTTTATCTTTCTAGTTATTCTTTACTCAATAGATTTTAATTAATTTAGATCAGTGGATTATTTTTACTGTCCAATTATTCTTCTTGAGGCAACAGAAGTCGTGGCCACGGAAAAACTTGGTACATTACTGCACAAAAAAACCCTGTGCGTGCCTGTGTAAAATGATGTCATATAAACCATTACATCTTAGAAACGACCCTAGAACAAGATGGTGAAATGTTCTCTCAGCCTCTCCTTAACTGTGAAAGGCCTTTTCAAGTGGAATCTCCACCCTGTTCCCTGATGGTTCCCTTCTAATCACTCTCTCACGTAACGCTGGCTGAGTGAAATAAAGTGGCTTTGTAAAAAGCATATTCAAAATACTGATCTGTCTTCTGATGGCAGCCTGCATCTCCTGCTTCTCAGCTCTCGCTTGATTAAGTGTAACGTTAACTGTGAACAAATTGCACTGCAGATTTGTAAATCCTGAAATAAATGGCTGTATACAGATGAAAGCAAGCAGTTTCAAAATTAAAAAGAAACGCATTACAGTGGTTTAAATGCACAGCGCAACACCACCAACAACGTAGCCCCATAAACTCTATTTAAATAGAGCAATCAATAACAAAAACAAATCCAAGCAGTGAAAGACAGCTCAAGCCCAGCAGATACCCCTCTCAAATGGCAGATCTGGGGCTTGCGAGATGCCTACACTTACTACCTGTCCAAACAGCTGAGGGTGGGAGAGCAACTCTTTGGCTGCTTCCTTGTCTTTCAAAATCGATAAAGGTTACACTGACTGACAACCTTCCTGGAGTTTGAAAAGAGAACAAAATACCTTCGATTTTCTTCTACCTCAAAGAAGATACTGTGAAAAGAAAGTACTTGAGCAATTACTTTCCCAAGGAGTATACCGTGGCCTTACATCAGCAGTCAGCCACATGAGGGTGACTCACTTCACGTCATGAGAGCTATTTCCTTTCACAGTGATGCAGCTCAAGTTCCCCATGTCACTGTAGGTACAACACACAAGAGTTGTAACACTATCATAGATTCACAGAACCATAGAATAGCTTGGGTTGAAAGGGACCTTAAAAATCATCTAATTCCAACCTCTCTCCCATGGGCATGGTCACCATGCACTACCAGGTTCTCCAGTGGTGGTTCTCTAAATGCTGTGTGATATGTTCAGTGACTAGCTGGAAAACATTTGGTTCCTCAAGCATGTCTGAGGCAAGAGCTCTGACGGATACTCTTTGCTCTCCTGAGCCAGTCATATGGCAGTATGTTACCCACTTGGCACCCTGTACTTCATATGGACCATCAGGGTGGGAAGAAAACCTCCCCTAATGATCCTGTTTCTCTGCATCTCAGTGAAAAAAAGAGGCCAGGAAAGGATTTCTTCTCTTCTCCCCTACATCTCTGTGCTCTGTTGTGAGAAGAGAGACACAAGGAGGAAAAGGACATCCCTGCACTCTCAGTTGCTGCAAATGCTCTTCCCCAGCCTCAATGGACAGCAGGAGATCTTGTTCTAGGTCAGGAGGAGGCTTGGACAAAGCCTGTGTAGAAGTAGTGGGAAGAACACATGAGAAAGCGAGGGAAGAAGTTTGGAAAGGAAGGCCCAGTGCTGAGGATCTTTGCTCACTGCAAAATGGAGAAGGAGATGCTGAGGACAGAGAGTGAGATGGGGCTTCTGTGGGGCTTCCATAAGTAACCCCATTGGAGCAGATGAGCATAGACATCCATGTTTACAAAACACTGCTGCTCATCCTACTGAGTATGTTTCCTTTATGTGGAGAAGAAAGCTATTTTAGAAAGGATCCCAGTCATTTTCAGGTAGGGGCAATTACCCAAACCTTGGTGTAGGCTCAGTTACAGATGATCAAGGACAATCAGTTACTTCAGAAGTTCAAAAGCTTTGATTAATATTTGCAGCTACTATGCAGCTACAATGCAATACAAGTCTACCCTCAGGGCTTCTGTGTTTCTTTAAAGCATTAGCCATTAATAGACTAAGTTTACCACTGGGATACAGAGCACTGGCCCAGCAACACAGCAATGCTGCTTGAATGTATTTATTTTTCGATCTATGGTTTTCAAGTACAGTGTATCATTTATACAAGGCTTTAATGAGAGCCAAGAGGTGTACATCATATGCAACCAACTTCTATTTCTAATGGAGCTCAGTTCAGATCAGAGGATGATTTATTAGCTTTCCTCAGCTTTCACTTGTATTTCACTACAGAGATCAGAAATTTAGATTTCGATCTAAAATTCACAGGATAGCATCAAGAGCTTTATTTTCAAAGTCAAGATTTTTTTAATCTTAAATTTACGAATGTTCTATTCTGCTTAAGGTCAATCATTCTGAGGAACAGAATATCTGTTGGAATATCTGCCAACTGCTTTAGACTGTCTCGTTAAAATGAAAGCACAGTACATCTAAGAGAAAAGAAAAAAAAAAGTATTTTGAAAGCACAGAATGTGTAGCAAAAAAGCAGAAGGAAAGACATTTGTCTAAATAAGTAACTCTTAGCAAGATGCTCATTACCACAGTTATCGTCAGTGGTAACAGAAGTAACAATGCTTTCCATGACTGGCCAGAGGAACAGGGGCTGTCCTCTGAAGCAGAAGATAAAGGCAGTGCCACCTCCCTATAGACCTTAAGATGGACATGAAGTATGACCCCGTACAAAGCTCCTGAAGCTTGAAAAGTGAGTCAGCATGTTGGGTCCCCCCACAGACAGCTGGCAGCTGGCCGAAGTCCAGAAAAGGATCTCTGTTTGGGTTATAATGTGATCACTGGCCTAACATGATTTAGAGGCTAGCTCTTGTGTTGAATGGTATAAGACCTAAAGGCAAGAGAAAAATCAGAGCAAACGAGAGAACTTTGAAAGAACTGTTTACTATTTGAACAATTTGCAAAGCAGATGTTTTCTGAAGGTGCAATAGAAAAAAGCTTGCCACAGATGACAAGAAAGCAATTTCTGATACCTTAAAGCATTGTCTGTAAGAAAAGTTCCTGCTGGAATCAATTTATCAATAAAATTTAAAACACCCTAAGATTGAAGTTTACATATTAGAAATACAGTGCCACAAAATGTTCCAAATACCAATTAAACCTGTGTTAAAACCCAGAAAACCTCCTGTCCTATCATCTAACTGAACTGAATATGGAAGAAAAATATTAAATCAAATAGAATACTAGCAAATAGTGTGTGTTGGTTCTGATAGAAATATTAGCCTAGTATTTAGCGGTGTCAATGACTTTATCCTTCCCTAATCCATCTCACTTCTGTATATTTGTGGTTATTAAATCAGTAAGCTTAGACTTTAATATGGAAGAAATAATTTAAAAGTAAAGAACAGAGGGGAGTTGTGAGTTTATGCATCTCTCTACAACATCTCCTTGAGACAAGAGTCCATTTCTGCTTATTCATGACTCTCTTCTGTCACACAGACATATTTGTTCTCGCTACAAGTTCTGAGCACAGTAAGAATAGCGACTGACGATTACATGATTGGATGATTTTTTTTCTTCTACTAATGGAAAAGACAGACATTAACTCATCCTTCTCTTTACATGGATTTATTATGTTCAATAATTGTCTGTTATTATTACTGTACATTGTAATCTATTTCTAATGAATCCCTCTTGGTTATGGTGAATCAAGTCTTGCATAATAAATTCTAATCTGTTAGTCATTATCTTTGTTAATGTTTTACAGTCTACATTTATTACTAAGATTAAGCAATAGTTTGTATTGTCCTTGGTATTTTCACTATTTTTAAGTACTATCTCTTGCAATTAGCAATCTCTTTGAATTTCCTTTGCCTTCTTATGCAAGTACCAGCCTGTACTCAGCTCTGGTGAGGACGCACCTTGAGTACTGTGTCCAGTTTTGGGCCCCTCATTGCAAGAAAGACATTGAGACCCTGGAACGTGTTCAAAGAAGGGCAACAAAGCTGGTGAGGGGTCTGGAACACAGGCCATATGAGGAGAGGCTGAAGGAGCTGGGAATGTTCAGCCTGGAGAAGAGGAGGCTCAGGGGAGACCTTATTGCTCTCTATAACTTCTTGAAAGGAGGTTGTAGTGAGCTGGGGGTTGGCCTCTTCTCTCGTGTCATTAGTGATAGGACCAGAGGGAATGGTTTCAAGCTACGGCAGGGGAGATTCAGGCTGGACATTAGGAAGTATTACTTTTCAGAAAGGGTGGTCAGGCACTGGAATGGACTGCCCAGGGAGGTGGTGGAGTCACCGAGCCTGGGGGTGTTCAAGGAAAGGCTGGATGTTGTGTTGAGGGACACGGTTTAGTGGGAGCTATTGGGAATAGGTGAACGGTTGGACTGGGTGATCTTTTAGGTCTTTTCCAACCTTGGTGATTCTATGATTCTATGATCAATGTTTTCAGTCTTTTTTCCAAATCTGCTGCTGGGAAACACAACTTACAATGTGCATTCCCACATGTGTTTTAGAATGGGTGCTTCTTCATGTGTGATATCGGCTCATCTGATCGATGCTGCTTGGGTTCAAGTCTATAAGCACATGCATGGGACTGGAGTTGACAGGAGCAGAAGTGGCTGCACACAACCACATCTGGGCATTCTCCAGTGATTTCTCTTTTTCAGCTCTGGAAGGGAGAGATTTCTCTGGGAGAAGTAGTAAATCCGCTCAAGCTGTAAAACTGCTTCCCATCTACTAATCAGAGGGTTTTGGAGTGTGTTCTCCAGACTCCTATCTGTAATACCTTTCACAGCTACAAATGTCTTGGCATACATCTAACAACTGGGGAGCTGTTATCACATCTTGAAATCTCATTGCAAAACAGTCCTTGCTGACTTGACGTGAATTAGCCATGGAAAATTCCACACCCTGCATTAAAACATGGAGGAGAACAGTGCTCCGGTCCCACTTAATTAGATGCATGGTAAGAGTTTGTTTAATGTCACGCCCGTGAACATTATTGCAGCAAAGAGAGGGAAGGGACTATTTTAATCAGCTGAATAACTCCTGAAAAGTGTTATGTGCTTGAAGAACCTCTGGAGTCCTTCACTGCATGTCCTTATACGGTGGTGAACACCTTTGAGCAGGAGGCCATCATAGTTGCTTTTGGAGCAGCAATGCCTTTTCCAAGGTTGTCTGTGCCATTTGCTGTCTTCATTATGGCAAAAGTTTAAGGGCGGATAAATGAAACACATTTTTAGACTCTCTACAAATGCTTACTGGCATGTGGCAGTTAGATTTGGCAATTAGAGCCGGTTGGTAAACTTTGGATGATAAGCAGTGTAAAATGCTGATTTGTTCACACTTTTAATGGGAGCATATTGGGTTCGATTAAGAGTTTTTGGAAGGGTTCCTCAGGGCACAAAATACTTGTGGCAAAAAATGTAAGCTTTGCAGCAGACAAATCATTAGGTAGTCACTTAAAACTCCATTCAATTTTATTGGGTAAGAACCTGAACTTTTGTATACTAGGCAAATATCTGGTCAGATATCTGTACTAGTAAAGGCATTCTGCCTGGAGGGAAGCAAGGATCTATCTATAACAGAAAGCTTCAAAAAGTGTCTAAGTGAACTTGTACCATCATCCTGACAACATTGTCTGTAGGATGGCAGAACTGTTCTCTGTACGCCCCTATGAGCAATTCAGTAAGCCCTGTAGGTTCATCCATCAATCCTCCTGCATGTCTTTCTGAGACGTGATCTGCTCTTAAGAGCTATATCTTTTTTTGCCATATTCATGAGGTGTTTTCTTTTTTACTGTTGGAAATAATGTTATATTTATTCTTTCCTAACATCTCAGAGGAGACCATCTTCTTCCATTTCCATTTGTTTGTCTAATATACTCTAATATACTAATATACTGTATAGATCGGCTTTCACTTCAACAGTTCTAAAATGTTATTTAATATGCGATCAGTATATAATCCTTTATAACATTCCCAGTGCCTTCTAAGTGCCCAATAAGCACTATTAAAACAATCTGAGAAGTATTATATTGAATACTGAATAAGCTGATTCCTAGGCAGCATCTTCCTTGCTAGAGCACAAAGTCTTGGTCTGAGCTTAAACATGTTGCAAGCAGAGATAGCTGGGAAACATGGGCTGCCTTAAAACGTAATATCTAACACCAAATCTGAATTGGGGTTTACCGTGGTTTACCATCGGTACATCAGTATAGAGGAGTTAATGAGTGGGACAACTGAAGCTCCACCCCCCAGTTCACATGCGACTCTGACGCTTGGTTTATATGCAGAATTCACTGTGGTGAGTTTAATCATCATGGAACGGAACAGAAAACACCTGGCAATGGAATGACAGCCTGAAGAAGTTGTGTGCAGCTACCTTTAGCTGCACTGTGATATAGGCAAATGTTCTTGAAAGGTTAGCTCTGAGGGCAGCGTATGGCCAAACTTGCGTTACTGCTGTTCAGCAGCACTCCCTCCAGCTGATGAACTTTTCTTTTCTACAAGCATACAGCATGAAGGTTAGGAAGTTCCAAGACTGATTAAGGTGTTTGGAGACTTCCGTAACACAAATATTTACTTCTAATAAACCTTGTCAAAGTTGCTGTACTGAAGGAAAATGGTGTACTATGGGAACTGTGGAAAACTGAAGGAGAGCAGATTTAATGTGCATGTAGCCAAAGATTTTCCATAATTGTAGTGTCATTTCTGGCACTCAAGAATCTCTAATAAGGTCACATGTTTCCCATGTTTTCACATGTGCTGGGAAATTGTGCTTGGTGACGACACTGCAATGGTGATATCTTCTTTCTTCTTTTAAGAACAGGAAATTCCAATAGATTTCTACATATAGTTGTTACCGGTTACTCTGAGATAGGACATACACCCAGTGGAGGGTGAGAGTGGAAGAGCTGCTTCGGAGGAAGACAGAAGTTTCATATTCATTTGAAACTGAGGAAGAAAGACAGAAAAGGAAAAGAAGAAACCATTTGAATATTAGACAAAAAGGAAGAAAACTAGAGAAAGAGGTATCAGAAATTAAGAAGAGAATAAGTAGCAATATTCTCAGGGAATGGAGAAAAGAAAGGTGAAGAAAACAAAAAAAAAACAACAACAAAGAAAAGAAGGTAAAAATAGAGGCAGAAGAATCACTCATATATAGCTACTGAAAACCATTGAAAATACAATTCTGTGATCATGAGAAATATCTGGCCGCAGGCATCAAATACGTGTCTGTACAGAATAAAACTGAGATCGGATTGCAGTTGTGAGATGAGCATGAGGGATCACATTGATAGCCATGAGAAAGAGGACAGCTCATCAGGTCTTCTGAGAAGAGCCTCATGTTTCCCCCTCTATGAGAATACTGCACTCGCTGGTTGCATATATGGACACATGAAGGGTATGCAGATGTGTGCACACATGCACACACAAAGTATAGCATTTAGAAATGCTTGGATCGTTTCCAAGGTAGTTCAGCAAAATGAGGCTAATAAAATATAATTAAACATTAATTATTGTAACTATCAAAAATAATTGACTTGTACAAAGCACAGCACTCCTATTAAAGAGGGACCTAGGGGTAATAAAAACATACAGTATTCTGTAATGCAGACATAATAATTGCTATGAAGCAATCAAATTTATAGGCAACTGTTAAAATTCTTTTGTGACTATTTAAAAGTGTGAGCACAGGACAGATTTGGTTCAAAATTGTCTACTATAAAGCAATCCTGGTATTAATAACGAGTAAACATTTCCATTTAAAAATCAAACTGAAGGCACGCTGCTGCTTGAAGTAAATTTGAAGCAAAATTGTCTGGAGCTGTCACAAAAATGCTGCAGTATGTATCCCATCAAGTCATTCTTCTGTTAGATTTTCTTTCTGAAAATCTTCTGAGTATGAGAGAAACAGAGCTGGCAGATGAAAGCATGGGAGCTGAGATCTTCAGCTGGTGCGAAGATACATGACTTCACTCACCTTCTATGCTTTACTGACTTTTAACAGCAAAGGAAAGGTGCAGCCTCGACACTGTGGAAGAGACATAGACTGACTGAACCAAGGTCACATGAACTAAAGAAAGCTTAAGTAAAGAGTTTCTTTGACAAGTGGAGCCAAAGAGGAGCTGTAGATAGGAACAGTTCACGCTGAGGACCCCCCACTACTTGCATTTCAGGGTGTTTGACTGCAAACTGGCACTGATCTGCTCCTACTGATTGAGCGCCCATTAATGTCTGGGAGTACATCGGGTTTGTGGCTGGAATGAATTTTTGGTCGACTTTCTTCTAAAAGCAATCCAGTTTGCGCACCAACACTACTCTAAGAGGTGAACCAAATTCTGGTGAATGGTGATTGACCAAAAAGGGACTGACTTCAGGAGAGATCCTGAACTAACCTAAAGCTCTAACATAGATGAACCTGGAAAACAGCATAATGCTTTTTAATTTTATCTTCTGCGTTTAAGTTGGACAATAGGTATTTCATCCCCTTGCAAAGCACATTTTCCTAGTTTGCCTTGAAAAAAACAGAAGTTGAGTGTTTACAAGGAACATAGCCTTGAGTAGGATGTTAGTGGGCAGAGCACATTCAAAAGGACCACCGATAACAGTGAAGATTGCACAATTCTATTGTGCAAGATGTTTGCTCTGCAGACATGACAACAAACTGCACAAAGCACTTCTGTGTGCTCTTTCTCACTATCAGAGCCTTTACTCACTCTCTGCATTGCCTCGTCTCCCGTATCTCGTTTACAGCTGAAATTCACTATTTATTTTGCAGTTCATCTCCTTTCTAATTTTATCTCAAATATTCTATTTACATGGAACAGTTTTGTTCTAGCCCACATGGAATAAAAGAGTTGAAATGGAAACAGGCAAACTGCAAAAAACAAAAGTTTATTTTCCTGATCCTGTTCCTAATCAGGGAAATGAGATATGTAGGAAATTTTAGGAAAAGAGAAAATAGTGCATTTCAGATAATTCTTAGGCTCTTTTCACTCTCTGCTGCCAGTGTGATGGCAACATCTTGATGAGTTAATGACATTAAACTTGTTTTAAGAAAATGCTGGCTTACTTCAATAAGACAACTACTAAAAAGAAGTCACATTTTTAGAGCAATTGTAACGTAGCGTTGTGAGTCAATGGAAGTGCCATGACATGAAATACATTTGGCATATGCTTCCTTCACTTGTTCTGCAAGAAAAATATTAAAAGAAGCAAGGTGAAGTCAGTTGAAATAGTGAGGAAATGACACTGCTGCCTGAGACATTATCATTACTGTGTTCAATTTACTGTAATCCACAAATCAAATTTCGTTCTACATCTAGTTCTTCGTCTAATTCTAGAAAAATGAACAAGCCCAAGGAACAACTAAGGGGCTACTAAGGTTCAGTTTTTGGTTACCATCTCTTGTACCCAGTGCTAAATCATATCATACACCATATCATGTCATACTATATCCTTGCATTGCATTGCACTAAAATAACAAGAAAGTGAAGAAAAGTCTTCTTCATTTGAGCTGTTCTCCAAAAATTTTCCGTGTCATGCTATGCTTTCTGGGCATGCAGCAGGTTGAGCTGCTTCTAAGCTATAAATATTTCTCTTACATAACCAATTAATCAGCTAAAGAGTCAAAGAAAGCAACTATTTTTAGTTTAATATTGCTAGTCATGCTTCTAGAGTGTTATTTTTTGCTGTTAAATAAAAGGACTTCTTCATTCTGCAGTTCTTTCCCATCAATGTGTGGGACTGTGCCAATTCAAGCAACATTTCTGTATAAAGAGCACTGATTAATGATCCAGAATTCCAGGCAAGCCTTATTGTCTCATTTTTGCTACTACAGAACTGCTTGCAAAGTTTCTGTAAAAAGATATAAGCCATTCATATACAACAGCCAAAGTACTTTTCAGGCTTTGGCATTTTCAGCCCAAAAAGAATGAACCAATCAAAGATTTTTGAAGAAGCATGGTATTTTTAGGAAAAAGTTTGATTTTTCATTGAAAAATGTTTTAGATAGAAATGTTTTTCTAGCTTTCATTCCTACTAAATGTATCCCTGGATTTTAAAATGCCTTCTGCCAACTACTCAGAGACAAAAACAATTACAAACTAGCCTATGGAGATAATCTTCAAGTACTCCAGTCTGAAATGGTATAGTTTTAATTTGAATTGAAGCTTTAAGTCATCATTTTTTAAATAATTTTTCATCATTACAAATATAAATTTTATCTGCAAGTCCTTTATTGAAAGAACATCAAGGTTGTGATACAAATTAAAGCTATCTCCTTGGTGCAGGGAAACCAGAGTGATAAAGCAAAATGGTTCTGAAAAATCTGAAACTCAGAATGAAAAATTTAATGTCAGATGACATAAGTACACCTATTTTCCACAATTTCAAAGCAGAACATTGCTCTTGAATATATCGCGCTTCTACTTTAAGGCAAGATCCAGTGGTGGCTGCAGTTCCTACACGAGTTAGATTTGGATCTGGTAGACAACAGCAGGGTTCTGTGCCATCCGAGGACTCTGAGGCTCTTCCATTTTTCAGTTACCGTTACAGATGAGCCTGGGTCCCATAGCTCCTGCTTCATATCTGCCTGCCCCATGAGGCACCTCACTGTCTTACATTTCAAATGACTTTGGGAACACACGTCAGCTCCATTGGATATGAACTACTAGATGTTCACAGCACAGGGCTGGGGATGCAGAGAAGAGCTAAGCTCTGCACAGCGTGGCTGGCCCACTCCAGTCCCCAAAACCTGGGACTCTGAATCCAGAATCTTTTGGTTTCACACTACTACTATATGGGTGCTTAGTGCCTCTGTTGGGCAGACATGGATGTGAGGGAGTGAGGAAATTGCTCTCTCTCCTTCCAAAAGTGCACCGAGGTTAGAGGACAGGCTCCATTCCCAGCTATGGGCAACATCTACTCAATCTACTTAATAACTAAATCTACCAGGAAACCTTAAAATAAAGATTTTTTTTTTAAATTTCTCCTCTAAGACACAGATAATTTTTGAGTGAAGTTCTTTTGCTACACAATGTTGCAGTGAGGAAGCTATTGCAGACTTTCTTCATTTGAGAAATTAGTCTCACATCAAACGTACATCTGTGTCATTCTTCAGTGTTTATTTATAGCATGAATTTTGATTTTGTTAAACATTATCATACAAAATCAAATGAGCAGAATTTTCCTGTATTTGTTTACATTGGATTTAGATATGGCAGATTAAATAAGCTGGGGACAAAAAACAACAACAGGGGATGAGGAGGAAGACAGACAGGGTAAAATAATTGTTTCAGTCACAGTGCAGTATTTGAAAAGCAGGGCCTCACCACAAATAGCTTGCAGTTTTAGGAGGATCAAACGGCTTATGTTAGGTTAAGGGTAACTTTCATACAAAGCAAGATGTGAATGGCACCGGATTGTGTTGTCTGGCTGCCAAGATTTATTGAAGATAAAGGCAGCAAGTTAAATCACTTTCCGGGGAAATCCAACTTGGGACCTGGGAAGTTCTTGCTGTATCTGATGCATTTTCTATGCCAGATGCAGAGGAGATGAGCCGATCTTTGAAGAAAGCAGTCTGTACAGTACCAAGGAAGGTGAGCAGTGGGGCACTATGATAGTCCTGTCCAAACCAGAATTTTCCTGCAAATGCAAATTCCATCAGGCAGCTGGACATGTATGCCCTCTCATCCTGTCACAACCAAATGAAGCTGCAGCTCCAAGACAATCAGGCGAGGCAATATGCAATTTTGTACTTAGTTTTATGGGAAAACCCAACAATCAGAAATTCTATGTCTTCTCTGTAGCAGTTGTTATTCTTTTGCCAGAGAAATTGTAGACAAATATCGCTTTCAGCTCTGCTAAATTCTTAGCAGAAGAAGTGAGGAAACTCCACAGAGTGCAATGAAAATGTTTTAAAAATGCAAATAAGGAATGACATACAACAGAGAAGAAAGGGAAAGCTTTTTCCCAGGGAACATCAACTCCATTATTTGAACGCAATCCCAATACATTTATAATAAACCTATTTCCTTGAACAATTCCTCTTCTCTTTGAATGACCCTTTAAAAAGAGCTATAGATCATGGTGCTACTGTTTTAACAGCTGACTTCTCACTGTGACTAACCTGATTGTATTACTGAAATACGTTTAAAATGTATATACTTCCCACAAAACAGGACGGGAATAAATACCTGGTAATGTGAGAAAAGCCTTGCATATCTATCTTAATCTCACCAAATTTAAACCTGCTTAACCCAAGTCCTTCTCTACAGAATGCGCCCAGTGAAGAAGGGAGTTTTTTAACTCCATGATTAAAGAGAAAATTATTTCTTCAAAGCTAATGTGTATGACATTGCTGCTTCAGTGAAACTGAACTGAGCCAAGATGACTGCGTGTTAAATTTCGCCAGCGTAGTAAAAGTGATGTCAAGAAATAAGAAGAAATACATCATCATGTTCATTTAATGGATAAAACATGAAGTGAGCAGCAGTGGAGATAAGCGCCCTGGAGGCTGTTTGGTCTGTCACGATGTTCACACACAGTAATCCCTGACAGTCCTTTTTAGGAAAGAAGGTTTTTTTTCCCTCTGCTTTTTGCTAATGCGAAGCAAAGCTGTGGTGATTGCTGCCTACTAATGCATTAGACTTTTAACAGTGTAAACATGAAGGCAGTAATTCATAGAACACTAAACTTGAAAAGACATAACAGACATGTAAAGTTAATTTGATTTACAGCATAATCAGGAGCAGAGGGTTGTTTTTGGTTTGTTGTTTGTTTTTTTGTTTGTTTGTTTGTTTTTTGTTTGGTTTTTTGGTTTTTTTTTTTTTTGGCTTTTCCCTTCCAATCTAAATATGAGTCCAGAAAAACAAATTTCTGCTTCCCCACAAACCAAAGCAGCAACTCGTTTGTCTTATGTGAATGAAAGAACAGACAAATTTGTCCCAGACCTCCATAGTCTGCGTGGGGGGTCAGTAATTCTGCTTTGCAACTTGTATACTTTACACTGCTGTTATTATCATCTTCATTTGTTTACTGCCAGAACATTTTCAGTACACCAGGTGCTCCCCAGACAAGAAGCAGATGCTACCTGGATTTGAGACCCTTAAAGACTTTGAACGGGAAGACAAATAAGGAGTAAGGTAACAGGTAACAGAATATAAGCAAGCACTTAAAAATAATTTGCTTATGCTATGGTCACAATAGCTTGGCTACTTTTCACATGTCATATTATGCTGTTGAAATAAACATCTCTGATTCTGCTTGTCTTACGACTGCTGGCCAGTTTCAAGCTTGATAGCTCAGGCTTCATCCTCCTTGGATACAAGAGATCACCTCCATTTGCCAGCTCAAGCATTTCTTTATCTAGCCACCACATCCAACTGCATCACAACAGACTTTGCACCCCTGCAGAGGCCAAGTACAAGTCAATCTCCCTCTTGTATTGGAAGATTCCAATCTGAAAAAGCCCAGCTCTCTCAGCCTGTCTTCATAGGAGAGGTTCTCCAGCCCTTTGTGGTCCTCCTCTGGAACTGCTCCAAAGCTCCATATCCTGCTTGTGCTGCGAGCCTCAGACCTGGACACAATACTACTTCAGATGGGACTTTACATGGGCAGAGCACAGAGGCACAACCACAGAGTCAGAGAATGACTTGGATTGGAAGGGACCTCAAGGATCATCAGGTTCCCCTGCTGCAGGCAGGATTGTCAACCACTAGATCAAGTACAACTCCCTTCTTCCTCCTGCTGGCCACCCCTCTTTTGATGCAGCCTAGGATACAGTTGATTTTCAAGGCTGCAAGCATACACTGCTGGCTCATGTGAAGGTTTTTGTTCCCAAGTTCTTCTCTGCGGGGCTGCTCTCAATGAGCTCTTCTCCCAGTCTGTATACATATCTGGGATTGCCTCAACAAAAGTGCAACAACCTTCATTTGGCCGTGTTGAACCTCAGTAGATTCCCATGGACCGACTTCTCAAGCTTGTCCAGGTCCCTCTGGATGGCATCCTTTCCTGTTATTCTATTAACTGAAGCACTCAGCTTGGTGTCACCTGCGAACTAGCTGAGAGTACACTTGATCCTACTGTCTATGTCATTGGCAAAAATGTTGAAGAGCACTGGCTCTGAGATAGACCCCTGGGGGGCACCAATTGTCACCAGCCTCCACATGGACATAGAGACATTGAACAAAATCCTCTGGTTGTAACATCCAAACATTTTTTTTATCTACTGAATATTCTGTTCTTCAAATCCATATCACTCCAATTTAGAGATAAGAATGTGATGTGGGATTGTGACAAAGGCCTTTTCACTGGCCTGACATGCTTTTGCTGCAAGTAAACAATCTGCCTGCATGACTTTTTGGCTCCTGTGAAGCAGGTGATACAGGCATAGTCAGTATACCCAAACACATCCTCTTAAATATTACTGAGATGGTTTACAGGGACATTCCCTGAAAATTCTATGGGAAACACTTAATGATCATTCCAGGCATAAAAGCTCACTTATCTCCTGCTGCACCTGATGCAAGAGGTATGCACAACAGAAAGAAAGAAAAAATTAAATTTGCACATGTGCCTGATGATCATTAAGCAGGTTTCAGAAGAAAATAGAGCTAGGCTTGGAGGATTTTACCGCAACCAGAAGCGTACAGTACAGCACAGACCCACAGACCTCCACAGAACAAGCAGTGAAGATGTTAGAACAGAAGGTTGCAAAACGGATAACACAAATAGCTTTGCCTAATTCAGAAGTGTCATCATGGAGGACAATGACTGCTCCAAGGGGACTGTGAGGAGGCCAGAGCTGGCACCAGTGCCCCAGAGAAACACAAAGCCTTTGCGGAGAGACAAGGAACCCTCTAGAGATGCACAAACAAAAAACGTTATGGACACGCACTCTCCAACCTCTCTATGTATCAGAGATGTGGACCTTTGAGAAGGCCTCAAGGCAATGACTCCTAGCCTGTGAAAAGAATTGTTTATGGGCAGCTGAGGAGATAGCAGAAGTGAGATAATCATAGAAAGGATAGGCCTCGGCATGGTAATCAGGAGGCATGAGCTGTTGGGTAAACCTGCCAGGCATAGGACAAGCACTGGCAGAACAGACTGCATCCTTTGGCCCAAAAGAATTGGTCTGTCAAGCGGCAGGATGACATGCCGAATGTTTTGGCAGTGCATGAGTCCAGGGAAGCACCATTCATGTGGCTCCATTGCAAGGTGTTGGCGGGCAGTGCTGGCCAAAGTTCCAGCAGCATTTTCTGAGCCCAGCACCCAGGTGTGTGCAGCCTGCCCATGCGGCAGCCCCCTGTTTAAACACAAAACAACACGCCTGCAATTACGTGATTTCAGCACAATAAGCATTTTCCAGCCTGGAGAGAAATGAGATCTCCTGCACCGCTGTACATGTGGCATTTCATTCATCAGTTTTTCCAAATGGAAGACTTGTCATTTAAACAAAATGAGTGTATGTGTCGTTTTACTGCTTCTGAATGCCCTGCGAGAGAAACACAGCAGAACGCACGCAATTCATCAAATTCATGATAGGGGAGGAACGTACTTTTGTTGCATCCCCTAAATATCCTGCTTCTGCTACTTTCTCTGCTCTTAGTGACAGCAAATGTCATTTGACAGAGCCCAGAACACACTTGCTGTTTTCCCATCTCCAATCTTGCCTTTTTCTTAAAAAAAAAAAAAACACAAAAAAACCATGCACACAAAACCCAACAATGCTGATATTTTCAAGAGCACTCTTGCTGAATTCAACCTACTTCTGCCCACATTTGAGCTGGTGGGAATTTAGGTCATTGCTGAACCTTTTAAAATTCTTACCATGTATTTACAATTATTCTTTTATGGGTTTACTTTAAGTAATAGCTGTGTATAAAGTACTCTGTATGTATGCAAGGCACACTTTCACCTTTCCTGGCATTGGACTTTACTTGTAATGATCCTTCAAAACCCTTCCCTCCATAAGACAAGCAAATGTAAGTCCTGTGCTGTTTATCTACGTTTCATTTGTGCAGAAACCGCAGCATGCCTTGGGAAGGGCGATCAAGAAAGGAAACAGACAGTCTCAAGGATATTGATGCATCTGTGGCTCCTTGATAAATGCAACATTTTAAGAAAACACCATTTGAAATAATGTGCATTAGAACTTTCAGTAAAATTATCCCTTTTGACCACAGGTACCTGACACAGACACAAATATGTTTCAGATGACATTAATTCACTTAAGAGGAAGATGTTAGAAGTACATTTCATATTTGATAATAACTATGGAGCCAGTTTTATGCCTACCAGCTGGAATAAGGCAACTTGAATTAATAATGTACTTTGTGAGCTTTGTTTCCAGCAATGGGACTGTCTGAATCGGGACCATACTTTCAGAGTGCAGCAGCCAGTCTCGTGGTAGTACATTACTTCTCAAAAACACTGTGAGACTTAGATACAAATCTCTCAAGTCCCCAGACTTGCCAGGTTTCTGCCAGACAGTGTGGATCCATGGATGCTACCGGGACAGAGAACGATGCTGCTGGGCAGGAGAGCTGGGAGCAATCACCACTGGCCCCCAGGGGAGCTAGGAGCTGCCCACATCCACATTAGAGGAGTTGATACTTGGCATGTCCCAGGATGCCACTGCTGTCCAGCCCAGAGTGCCTGGAACCACATGTCTGGATGGTCAGAGAGGCACAAGGAGCACCTTGCATCTTGCAAATGACAGGTGTCAGTGTTTTTGCCATAAGAATTCCAAGGAATATCTTTGTTACTGGGATTTTAAGTAATCTGTTCTTACCAGGAACAAAACAAATTTTGTAAACGTCAAAACGAGAAAAATGAGAAGTCACGGTTTTATCCAGTCTTGCCCTCAACAACTGGCTGGCCTGAGGGGAGGATTTCTGATAGGCTCCTGTGCAGTGATTTGACATCTCCAGACTTTCTGCCAATGGAATTAAGACATTGCTCTCTCAAAGGCCAACCTAATCTCATCAGTTACAAGGGGCAGAACCAGGACTGTCACACAAGATGTGAATGAACCACCTGCAGTTGCTTTGTAGCAACATTATCAGTATATAGGCACCATCACTCAGAAGTGGTAATGACTGTCATACCTGGCTTTAATATCAGTTCCAAAATGCAGTCGTACACGTGCTGTGAAAAAAGCATAGCAATAACAAGTCCACCCAGAAAATGATCCAAAGACAGATTTGCAAACGTCCTCAAGTTTCTTCCCACATACCTTACATATTTTTCAAATGCTCTGGAGTTCCTTTCACCTTCAGATGCTGTGTATTGATTGCTCAGTGAAGTCAGACCTGCTCCTCTTAGCATCCTTCACCAGCGCTCAGCCCTGCAGAGTTTCTATCATCCCTTGTCATCAGCTGCATGAGCAACACTCAGAAGTCAGCCCTCTTCTCTCTTTTGTAGCTTATCTTTACATTAGTATCAACAGAATGCAAACATAGATAAAAGAAGGATTTTTATAGATGCCTTATTAACAGAAGCTACTTACTCACTGAGTGCAAGCTTACTTAAAACAAGCTTTGAAAGGATTGTTCTCCCCCTCCCACTCTACTGAAGTGCTGCTAGTACTACTAATTCAGACTGGATGAATTTACTCTTGCTTGAATCCAGTGCAAGTCACATGTACTTTGGGGAAGAGGGGGATTAAACAGCTTTTAAATTATGTTTGGAAGTCCTTCTCACAACTCTGTTCAGGGAAGGGTTTTATCCACTACTACTTTTTTTTTTCTTCATTATTTGTGTGTACATTTGTGGGTCTGGATCATGTCAAGGCTCCTAGATAGTCTTTAATCATTTTGTAGCATTTAACATTTTTGCAAAACATTGTCTGGGTTAACACATATTCCAGAAAATGAGCATTCAGTCTTTTTCTCTCTGTCTTAATTTAAATGCAGTTTTGATTGAGGCTGAACTTATGTATTTTTAATTACAAATAAATATTTTGTTCCCTCCTCTGCTTTTTTTCTTTGCCTTTTCTTTGAAACTAGGTGCTTCCTTTGTTTTCTGTTTATGAAACCTTTTCCAGAAAATGATTACTTCACGTATGAGTCTTCGGTGGCACATAGAGATTCTGTAGATATTATTTTAATTAGGTTGCTTGGTTCCAATTCATGTTTAAATGGCTGTGGCATGGACCTTGTGTTGTGATCTGCTGAATGGGAGGGAATGTCTGCTGAGGATTCTTTCCTTATAGAGGTAGTGTATTAATGAGACATTTTCTTAATAAGAGCCTTGCGTCAAGTCCTGTAATCAGAACACGAGAGACACCCAAAACAGCAGAAACATTCATTAATTCCAGAATGCCACTACTTCTGCATCGCATTTGAGGATTATCCCAAATGGAATTTAACCTTAGCAGAGAGTTGGGATGAGAGGATGTTTATGTACTACCGTGAGAGATATAATTAGTCAAATTTATTGTGTCATATACCAATTGTGCTTCCTATCTCTAAGGCCAGTCTTTCTTTAAGAAACATGAATTAAAACAGCAACAACAACAAAACCTGCTAGATTTAAGGCTGCAGTACCTTGGAAGCAATTTAATACAGGACTTCAAAATTGTTACCTGATTATTCTTCAGTTTTCACTAACCAAGACTGTGAAATTAATTGGTGTCTGACTTTATACAATAGACTGAAATCATTCTAATTTAACACCTGTGAACTCATTATTGAGTCTTTCCATGCAGAGAAATAAGTGTGTTATTCAACATTTCTGACACACTGGTGCAATATGATCCTACCATCTTCATCCAAGCTCTCTGGGAAGGGAAGCCTAAAACATTAATTAAAACAAAATCCAGTCATATATCTCATCATTCTGCTGCAGCTTGAAGATAAAATCCTCCAGGGAGATAGAAGGACTGATCTACAGACTATTAACCCAAGTTCTCTTTTCTGTATTCGCCAACTGATTGTATTAACACCCCTTAAGGAATTAAAAGCAGGCAAGGAATAAATGGCTTAGAAAGATATACCTATTTTTTTGATCTGCATGTCATTATTTGCAAAGCAAGAAGAGCACAATAACAGAAATACTTTACACTAGTGTTACAATAACCATTGGATTGGGTTGTTGTAAATAAATATGACTATAATATAAATAAGCACTATTGTACGTACAATAGCAGAAGTAAAAATACCATTAACTTTCCCCAGAATGTCATGAATGGGAGTACAAAATTAAATTTTTATCACCAGATTTCATAAGGGTCATTTACTTGCATCTAATCCAGAATAGCCACTGTAATCATTTATTGCTTTCATGAACTCCCTGCTTTTCAAAATATTTACCATTTTGGCTAAAATAGTTAACATTTGGCCTCATCTGATAAGTTACCTCAGTTAAATCTCTTAAGACATCTTTAAGCCATGAACAAAAGTGAGTAAATAGAGTGCACTGCTGTTTTCTGAACAGGGAGAAAGGCCTTCAAACACCACTAAACATGGTGAGCACTTTTATCAATGACATAAGTGCTCCTGGCTTGGGGAAGCTAGACTCAAAGTGTTTTAGAACAGCACAATAAGGAACAAAGTGCTATATTTTCCCGAGCGTATGTTTATTCACATACAAATACTGGCTGTCAAATGCATTCAGTAAAAAAGAAGCTTACTTGAGAACAGAGGTAGCTGTGTGCAAACCCACTGATAAAAATACATTTATCAGATCTACAGGCTGAGGTGAGCAAGTCAATCAGCTGCAGAGCAAAGACTTATTTTCTGCAAACCAAGTACTACCTGTCAGTCTCTCTTACACTTCTCTGCAGCGATCAAGGTTCATTTGAACAATCTGATTGTGCATGAGGCATTACAGATCAAATTTGCCAGTGGTACAGAGTCTCCTCTATTTATTCTTTACAAAATAAAATAACTACTGAAATGACCTAGAAGTTCCCCTTCTCTCACTCAAACAAAATGAATTTCTTGGGAATAATGGGCCTGATTCTCATTATCACTAAACTATGCCTCTCCTCCTTCATCCTGACAGTGAATCTCTTTACAGTGAATGTAATGGAATTTAAATTGCAATTTCTACACTAATTTTAGGGCTGCTTTATAATGCCAAAGCCAGATAAAGGGACCTTACCATAAATAAGAATAAGGCCATATATAGTTCATATTGATCCACCTACTTCCCACTTCGTCTTTTTCCAGTGCCACACGCTTAGGAAAATGAGTTCACAAATTCTTTTTTATATCCCAAACGAAGACTTTCAAAATTAGTCCCTCAAATGATATGGGATATAGTGGGCTTGGGTCTCAAGTCTGGACACCCAACAAACCCTGAAGTCCTCGCCACTCTACCAGTGGCCACAGCTCTTATGTTCCTTCCTCCACACACTTGGCACATAAAATAAAAACTCTATGATTCAAACGACCTTTTCCAGCTGTTCCAGTGCTGAGAGAAGAAATAACCATCTGAGCAGGAACACAGCTGGTTAGCAGTTTAGCAGTTAGCTCTTTTGTTTATTTCATTCTCCTTTAGTAATTTGTCCCATTCTCCTTCCTCCCTTCCATCACTCTTTTAACAATACCTGAAGTGCACTGATGGCAGTAATTCACAAGGCCAAAATGCCAGGACTTGCCTTGTTAAGCATATTCCAGAGGACACTGCTGATTGAAACAGAACTTGTGCTTTTACAATTAAACACTGATTTTCCCTAAAACTTAACATAAGAACCTACTGAAGTGTGACCAAAGGCATGCACTTCTCTTATACATCTTGTATGCCTGTTGTCTTCGGTATATATAGAATAGAATAGAATCACAGAATCACTCAGGTTGGAAAAGACCTTAAAGATCATCGAGTTCAACCTAACCACACTATCCTAACTCTAACAATCCTCTGCTAAATCACGTCCCTGAGCACCACATCCAAACGGTTTTTAAACAAACACAGCTTTACATTCCCTGTTCCTGATGTGGCGCTAAAGAGCAGTGGCCCTGAAAAGCATGCCATCTTGATAGCAGAAGGCCACAACACTAATTGAGATGGAGAACTGGGTCCCCAAGCACAAGACAGTCCTGAACTTAATGTAGAGAGTCTAAGAGAGGGCCACCAAGATGATAAAGGAGCTGGAGAACCTCTGGTATGAGGAGGGGCTGAGACACCTGGCAAAGAGGAGATTCAACAAATATCCAAAGGATGGGTGCACAGAGGATGCAGCTCCTGTGAGTGGTGCCCCAGTGCCAGAGCAAGAGGCCATGGGCACAAATTGGAGCACAGTAGGTTCCCTCTCAACACCAGGAGCACTCCTGTGCTGTGTGGGTGACAGAGCACTGGCACAGGCTGCCCAAAGGCTGTGGGGTCCCCTTCATGGGGATCTCCAGCAGCTGCCCTGGGCACCCTGCTCTGGGTGGCCCTTCTGGAGAGGGATTGAGCCTGAGGGATGCAGAAGGCCCTGCCAGCCTCAGCCATCCTGTGATTCTGTAGCCCTTAAATCCATATTAAAGAAAATGGCAGTGACATCTGCCCTGTGTAATGCAAATGCTGTCCTGATGCTCCTGGAAATGTGCCAGCAGGTTCCCTTGGGGCAACAGAGGGGCTTTTGTATTCTCTTGTTTAGTACACCAAACAGCTATATTCTGGGTTTACTGTAACACTATCTCAGCAAAAGCTCAAGAAATTAATCACTTCCCAACTTCTCTGTTCATTATTTATTTACATTGTCACCTTTTCTTTAGGGAAAAAATGGATGCATTAAATAAGGGAATGTCTCATCAAATACACACAATGCAAAATTCAAACACAGAAACTTGTAACTTGTGGGAGAACACAGATGAGAAATATTCAAGTAAGAGTTTAGCAGTGATACAGAATTTAATTCTGTAAGATACCCTAGATTTCTGATGGGAATACTTCACAAATGAAAAACACTTTTCAATTTAAATTAAATTAAATTTCCAATTAAGTCACAGAGAGCTGTACTCCAGCAGGAAAACCTACTAAAAATCACATATTTCTTGGCCATGAATTAAACATTTAGTACAGTTCAGTCCACAGTAGCCCAGCATAGGAAGGGCAAAAAAATGCTGTCTGGGTCCCTCTCCCTCTTTAATTTTAAACCTTGTGTTTTTAGAATGAAATGCTTTCTTATATTCTGACATTAGTTTAAGCAAGACTTTCTTCATTATAAGGACTTCCAGCTGTAAAGTTTACTTCGGAAAACAAATCTGATAGGCAAGCTACTTGTGTCATCGAGTTTGATACGTTCATAAATATTTAAGATATTTTATGCAATATGCCCATCAAGTGACAGGCCAAAATAGCTCCTAAGACTTTACCATGAATTAAAAATGTGAAAATAATGGATTTTCTGGGTTACTAGCTGAAGTGAAAATTGTAAGGAAAACTGCTCGTGTTTGAGGTGAACATTTTTGTTTTGTTATTTCTTCAAAAAGGAAAACAGGAATGGTAAATTAATCATACTACATCAATCAAAACATTGTATTTGATTTGAAACCAGATGTTCTGATTTTATGATATTTTTGTTCCCTGAAAAAGTAAGAAATGAAGAGGGGAATTTTGAAATGAAGGGATTCTTTGACATTAAAAAAATGCGCTGAGAAAAATTTACCTTTGCCTCCAATGGAGCCAAGTTCTCCTACAGTTTTTATCTATATATCAAAGATAATCTTCTCTTGTTGAAATGACTGAGAGAAAAATCGTAGAACATCCCAAGTTGGTAGGGACCCGCAAGGAGTCCAACACCTGGCTCCACTCAGGATCAACCCAAAATTAAAACCAATACATGGGGTGGGATGCTGGAGATGAGTGCTGGGATAAGTGTGTTGCACCTCCCTTGGGTGCTGTCTCCTTTCTCCGTTTGGATGTGCTATGGTGGGAATGTGAGGCAGTGGGGTGGAGAAGCAGGAGTGCAGCAAATGTCCCATTTCTTCATCAGTAGCCCTGAGGGTCTGCTCCAAACTGCTGCTTTGATCACCAGGGACCAGGCGTGGTTTCCTCTACAAATTCCTGAGTGAAGACGTTTCTAACCACTGGGTTCTGGGGTGTTGAATACAGGGCATCTTTTTTCCTTATCTTGGCTGACAGCCAGTAAGTTACCAGACAGCAGGGGGGTGACATCTCTAGTATGTCTTTAAATCTTCTCTCTGCCTAAATGAGAAGAAGCTATCTCCCTTATTCTCACACTAACTCATCCAGGGGATCAAAGATTTTGCTGCCTCAAGTGCTTTACACCCACATGCATTGATCCGAATGCAGCATTGGACCTTTGTTTTTATACAGAATATATTTGAAAACATTTGCCAACACAAAAGTAAATGGTTTTCTGTTGTCGTTGTTTGGGCGTTTTTTTTTTTTTTTTGTAATAAGAAAAAGACATAAAAAGTTAGACCAGCCAGCACCCCTGTGAAGATGTCTTTTAAGAAAATGTTGTCACTTTGAAGCGTGATTACTTGAAGCATTACAGTGTGATTTCACAGAGCAATTAGTATAATATGCACCTCTTCTCCGAAAGTACCCTCTGTAACATATGCTGAAGTCATAAGTCATAATTCACTGTATCTCATTTTCAATTTACAGTGTCAGCAAATTTCAGTGATATAATGCTATGGAGCAACATTTCTGTGTATTTATTACTGTAATCACAATACTGAAGTGTGAAGACACCTTGCTAAAACCTATAACGCCTTCTAAATGGTGCTTTTTTGAGGGGGAAAAATCCACTAAGTGACTAATATGCAATTTTCAACTACAGCTTCAGTGATTGCTGTTCAAACATAGAGTAATTATTTAGGCATGCAACAGGCTTGGCATAGAAGCAATACAAAACAGATACAAAAAGCCAGGGATTTATTTGACTAATTGTAGACATCAACACATAAGCTAAATGCTCTATTTTCCCTCGCTGGTCAATGGAAAGGATCATATGCTTTTAAACATTTCTCTTATCCTAAGTGGACATTTGGGAAGGTCAGATTAACTGCACTCAAAAAATAGTTTATTTATTTTGATGGAGTACAATGGGAGCCTTGAGTCACTTGTTCACATGACCATGTAGAAACATCTATCGGAAACATCTAATGCATTGAGAAGACAGGACATAATAAAGAAAAAAATGCTTTTACGTTCCAGTAGTTTTGCAACTTGGCAATACAGAGCAATAGTGCTCTGTAAGTAAATGGGCAGCAGTAGCCCAAGATATGCCCTGACACATTATGTTGTACCCTCTGCTGGATAAAGTACTGTCTTCATGCCTACCTTCTATGTGTTTGCACTATTTGAGGGACATGGTTGCTGAGTACGATGGTAATGAGTTTTGATGGTTGGACTAGATGATCTGAGAGGTCTCTTCCAACTTCAATGATTCTAATGATTCCATCCTAGATCCTTATCATAATCTACTGTGTAATCCTCTTTGTCTTCTATCTCTCTCTCTTTTTTTTTTTTTGTAAGAAAACAAGTACTCATTGACAAAATTCATTGACTGTTATATCTATGCCCACACATCAGTTTTCACTGTGCCCATCCTTACGATAATTAAGCATATTCTTCTACTTTGAAACAATCCAGAAGTCAACTCATTTTATATTTACAGACTGACTATGTCAGATACCTTAAATTTGAGATATCCTTCAGTTATGAGTAAAGTTTATCTGCTCCCTCTCATATTCACACAATCTTGAATTTTTTTTTATTTAAATTTAAGGTATAAAGGTCAATTGAGAAACAGAAAGAGCTGAATTGCAGAAAATAAATGGAGAAAATTGCAGAAAATAAACTCAAGAAAATCCTTCTCTTGAGCTACAGTCCACTGAAATCTTAGCGTTTGTGGAAGCCAAAGCAAATTGCTTCTCTCAATAAAGAATGCCAAATTTTGCATGTTTTCAGTGTCTTTTCCTGGTCTTAGTATAGTCCATGTCCAGATTTGCATAGGTTTCAGTCATGCAGGATAAGGTTAAGTTCACCAAGAAAGGAGCAGGGCTGAAACCTGTTTAAATTTAGTCTTGCTTTGATCAAAACAACAAGGCTTAAAATACTGGTGTGGAAACAATCCAATGTGAAACAGACTATTAGTCTACGACTGTAGAGAGACCATAAATGTTTCATTCAGTAGGCTCTTAGCACAGAAGTTTTAGTATCAATAACTTATGTCTTCTTTTTATTCTGTTTTCATTTCCACAGCAATTTTTGGCCAATTTTTCATTACACTGTGAAGCATTCTTGCTCATTTTCTGTGTTGATTTGCAACAGGATTGCCTCATTAAAAAATTACTGTATGAGATGGTTCATTCAGAAAGGAGGGTTTTTTGTTTTTGTTTTTGTTTTTTATCACCCTTTTATAATCTTCCCACTCTTTCTCTTCCTTCCTGTCATCAAAATATTGAAGAAACAAGCAATAAACTCTCTGACGTTTGCAAACTTCGGTAATCTACTGGGCTTGTATATGAGAATGAAATAATTGAGGAAGGAAAAATAAGCTTCCAAACTATTTATCAACGCATTATACTAATTCCATCTTTCCGACCTCTATGATGTCAGGCAGTTTTTTCCCTCTTCATTAAGGCATAGTTAGTTTACATGAACTGCTGCTTAAGATACTTGCTGGAACACTTAACAGCTCACTCATTTGTTTGGTACTTTCATAGGCCTCTTGTGCTGGAGCAGAGGTACAACAGCTTGCAATGCAGAAAAAGAAAAGATAAAACTACCCTGCTGTGCAGATTTAGTCAATTTTCACTGGCTCTCGCACAGAAAACAAATTGCAACCCCTTACAAAGAGTTCTCTCTCTGCACTGGCAGCCCTGACAAATGCAGACAAAAATGAGTAAATCAGGCAACTTCACATCAGGAGGAAAAAAATGGCTACTGCTTCAACAGCTGCTATCATAATTAAGAACAGATTTCATCACTAAACTCTTGCTGGTTGTGTCTGCAGCAAAACAAATACACAGATGTGGCACATTTGCATACTGAAAAATCTGTGCCGTGTAACTGAAATAAATTTGCATTTTCAGCTCTTAAATATTCACTTTTTAACATGAGACAATGAAGGTAGTTTGCATGCTAATCCTCTGTCTTCTCTCATCAAACTCATTCAGTCAGCTCATGAAATATAATGCAACGCCACTACCTAATGTGTCCACCTTTTGGTCATGCAGTGCAATGCCACAATTTATTATCATGTCCAATAAAATACAATTTCAAATCACTTTCAGAACTGTCCTCTACCACCACTATTTGTAAATGTTTAAAAAAGAAAAGAAGAAAAGAGGGAGATGTGAGAGAAGCTCCTTTTAATCATGAGATGCACTAAATTTATTGCTCCTTCATTTATCCACACATTTTAAAAGGTCACCTACATGATCTAGTAGAGAAGAAATGTGACCCTTTTTGAGTAAAAAGGGTGTGTATCATCGTGCCCTGTAAAGTAGGGTGGAATTACTAATGTAACAGTGATTGAACCCTCACAGTTGACACATGTTCATTGGAAGTTGTACATGGTATTTTGAGAGTTGCTCTGGCAACACAGAAAGACCCTTCGGCTTCCCCTCAATCCAAAGATCCATCTTTGGGAGCTAAACAACCTAACTATTTTCATGCAAACTCTCACAGTGCTGTTCTGCAATTGATGCTTTCTCCCAGTACATTCACAATATTTGAAGAAAGAGAATGTGATTACTGAGGTCCACATCTACCAAACTGTGCACAGAGCGTATCTGTGGATCCGCTGATCTTTTTGAAGAACAGTTTCAACTTAGAGTACTTTACAGCCATGCCACTATGCTTTTCCAAGTGAATACATTTGCTCAATTTAAACCCCTCTGCAGAACTAATTTAAGTATTGTGTAGAACTAGTTGATTACGTTTGAGCACAGTTATTTCCCAGACAGATGCAACCTCGATCAAAGAAGCCTGAATACAGCCTCTTATTGTAGGTACACAAAGCCCCACGTGCTCAGTCTTCTTCTGGCACTCATTTCAGAAACTGACGGGCTGTGTATTACAGATAACAGGGCTTAAAATCTGCACATTTCAGTGACGTGAACCTTTACACAGTGCAGTTGAGCCTTGTAAAGCATTACTGTCGATATTTGCACACACATCTTTGCATGCTTACGAAAGGAGGTGATTGCTTGAGAACCACTTTCTAGACAGTGGACACCTTTATAACACAAATAATTAATGTTGCCGCATCATCATTGCTCTTTCACAGAAGTATGTAACTACCTGCACATGGTAAATGTCAGAATTTTAACGGCAAACCAGCGTGCAAAGAATTCAAATGAATTCTCCTTTAATAACGAGGGGGCTGCACAGCCAGGGAAGCAGAGTGGTGCTGGGAAGAGGTACACTTTGCTTCTACGTACGTTCGTGCTTTGTAGGAAGAGTGTCCTGAGCTACCGCCTTTAATCTTCCAGATGCCACCTAATTGTGGCAGTGAGGCTATTTGTGAAGCCTCAAGGACAGCAGCTGACTGCTTTGTATCACTATTTTCCAGAAATACAGAGAGCTGACCATGTCCTCCAAAGGCAGCAGGAAATATAAGAAGGTGGCAGAAATAAGCCCAGGTCTCCTGAATCTAACCAGAGCTGCAGCTCAGTGTCCTCTCCCACTGATTCTGCATCAGCCAAGGCTTTTCTGTCTAATCTATTTGTCTATTCAGCAAGGTGTGTGAGAGGTGTCACACTGTCTGGCAACATGTTTGAAGACTTCCATAATGCCAATGCTGGTGCACAGGGCACTAGACTTTGTGCATTGATAACCTGTCAATTGGAAAACAAGCAGGAGTCAGACCATGCAGTTCTGAGAGCTTGAAAAGTTCACAAGGAAGGATTCTGTAGCTGTAACTTCAAATGTATAGAAAAGGGATGCCAAATTAGGACTTCTGCCATCAGGGCTGAATATGTTCCAAAAGCAAAATTCTTCAGCATTTTACAATGAGCCCAGAGTTTGATGAACCATGAAATACCTTTGCAATGAAATTTTTTGGCCTAATGTCTTGAAAAATACAGTTTTCCAGATCTATGCATAGCTTTATTGTTTGTTCTTTCATGGCTATTTCATCTTTCATTCTTGAAGAATGGCTGTTTCTTTAAAGGAAAATGATACAGAAAAATTCAGATATGGCAATGAGCTTTTCCCATCGTATGAGTGCATAGCTATAAACAAGTAACTCCAGGATTTGGGGTAGCAAACACTATCAGAAGGATTTGCCGGATGAATTAACTGCATTTGTGTGTGTCTCTTATCTGCAGATACACAGCGCAAGTGACATAGGCAAAAGAGCAAGAAGACTAACTTTGTGCACCTCTGGATTCTGTTTTCGTTGTCAAGCTCTTACTTCTGTCTGTCTGGAAGATGCTCTGTGTACCTTTTTAAAATGAGTTTACAGAGGTTTCCAAGGGAACACAGGGTCACTGTTTCATTTTTTTTTTTTCACTTAGTCTGTGGTTCACTTTATCATGAAGGTAGTATCAGTCAACTCTCAAAGACTTTGCAGTTAACCTTTTCTTTATTGTTTCCTTTTTTTAAAATGGTAAAATAAAATAAAGTCATTAAAGATCAAGAAAGTGTAGCAAAGGCTGTATAATCATTGAATTTGCTTTCCTTGATGTACTTAAAATTATTAATTTCTTAGCAATCAGCAATCTCTGCAAAACTATCTCCCAATTGCACTTAAATATAATATTTCCATTACATTAGAGCAAATAGGAGAAACAGGTGGATTGTTTTTAATAAAAGAAATCAGATAACTGAACTCAGCTCCAGGACATTTGTACAAATATTCCCTGGTGCATACTTCAGCAACAGCACTCAGGGGGATGGCTTTGCTTTTGAAGGACACGAGCTTTGTGAGTTCAATTATGTGCAGTCTAGCTGTAGCATTCCAATGCTGTGTGCAGGAAAGCTAATAAGAGTTTAGTTCAAAAGTAGTTTTACTCAACTTCCAATCTAAAATCCTCATGCTTTAGAATTATTAATAACTTTTATCAGTTCATGAGGGCCAAGTTTGTTTTGTCTTCATGCTTAGAGCTTAAGCCAAGAGTGAAGATGCAGGCTTGTGAAATCTCATCATTTTTGTCAAAGACCAATAATTTATGTTTTGAAATCTGAGGCAAATATTTGATTGCAATTTATTGGGCTGGAAGTAGCCTTCAATCGCCAGGTACTGTTGTTATAATGCAAAAATGGTGGCATTAGTTTAATGTATTGTAATAGTACAGGGTAATGGTCCTTAGCTCAGTAGTACTGAAATACCTTGACAACAGCAGTTGAAGTCAACGGGAGCATTGAAAGTGCATATAAAAGTGCAGTCTGCAGACCATTAGGCATAATTTCATCAGATCTTTATTGGAATAAAGATTGCACTTAAGCTTCTGCTGTTGTGTTGGCAATTCAGAAATATTGTATCTGTGTACAAGAATTTTACAGAGTCCCTCTGTTAAACCTGAAATTAAAGTACTGTTAGGATACACAGACACTGGAAATTCTTGGGGTTAATTCTCTGCATATTATAAGAGATCAGCAAGATAAAAGGTAAATTTTGGGTGCTGGTGGCATGAGTCCAGTTTACACCTGTAGAAGCTATAGTCCATACTTATGGACAAATGCAATGTATATCTATTTTACGGAAGTCAAAACACTGCTTCACCAACAACACCCACTGAATAATTGCAGAATTTTTACTAGAGAGAAATAAGGTTCACATTCAAACAGCACTGTTGCCAGCCATGCATTTAAGGCTATGCTGCATATCTACCCACATTCTCTGTGTTTTTGCACAGGGCTTAAAAACAGATCAAGTTCTGCTAAGAAAAGTCCCGAGTCTCCAGGCTGGTCGCATAACAGTTTACCACATTGTCAGCTGCATGGGGCTTGTCTCAGCTGGCTTACTGACAGAGGAGTCTACAGACATCTCCAAGAATTCCTACTGGGCACCAGAAGGCATCCTAGCTTGTCTTTGAGGACAGACTGTGGCTGCCACCAGAGCGTCCCACCAGCATTCTTTGCCACAGAAACCAGAGTATGTGCTTGTGGGTGAATGGAGATGTTGCCCCTGGTACAGCAGTTGGCTTCCATACACAACAGAAGCTCTGGAGCTTGTTATCTCTTTCCTGGTGTTTTATCGGAAATGCTTGTTTTACTGGAAATAAAACAAGTCAGAGAAAAATTCTAAATAATTTACACTTTTCTTGTAACCCAAGGGGAAATAATGACTACTAATTTACTAGCTGACTTCTGTGACAAGCGCAAAGGGAAAATGAGCCTAAAAAGTCTTAACAAAAGAAATGGCTTAAGAGAAAAAAATTAACAAAATGCTTACATTACCAAAAACCAAGCAAGTAAAGGAACCTATTCTAAAAAGTAGCCTCATATCAATGTCAGAAGTCATGACAAGCCAGGAATACATGAAAAAGAGAAATTGAAAAAAGGTAAAGGAAAAAAAAAAAAAAAAAAAAATGACCAAAAAAAAAAAAAAAAGGAAAATGCTTACATTTGTGTGGTCTCTGGAGGCTGGAGAAGATAATTGTCAACAGATAATTGTCAACATCTTTATCATCTGGACACAGCCATTCCAACTATGCAAAAAAGAGGGCCCAGTGACCCCAGACTGAAATTAGCACAAGGCCATTATGCGTGTCCCCATTACACTCTGCAGCCGCTTTCCATTTTTATCTTTCAGCAACACACGTGGGATTTTCTAACACCTTGTGCCTTGAACTTCAGCCAAGAGATGCCAGCGGCTGGGAGTCACCGCAGCAGTGCAGCAATGGCACCTGTAGCCCTGCCAGCCTTCTCCGGCTCGCTGCGGGGAGCCAGCTCCCTTCGGTGAGCAATTACAAACTCAAAGTCTGACATTAGCTTTGGAACAATTACATGCTTTGTGAAATGGGTAAACTTTATTTAGTACGGGAAAAAAGCACCATGTTGCACCTCTTCCAGTTTGATCTTGCCAAAGGCAGAATAACTCCTTTGCACCAGCAATGGGTTGTCCAAGTTCCTCAGCAGGCTGCAGAGCATCAATGCAATTTTCTCTTCCCATATAGGAGGAAAAAACCAACAAAACACTCTCAGGCAGCAGCCAGCTCCATGCCCAGAAAGTCAAATGTAGGCTTGATTACATAGGGAGGAATCAGTTTGTTCTCACATTCACAATATGTCATACCAGTGGGGAAAAAAAAATGGCAATTAGCGTGAGCTCAACATCATTTGGTTCAGCACAGCTTACTCAACACAAATGTATTCATTTATTTCCTCCCCCTGAAATGCCTCCGGCTCACACTGGTGGTTCCCATCTCTCCCTGAGCAGTTGCTCTATTTGTTTCCACTGATGTCACAAGTGTGCCTGAGCCATCCAGACAGACTTCCAATGCTCTGCCCTTTTCTGGACAGAGTGTCCTTGCAGCTCCAGAAGGTGCCTTTCACTATCAGTAAAGGAAGCACAATGAGTCACAGCTATCTTCTGCCCCACTGCACACACTCCTTGTTCCCTCTCTCATCTTGGTATTGCTCTTCTCCCAAATGTTGTCTTTGCTCAGCCTATTAACTCATCCTCCTCTTGAACATCATCTATGTTTTCCATTTGGGTTCTTCTCTCTGCATCAGCCCTATCTCCTTCCTCCAGGTGCAATAGGTTAATTCAGTTTCCAGGCTTCTCTTAACCTTGCCTGTGCCTTTCCACTGCTGATATGCTCCATCAGAAGATGCTCCTCAATTGTTGTACAGCACCCTGCATAATGAATCCTGACCTCCAGTTTTGCAAAAACATCATAAGGAATTTAAGCTTCTTGCCGAATCCAATGGAAAACCATCCCACTGCATGCTTGCTGGAGAATCCTTGAGAAGGGAAGGAGACAGTGCTGACCTGGTTTCACCGTGCTTAGCACCCTTGCACTGTTTCCCTCTGCTCTTTGCATTTAACCCCTAATTGCAGTCAAAAGCCTACCTACTTCAACACAGTTGAATTTTTAACCTAAGTGTATCATGCTTTAATCAACAATTTTTTGTGCTCACCTTCTACTTGTTACCTAATCTGTGAAATACAGTTCAGAAAAAAAAATCCAGCCTATAAAACCTGTTGGTGTAAAGATAAGCACTTTATTTAATATCCAATTAAATGTGGTCACCGGAGAAATCACAGCTTATGCAACTTTATCAGAAAAAGATTAATCTATTTCAGGCTTAACCCAAAATGTCATAAAAGAACTCATGAATTTAGATAGGAATCCACTTATTATCCAAAGACATTTTCCTATTGAGTAAGAACAGCCTAAATTGCTGACTATATTTATACTCAGTTCAATCAAATTTCTGTACTCAGTAGCTGTCATTGATTTTAGGACAATTATCAAACAAAAATGATGAACAAACTGAAGGAACATTATAGAGTCTTTTTCAGCTCCACAGTAATCATTAGAAAAGGCACAGCCTGCTCATTGATAATGGTTTAACAGCTCACAGGGTGACATCATCACATTTAAAAGATAGTCACACCCGGAAGGCAGAAGATTTTTTTTTTTTTTTAAATAGCATTACAATTTGCCATTTTAAAGTTAATTGTATTTTGTTTGGTGTTTCAAACCGCATAGGCTGCACTCAAGTTACTTTGTTCATATTATGGGATCATGCCCAAAACCATGATTTTAAAATAAGGAGGCAAATAGCTGAATGTATTTATTTAAATTAAGCAGACTTCCTTGCCTGTCTAGGAACAGATTCTTTTCAGTTCATTAGTTGAATTTCCCACAGGGCCTGAAAAGGCGCATTTCATTTCTATACTGTTTGATTTGTCTAGATGATTTATTTTTTAAAAAGTACTCTACTTTAAAATCATTGAATAATAACTATTTGGCTTCATCTTTCCACATTAATTATTACATTTAGAAGGACATGTATCTTACTGATAGAACGGGAAACTTGTATAAGAACAATACAGAATCACCAGGCAGCCACCAGCTACTGGGGTACGGTTTTTCTAATTTCTCTCTGCTACATCAACCCAGGTGGACGTCCCTGAAGACATTCAAGGCCAAGCTGGACTGGGCTTTAAACACCACAGAATCACAGAATAACAGAAACACCAAGGTTGGAAAAGACCTAAAAGATCATCCAGTCCAAACACCCACCTATCACCAATAGTTCCCACTAAACCATGTCCTTCAACACAAAATCCAGATGTTCCTTGAACACCTCCAGGGTAGGTGACTCCACCACCTCCCTGGGCAGCCCATTCCAGTGCCTGACCACTCTTTCAGAAAAGCAGTATTTCCTAACGTCAAGCCTAAATCTCCCCTGGTGCAGCTTGAAGCCATTTCCTCTACTTCTATCACCATTTACACGAGAGAAGAGGCCAACCCCCAGCTCACTATAACCTTGCTTCAGGTAGTTATAGAAGCAATGAGGTCTCCCCTGAGCCTCCTCTTCTCCAGACTGAACATTCCCAGCTCCTTCAGCCACTCCTCATAAGCTCTGTGTTCCAGACCCCTCACCAGCTTTGTTGCCCTTCTTTGAACCCGCTCCAGAGCCTCAATGTCTTTCTTGCAGCAAGGGGCCAAAACTGCACACAGTACTTGAGGTGCGGCCTCACCAGAGCTGAGTACAGGGGGACAATCACTGCCCTATTCCTGCTGGCAACGCCATTTCTGATGCAAGCCAGGATGCCATTGGCCTTCTTGGCCACCCAGGCACACTGCTGGCTCATGTTCAGCTGAGCATCAATCAATTCTCCCAGGTCCATTTCCTCTACACAGTCTTCCACTCTGCCCCAAGCCTGTAGCGTCGCCTGAGGTTGTTGTGGCCAAAGTGCAGGACCCGGCATTTGGTTTTGTTGAACCTCATCCCATTGGCTTCAGCCCAGCTATCCAGCCTGTCCAGATCCCTCTGTAGGGCCTTACTACCCCCAGGCAGATCGACACTTCCAGTCAACTTGGTATCACCTACAAACTTACTGAGGGTGCACTCAATGTCCTCATCCAGGTCATCAATAAAGATATTGAAGAGGACAGGCCCCAGCACTGACCCTTGGGGAACACCACTCGTGATCAGTTGCCAGATCTAGCTGTAGGTGTCATTGCTCACTGCAGGGGACTTGGGCTAGATGACCTTTAAGGATCCCTTCTGACCCAAATAATTATTTGATTCTAAGGAAAGGGTTCAAATGCAGTGGTTAAAAATCAGTATTAAGCAGTAGTGGCATAGTTAAAATGAATTCCTTGATCCAGCCTCACTCCACTGAGTGCAAAATTGCCAGGGCATACATGGTACCATTATAAGAAGCTACAGCAGTTCAACTCAAGCCTGATGGCAGCACGTTTGCTGAAGTGCATGTCTGCCTCTACACTGTAAATTCTTTTTGTAGTCACTTACAAATCTGGAGCTTACTTTGGCAGGTTGGCATATTATATCCATCCATGTATCGGTTGCCTATTTAGTGCAAATTTGGCAAAAAAAAAAAAAAAAAAAAAAAAAAAAGACGGATCACTGGTGTGGACAGCACTTTCCTGTCACTGAACTACAAACCTAAGCTTCACAGAAGAGGTAGTAGAAATAGCTAGGCAAGCTTGTGCTCTGAATACACAAAACCCAGCCTATTGGAAGTGGCAATGAGCCAAACTCATAGACGAGAAGGTGGGAATGGTAAGTGTGATCCAATTTGCTTCAAGAAAAAACAGATTAAGAATAAATTTGGGTGTGCCTGGGGATAGGCAAGAACTCATTGGGGCACTGCACCCAGGAAGCAAACAAGCAGGTGGGAACTGCTGCCATGAGGGGTACTGGTGAAGCCCCATAGGGGGCAGAGCTGTGTTCCAGCCCCGTCCACATGAAGTCATCACTAGGCAGAGCTCAGATGGGGAGAGCAGCAGCAGGATTCTCTCCTCTATGAACCTTTAAAGATTTGTGACAGGGGCTTTCTAGCTGAACTTCCTCTGTGTCAGTTCTTCATCCCATGCTCTTTATATAGCAGCAATTAGCATATCTGAGAAATCCCCATTCGGCATGTTTTATGGTCTCTTCCCTGTGTACTGAGATAGTTCTGTAAGTTATGTGCAGGGATATGCCATAACTCCTAATGTGCAACTGTCATGAAATCACTCACATAGATTTATTCACTTAAGAGCCAGTGAGGAAACTGATTCTGAACAGGATGCTCGGGACTTTAATTACCAGGAGGAAAAATGAGCCCTGCACCTTGGACTGGCGAAGAAGCTCCTTTGATGCTCTAAAGGTATGTCCTGAAGTTAATAGATTATATAGCATTTCTAAATTCAAAAACCATCTTGGGCCACCAATAGCTATTCTGTATTGCCATTGCTGACTTTCTTAAAAGCAATAACAATGTCAAAAACAACCACAAGTATTACATCTCAGTTTCTGGTACAAAACAAAGAGAAACTGAAGAAAAAAGGACTGTCTTCCCCCAGGCAATATCTTCTTGACCAAAGGAAGTTCATACAATGTAGAAAAGAAATATTCATTGCTGTCAAACCCTGATCTTGCTACTGTTGAAGACAATGGCAAAACTCTTAATTTCAAGCAGAGAGTGATCAGTGAGTAATTCGAATGGAAGTGGTAAACCTAAGTGACATAATCACTCAGGAACTGTCTTTGCTTCAAGGGACCTAAATGGTAGGAAGAAATGCAGCAAGAAACATTGACTTGGAATTCAGCAATAAGCCTTTGCTGATGCATTCACATAATTTTTGTTTCCAGTGCAGAGGTTATGAAAGAGTTTTATAGTCTACGCTGTTGCACAGCAAGCTGTGTCACAGATACTTGAGGATGGAGCTGGCTTTGCTTTCATGCTGACTTGGGGAGCACAGATGCCATTTAGAAAGGTGTCTCCACCCGCCTGCACCTCATCTGATCCCCCCCCAGCTGTGCTTCGTGTAATCTTGGCAGAGCTGCCTTTACTGCTTAGGAAGAGCTTTGAAGCTCTGAAATGAGATTGCAGTAGTAAAAGATGAATCATTTTTGGTTTATTGATGAGAATGTAACTGGATATTATCTGGAGATATAAACTCTCTGAGTTGGGAAAAAAAAGAAAATAGCTGGTATGCTTTCAGGGGCTGAGACAGTGCATGCTCCTCATAGTAACAAATAAAAATATACTGCAGCAAATGCTACTGGTTTTAGGATTGCCCAGTCATCTCTAAGCTACTGAAAGATCTTGTACACAGCCTTGGTCATAAATTGGAGCTGCAATGCCAGCAGTTCCAGTTGGGTTCCTCAAAGCATAACTTCATCCTTTCCTCGTCAGGTTCTGACATTATTCTTTTTTTCAGACTCCCCCACAAGGCCCACAACATTTTTATGTCCTTTCCTTCTTCGTATGCTTTACTTTTCTGCCTGCTAAATATTTCTGATTAGGTCTGAGAAAGAAATTCTTTATTGGCTTACAGTCTTCTTCAAACTGTCCACTGCATGTTGCCCTTGGTGATTCCTTCTGTGCCCTTTGCCCAGACAGCATATTTTAGCTACAGACTGGTAGTTCCACTTGATCAGCACTTAACTAGCTAATAAATTTTCCTGTATCATATGTCACTCAGAGTGCAATTAAAACTGGAGAAGATCTCTTAGAAAATAATGGGTAACCGCTAAGTCACAGCCGCTCCATACGATATTGGTTTTGACTGTGTTATTAATGAAAAATCTTGTAGCTGCCTTCTACTTCATAGGATAAAGGCTGGAAAAGACCTCTCAGATCATCTAGTCCAACCAGCAGCCCACCCCCACCATGCCCACTGACCACGTCCCTCAGTGCCACATCCACACGGTTCTTCAGCACCTCCAGGTCCAGAGACTGCACCACTTCCCTGGGCAGCCTGTGCCACTGCCTCACTGCTCCTTCTGAGATGTTTCCTAATACCCAACTTAAACCTCCTCTGGCACATCTTAGAGTCATTAGAAGCTGGAGTACTTACATAGTTCCCGCCTGTGTTTTGCAATGCACTTGTACAGCCAGTTTTAAATAAATGCCAGCTTTGATTAACAATGGATTACACTGTTGATGGATGCTAATAATCTCTAGTACGTGCAAGAAAAAAACGCCATCATCTTCATTATCTCATTTCAAGAGAGTTACAAAACAGAGAACATTTTAAGTCCTTTAAACGTATATTAGGAAAAAGAGATAAGAGTTAACAAGGAATACTCCAATTTTTCCTCTCTTTTTAGCTACATAAGCTTCCATCACAGCCACTTGCAGTAAATACAGAGGAATATGAATATCAATTTTTGGTTCTGAGAGAAAATGCTTGGTCTCTATTAATATTTCCAACCCCATGGCTCACTGGTGCAAACGTTTCGGTGTATTTATGTTCTGAATAGAAGCGGTGTGAAGCCACCTCACACTGGGCCTCCATCTCTCAGCGAAACATGTTGGTGGGGAGGGAAGAGTAGGGCATGCACAAGGGAATTCAGGAAAGGAAATGCTTATCCTGAACTCTGTACGAAGCAAGCTCAGCTTCTCTGGCATGCTGCTTTTAACTCACAAAATAATAAGGGTACCGTATTTCACTGCATGAGATTGTTATATATAAAATACAATTAAGAGATTTGGAGCTGCATGAATATGTAATGTACACATTTCTTTACAGATGCATTTTCCTCCAGACAGGCCGGTGCCTGTTTCAATTTGGAAGCTATCCATTTTCATACAAAGTTAACCAAGAGTGACAGGAAATCAGACGCCTACGTTATTTATCTTTTCTGAACTTGGAAAAAAATACAAAAAAAAAATTACAAAAAAAAAAAAAAAAAAAGCCAACAAAAACAAAACGGTCTTCTGTTAATTACTTTTCTAGGAAGCTATTTTGTGGTACCATAGGGATAGATCTTCACTATTCAGAAGTGCTACAGAAATGACAACTTTACGATGTGCAGGGCGAATAAAGTATGTTACATGCAGATATTTAAGGGTATATTTGTCTTCATTTATTGAAAGAGAATATGTGACCAACAATAAAGAATTGAACTGCCTCTGGCCTGGCTGGGTGCATTTACAACAATTACTGGAGGTCTGACCTTTTTAACCTTACACATCAAGCAACACATATACGTTATTTATTTAGCTGGAATTAACAGTGATCTGTGAAGCTCTTTGTATTTGCCTTTGGTTCTCCTGCTCATCAGTCATAACTGACCCCAGTGAGCATGTACAGTGGTGGCAGTTTCATGTCACTCTAATTTATGAAAGACTGGGGAAACTACAGAACAGAGCCATAAAATCTTTCCAGTGGATACTTCAAAAAAAATCCTAATCCACCTTTATGTTCAGCATGATCCCGTGTAGACTGCTCTGAAGACAAAGAGAAGGCAGAAAAGCTCTACCTCATTATAATTACTGGAAGGGGGAATGTGAGTCCCTGAAGCAGCAACGGGGGCTTGGACTTCACACCTGACTGCACACCAACACAGTGCTCCAGTGTGGTACAACAGGAGCTGTGAGAAGCTCCCTGTCTGAGCACTGTGTCGGTAATCAGAAATCCTCAGCAAGCCACCACCGCTCTCTGCTCTTCCCAAGCACTCCTTTGTTCAGGAGACATCAAGCAGATGGGGAGGAGATGCTCGGATGAAACTCAATGCTGAGGACAGCCTGGCGCTTGCAGCAACCTCCAGGAAAGGATAGGTTTCTCCAACACCTCAATACCCTCACAGAACTTCGGAGCAATCCATGGTAATGGGGTCAAAGGTGGGAAAGTGGGAGCAGTGCCACTGCACATTACGCTGCTTTGTTTCTGGCAGGGAGGATTTTTATTACATCCAGTTACCATCATCATGAGCATTACTGACGGATTCAAAGAAAAAATGGAAATCAGAAAAAACGTGCCACTGAAATCTGGTTTTGTACTTCTAGAAATCTCATTTCCTTCATCAATATCTTTATTGCTTTCCAAAAGGAACTACAGAAGCAATTATACAGGGTTGTGGCCATGTTTATGCATGCACTCTTGTATCAACTCCAGATCTAATTCATAAACTGAACCATATTGTCTGATGAAAAAAATAAAAGAAGCAAAAGAAACATGCTTTGATCGCAATAAACCACTGAGCTCTAAAAGGTGGTTACTTGGTCATCTTTTGAAAAGGTTGGAAGACCAGTTCTATTGAAGGGAGGATCTCACTCCAGAGAGATCCCAATGAAGTGCCCAGAATATTTACTCAATAACTAGGAAAAACAAAACAAAACAAAAAACCTTGGGAAAAACTCACAAAAAGGCAGGTGCGTACATTAAGGAATTCTCTTGACAATCATAAGTTTGCATCCAGTTCCAAGAGATTTTTCTCTGATGATAGCCATCCCACTGGTTAAAACGATGGGAAACAACAAGAGATTCACCATAGCAACAAATGCATAGCATAGCACGTACCATATGGAAAATAATGCATGAAGGAAATTTTAGGCTCTAAATAAATCAATTGTGTTTTCAAAATGTATAGGTAAGTTTAGCTAGTGCTTTCCTATAAAAAAAAATACAAAAATAAAAGTAAAAAGGGATTATGTTATTTAATTCAGAAGGGAAATGAAATTGAGGGAAACCAGGCAGCCTCTAGAACTAAAGTAAAGGCATTCAAACAGCATTTTCCTTCTACAAGAACTACTATGAAAGAATAATTAGAAAAATTAGGCCCACTGTGTTCAGTGAACTGCCTGCACACAGGCTTACTCTGTGCCTTTGTGACTGCAGATTGCTGGAAGGAGAGAGGCTTGTACCACAGTTTAAGAGCTATATGGAAAATCCATCTTTGCACATTGTGGTCTCCACTGTTTTTGTTGAGACTGTTTCAAACACCACTCTGTCTATTTAATACATTCTATGCATAGCCCTCCCACGGACTCACTCGAAGGTCCTGAATAACCTACGGCTAGCAGGGATCTTTGCACCACACTGCTCTTGTTGTCCAGTTCTTCCTGTCTAACGTGGGAAAACATTCTTTATTTGTGGGGAAGGTCACTGGTAACATTACAGGGATGAATTGAGCTGTGTCTTCTGGTAAATGTGGCTTGCTAACTCTTTCCCATGAACATCTTGGAAAGAAAACATCAACAACTGGCTCATACTTAGAGTACTTAAGTGCTGTGATTGCTAACTGGCTTCCCAAGCACTGCAATTCTTCAATAAAGCTGATAAATAGTAGAAAAGTATCAACACCCTTAATTCTGTGCCCATGTCTCCAGCCTCTCTAGTTAAGTCCACAGCGTCAGAAAAATTCTGGAATTATTTTTTTAATGCATTCAATTCATCTCTCCTTTCTTTTCTATTTTTATCTAAAAGCATCTTCAGCTGACCCTCTGCTTTCACTTCTGCCTTCCTGGGTCAGAACCCAACACCCTGGGAATCAGAGAAAAAAGGCCAGAATTCAGCTCCTGCCCAAATCGTCCTCCTGCAGCAGTCCAACAGGCTCTGTCACAGCAGGGGGAGGACAGTGCTGTGCATTTGAGGAAAGGGCTTACACAGATCTCTCCTAAACCCTCTTCCTTCCTTGAGGGATGCTCTCTCCCAGTATAGGCTGGGATATGTGGTATTTCCAAAGGAGGCCTGCACTCATCAGTACCATCTTCTCTATTTAGTCTATGCTGGAGTTTATATTGCCAAATGAGATGGAACTGCACTTATTTTTTAACACACGAACTTCCAATTTTAAGCATGGACCTGCTTGTTACACATGCTATGCACCGAAGTTCTCCCTAAAACGATGTGATTTTGAACAAATTGTTGACACTAAGCTCATATTTAGGTGTTCTTGGGTTTTTTTCCTCAGAATGGGAAGAAGGGGAGAAAAGAGTTAGGGTGGTTTTTGCTTTCCATTAATGCACAGGGATAGAACTGATAAGAAAAAAATTGCAGATTTAAAGAACGTTTGCCAGTGTGTGTGGCAGATGCTGATAGCTATATATAGCCACTCCAATGAGAACGAATGCAGAGTATCTACGCAGGCAAGCAGGAATTTGCCTGTGTAAGGCTAGGGCAAAAATGGAAAAAAAAGATTCAACATTTAATCTATCGTGCATTACTTCTGCAGAAGAAGTTGTGTAAGTACTCCATGAAGTGGAATACGAATGTGTCCTCATGATGACCTTATCTACATTTCATATAAACGTGCTCCCAAATTTAACAGAACATAATCTTTCCTTTTTACTGTTAGGCTGCTACTCATTCCTGAACACAGCCTCAATATCCTTCCTTCATAACCCTGATGCAGCTCGCAAGATGAAATTCAAAAACAGAGCTCAGATATAAAGAACATGATTTGCCATCTTAGACTTTTCTTATTGTCTCATTTGTAAGAAAATTTTAGAAATGAGAGGCACTTGCTTGCTTTTCCTGCCTCTTGTTCTCTATACATTTCTCTTCCCTTCTATTCTGTGCAGTGGATTTTTACCTACAACATAATCCTAAGTAGTTCAAAATGTGAAATAGCAGTACTTGAGATGATGAGCTATCATTTATACAGAGCAATATGATAATTTTGGAAGGACAGGGAGGTTGGGTATGGATTCTAATTAACACTGATGAACCTGGTTCCTAAAGATTAAATTCCCAAATGAGTAACCACTACCTTTCTACACACAGGTCTATCCAAGTTATTCTCATTAAAACAATTTAAAAAAAAATTATAAGCTTCAGTCTGTGTCAAGATACTCAAGGCTTTCCAAAACTGATTAAAAATATCAAATGAGGTATTGAACTACATTAAAAATCAACCTTTTTAATGTATTGAAAATGGTCTATAATTTGTATTCAATTGCTCTTATTTCCAGTGAATAATAATTGTATTGCAGCCAACTCTGTGCCCTGTTTCTCTGTAAATCTCAAGGGATGTAGAGAAAAGGATTTTGCATCCTGCTGAAGACTCACGTGCTCTGCATGGCACTGCTTCTTACTCCTCAATTCCTACATGGGGCTAACTTTGCTGTATTATATGTTTATTTTTCCACTGATGTCTCCTTCAAAAATCAAACTCAAATAATAACTCAAATAATGTGTAAATCTATGAGATATACCAGTGGGCTCTGTTAAGTACTGTAAGCTAAATGTACTTTCATGGAAGCAGAGAACTCAGTCTACATGCAGTAGAAAAGTAGACTTGCAAATGAGGAGATTTATGGCAATATATTCCTGTTTTCTTGTTTTCTCTGTCTGTGGAACTTGAAGCTGCCTGTAGCCACATGATGTTCAAAATAAAACTGAAATGTCACACAGAAGTGCATATCACTACAATTTGCCCCTTAAAAGAATAGAGAATATAGTTTGCAGGAATTGGGAAAACAGTTATTTCTTACCACTCACCTCTCTACTTGGACAGGCTTGGAAGCCTCTCCCCTGTCTCCTGCCCCATAATTTTCCCTCCATTGTATCTCACCTTTTATTTCACACCTATGCTCTGCACTCACATCTTGCTTCCTCAACTTGCAGGAAAGCTCTTGCAGCCCAGCTTTCAGGTCAGTTAAGTAGCCACTGAATTTGTTTAGACCAAGTTATAAAGAATAGGTTTTGGAGCATGGTATCTTTATGTACATGTTTTTGAGAACTGGAAGTGTAAAACAAAAAGTTCTACGACAAAACTAGGCTGGAAAACAGAGAGCTAGGACTATGAAAATGGCACAGAGGGTTGTGATCATTGGCACAAAGTCTTGTTGGAGATAAGTTCCTAATGGTTTACCCCCTCCAGTCAATACTGAAGCCAACACCATTTAGCATCTTCATTAAGAACCAGAATGATGGGCCACAGGGTAGCCTCAGCAAGTTTGTAGATGATGTAAAACTGGGAAAACTGGTTGATAAACCAAAGGGTCGTGCTGCCATCCAGAGGAACGTTGGCAGGCTGGAGAAATGGGCTGATGGGATTTGTTTGAAGTTCATCAAGGAGAAATATAAAATCTTGACTCTGCAAAGGAATCCCATGCACCAGTATAGGCTGTCATCTAACCAAATGAAAATTTTCTCTACAGAGGAAGAGAACCTCACAGCAGAAGATTGAGATACAGAGGAAGATCCTCACAGCCAACATGCTGACCACAAGCCACAGATGCACCCATTCACCTGCCCCCCAAAAAAGGCCAACAAGACCCTGAGCTGCATTAGGAAAATTGTGGCCTGCAAGGTATGGGAGGTGATGCTTCCTCCCTGCTGAACACTGAGGCCATATCTGAAGTGCTGGAGCCAATACATGAAAGATATGTATGGACTTCCTGGAATTTAGTGAATTTAGTGCAGGGCCACAATTATGGTAATGGGAGAGGAGTATCTCTCATACAAGGAGTCGCTGAGAAAGCTGGAACTGTTCAGTGAGGAGAAGAGAAGGTTCAAGAGGGCTAGGAGCAGGGAAAAATCATCAGTATAAATATGTAGGTTGCTCTGAAAATAATGCCTCCCATTTATTTCCAACAGATACAAACAGCATAACAACATTATTTGATAGAGCAAATTCTCAGCTACAAAATACTGTTTTTCAACATAGTCACCACTGTTAGCTATGCATTTTCATCAGCAATGAACAAGAGCCTGCATGCTGTGCTAACGAAGATCTAAACCAGCAGAGCTGACCCACTGATTCACAGCTTCTATGGCAGAGCTGTTGCCAGGAAAAGGTTGCCCACACAGCCCCTTTTTCATTGGCCCAAACAGCTGGAAGTTAGAAATTGTCAACTCCAAACTATACGCTGCATGTGGTAGGACAGTTTGGTCAAGACTGGCAATGTGCTTCATGGTCTTCAAACTGGTATGGAACCTGGTATTACTGAGTTGCAAGAAAAAGGCTGCCTTCTTCTCTGGCCTGACTCTGTAAGTTTGAGCCTTCAGCTTAGCACTGCAATGTAACAGTCAGAGTTGATGGCTTGTCTGGGTTCCAGAAAATCCAGAAGAATCACCCCTTTCCTATCCCAAAGGTAGTGCACATCACTTTACCCACTGAAGGCTGCACATTGAGCTTTTTCATCGATGGGGAATTCATGTGTCACCACTTCATGGACTACTGTTTTAACTCCAGCTCTCAGGAGTGACACTATGTCTCATCACTGGTAATGATGTGATCCAGGAAATTGTCATCTTCAGCTATCTATTGGTTCAGTAAGTCCTTATAAACTTGTATGCGGTGTTCTTTCAGTTCCTGTGTCAGTATACATGGGACCCACCTGGCACAAACTTTGTGGTAAGTTTCCAATGCATTTAAGATGATGTTCATCTCTACACAGGGTTTCCCAGTCATAGTCCATCCATTCACATGGATGAGCTGATCAGGAAGCTCTTCATTTTGTGGTGTGAAATGCTGTACATGGCCATGTGGAACACGGCCTGTCTTTCATGTCACTGCCACCACTGCTGAATGGCCCCACCCACTGCCTCACTGTGTTCACGTGCACTGTTTGGTTTCCATAAACATTCAGCAAGAGTCAATGAATATCAGACGGTGCCATTTTTTCCACATGGAAGAATTCAGTTCCACATCTTTGCTTTATCTGAACTCCATGTCAGACACGATTGTGTCAGACTGCCCCTCTGCTGCCATCTAGTACATGGCAACAAAATGCAACAATATTGTCAGGAAGGTTCAGCCTGTACTGTCATCCCACCAACATCTGCCTCAGGCATTGTGCATCAACATAATATAATAGAAGGCATTACTTTTAGAGCAGCCCTCATACGTACCCGATGTCAGGCAACAGAGAATAAGGAGCAAGATTCTTCTCATTAGTAGCCGGTGGCAGGACAAGATGGAGAGTATGAACTAAAAGACATGAAATCCCATTTGAGCACAAGAATACATTTTCTTATTGTGAGAGTGATTAATCCTGGGCACAGGTCGTAGAGAACTAGTGGAGTCTCCAGCTGTAGAGACTGGCATGGTCATCGGCAGCTTGTTCTAGTTGACCCCTCTTGAGCAAGGAGATTGGACTAGACAATTTCAAGAGGTCACTTACAACATCAACCATTTGATTATTCTGTGACTCTATTAAAGATCTCATGGTAATGCCTACATTAAGCTCACAGAGCACACTAACTGCCCTACTTATCCCATCTCAGTCATATGCTTTTTATTTTAGCATACAGCAAGCTTCATTCAACCGCATGCACTCCAGATACCCTATTCCCATATTCTCAGTCTCTCTCCTTTTCCCCCTATTTTTCTGACTTCTCTCAGGAAACTTTCTGGCATCCATTTCTGTTTCCACATAGTTTCCTAGACACAGTCCTTGCCTATTTGTCAGTCTGTTTTCCCTCATGATCAACCTGTATTTCATCTCTACTCGTCTGGCCATTCCATGTCCACTAGGGATACCTGATTTCTTCTAGCCATCACCTTTAGTCCCATCCTGTGCAAGGGAAACCTCATTTTGTCTGCAAAGGTTCAGAAGACTATGCTAGCTTATGTGGTGAAAGTGGCTTAAAATTTATATCCCTAATAAAGGACAGTGACCTTTTGATGCCAACGAGGAGTTCTATGAGTTTGAAAGCAGAAATTCAAAGAATGCATGGAAATTTTTACAGAACCTTATCAGAAGATGTATGATAAAAATGAGAAGAACGGAAAGGCATTTTGAAGAAAAAAATTAAGTACTACTGAAAATTAAAGGGAGAATAGATTAGGCAACAACAACAAAAAAAATTCAGTCTTAGTCAATACTTCTCCCTGTAGCAATATCAGTGTGTTACCATTTTCATCCTGTGCCACTTGGAATGGAAAATGTTAGAACAAAGGAAACGTCAAGATAAAGGAAAAAATGTTGGATACTTTTATCGTCAGTACTCTCAGCCCTCAAATACGAGATCTAAGCATTGTCTTTTATTAGCTCAAGTTACAAATCCCAACACCACCCGTAACATCTACCATTTTCTTCTGAGCAATGTCTATCATTTTTATAATCACTTAACCTCTTTTTTCTTCACCTACCAGACAATGCTTTTTTGTCTATCTCCTTTAACTTCAGCTAAATGTTTATGTTATCAAATACTATTTCAAGAATACTGTGTCCCACAAAACTTGTGAGAAGCTGGTGAACACTGTAGTAGTTACCTTGCGGTCCATGCTCTCTTACCATTGCCTACATTGCTATCAGTATCTAAGCAAGTTAGTTTAAGCAATCTCAAATACATCTATATGTCTAGAAACTGCAGTATAAATTTACCCTTATGCATCATCATGGATTACGTACAACAAGTGAAAGCTTTCTTTCCTACTGAGGTAGGCAAATCTGGAATGCAAATGGAAAAGTCTGAATTTCAGACAAACAAATGATTGCCTATCAAAATCCCTTTGCAAACTAGTCACTAGGGTATTGCATATATGTGAAGGGGGAAATTTGAAAGATTCAGACAATTGCCACAGGCATCTTTAATTCTAACAATACTTCTTACTTGCAGATAGTGGCAAGTGAGAAGTCTGAAGGAGGTAATAATAGCTAAATGGATATTAGCATATGCCATTACCTGATCTATCTGCACAATTACAGCAATCTGTGAATGCTAAATTTGCTTATCACATCTGACTTAAGTGCCTAAAACAACCCCTTTTCAGTAACAACATATCTCTTCAGAATGGTTTGGAACTGATGGAACTTAAACTTAGAGAAAAACCACATGGGCATAATGTCTACAGGAACTGAGAAAAGTAATTGCTTCCAGAGAGACTTCTTTCCTCAACCAAACTGAAGAGGGAATACAGCAGTCAACTCCATTTCTGAAAAACAGGCATTAAGAGGCCAGAGAGCTTTACCAAAAATTAGAGTTTTCTTCTCCTTTAGCAGTGCCAGGAAATTTTTTTAAAAAAAGACTAAAAACATTTCAAGGCACACCACAGTCATCAAATAAGAGTAAACAATCAGTATATCTCTGCTCTGAGACGCTATCATTGATTCAGTCAAATAAAATCATTCAGTCCTATAAATACTATAAATTGTTTAAGCCATGGGAGCTCTGCCAGTTTGCACAAGAAGATGTGACCATCTTTGTATAAATGTAAACGGTCTCTCAATACACCCATGAAATAAAAAAAACCAACATTCTTCATTCTGCCGAAAACAACCATTCCCTCCCCACCCAAAAAACTCAAAACAGAAAATCATATAATACACAGGTGACAAAATAAGGTGTCCTAATGTAGCCAATGGAATGTGAAATAAACAAACATAAAATAAGCCCAAACAGATACCTTTCACATCTACTGCTAATAACAGAAAAGTTGCCTAGAAGTTTTTTTGGATATGTTCTCACCTTTATAGCAAGACTGATTTTTATAGACTGTGTTTATTTAGGAAGAAAACCTCGGTCTGTTTGAAAATTGATTTGAAAGAGAAGATTTTATGAATGACAGTCTCATTGCTACATTTTTATCTATTCCACAGATCTCACATTGCTAACTATAATTTATCTAGATTGTAAAGCTACTTTGACATCATTGAGGATGGCAGAACTACTTCTGATGCCAAGCACTTCATTTAATCACTGAGAAAAAGAAGAAACTCAACTGAGTATGAACACTGTGACATAACATACAAGCCTTGCTAAAAGATGAATTTAAAATATCCAGACATTGCATATGGACATTCAGGAAAAAAAAAAAAAAAGTAATATATACTATTAGAAAATGTGGCACTGAGGAGGTGTTATGGACCTGAAGACATTTTGATGTTGAGATATCTTTACATCACCGTGTGGTTGCTATTTGCATGTCAATGTTTGCAAGGTAAAAAATAAATATAAAAACTAAGACATTAAAAATATGTAAAGAGACAGATGCAGTTTGCAGTTCTAAGCTGCAAGTTCTAAGATCTATTCATCTATTCAGGACAGGATGTCATAAAAAGCATCAAAACACATACCTCTTCTTGCTTAGGAATGTTGAACTTCGTTATCTTTGACTTGGTCCTGGCCGAATCAGGTTTGTTAGAAGGCACTCCCCTGTACAACTTGGTCGTCTCAGTCAATAACTTCAGCTTTGGAGACTCATCAGGGGCCTGGTCTTGACCGTCCATTGGCCTCACATAAGCCGTTGGTTTCTGCTGAACCAGACTGGGCTTCGAAGCAAGAGATGGTGGGAAGTTCTGGACACAGTGCCCACTGCTGTGCTTTGAGGGTCTCTCTTGCACTTGAGCTCCTCCTTCTGAGCCACAATTTAACTTTGCTGGCTGCTGCACTCTGCTGACACTGTCACCTAGTGTGGCTCTCAGTGAGCTTTGCTGGGCAGCATTGGAGGAGGAGGAGGTGGGACTAGATGCATAGCGTTTCAGTTTCTCCAGACCGGATTTTTGGTTTGCCAGTTTGAAGTCACCCTTATGGGACTCCAGTGAGCGGTGTCCATGCTTGCTGGCTCTCTGCTGACCTTCTGAAGCAGCATTGTGCCCAGCCTTCTGCCAGCCCATTGTGGTACTTTTGCTCTGCTGCGCAGGTAGGGCTGCTGGTGCGGAAGAAGTGTTGGAAATGGAAGGAGGAGGTGGCGGTCTTGAGTCGGCGATAAGAAGTTCATCGGGCTTGGGGAGAGGTGTCTGAGGAACCCCAGGTTTTGGAACCCCAACAAGGTGGCTCTGATTTGATCTGTCAGTTAACAAATCTTTCATTTCATCATAGTTGCCCAGTGTATTCTGGATGCGATTAGAGAGCTCGTCCCCCTTGTTAGTCTGCAAAACAAAAATTGAGTGTTCTACAACAGTCAACCTAAGACAAACAAAATTCCCTGCACGCTTCTGCTGAAATCTTTACTGAAGTTGCACTCTCTTATTCAGCAGCCGTGTTGAGGGATGAAATCGAAAATCCTTATTGTCTCTGAAGATACTTGTCAACATCTTAAATCTACCCTGAACTGGAAAAGCTATAAAGGGCCTTAGAGTATATAAAAAAAGAAATCTATCACTGGTATCATGCTGTAGTTAAAATATATTACCTGGAAACTAGAAAATTTATTATTGCAACTACACAGAACAGTTTGGATTAAATCTGACCATGATAAAACTTTTCCTATAGCCCAGTGCAAGCTCTCCTTCAGCCATGAATGAAAATATTCCATTCCTGATTACCTTCTCTGCCTCTTTAAGTTTTCACATTGCATCTGGGAAGCCATGCAAGACCCAGTGTAAGCACTGAATGAACTCTCTGGTCTAAGCCAGCCAAATACTGCAAGATGACCTGAAGGCAGCTCATGGGAGAGTGGGAAAACTACAGATCGTTACATCCCTCTGATGAAAGTGCTCTGTTGGGATGTTCACTCCAGAACACTCTTCCCTTTGGGAAAAATGAGTAAGTAGAACTCCCCAAATTCTTGAAAATACTCAGTATTTAATTGTGCAGCAGTGGAGACACAGTCAGCATTTCCACCCTTGAAGATTAATCATTGTTTTTGAAATCATCCATTTAATTCCTTGTTTGAAAGGAAGAAGCTCCACAAAGAAATAAAACAAGTGGAAAAAAAAAATACTGAAGAAAGTTGAAAATTATTTCTTTAAAAAGTCACTGGAAAAGGAGTATATCATTAGCATCTCTGTAGCACAGATTTTTCTGAACCCTATCAAGAATCAGGTGTGTGATGTGCTTTGTTTTGTGTTTTCAGAGGAAGATAGTAATGAGATAGTGGTGTTCTCCTTTCTTTCTTCCAGATATGGAATCTCAATGGGGAAACACTCATATGCTTCAGAAGGCCAAGCTATCATCTCTGGATCCTCTGTTTAGAGGGGAAACAGTAGCTTAGAGATGAAGGAAGTAAAAGGATTGGAAAATAACCTCTTATATACAGAAATGTGAAGGATGTAGTAGGAATATCAATCACTCTGGAAATGTGGGGATTTTTTTTTAAGAATTCCAATAAAATTGAAGCACTGATTCACAGTCAACATAGCTTAAGAAGGGAATGTTCCTTCACTTCACAAGAATCACACAGATGTCCTAGAGAAGAGGAAATTACTTAAGAGGCTTCAAAAGTGGGAACCATCAGGCGTATCTAAAAAGAAAGTGTTGCAGATGAGTTGCCGAGCTCACAGCTTTAACTGGGGTAGGAAGCATGTTCAACTCAGGCAGAGTAAGAGGCACAGAAAGAGTCTACATGGGGATGCTTGGTTGGTACAGTGGTAAAAACTGAACAGCTGACAATGAAGATCTGGATGATCAGATTTATGGCTATCTGCAGTTGGGCTTATTGATCTTCAAGATGGTTGGAGATATATTCATATGTCTCCTGGGGTCTGTGGCTACTACACTTAGGTATCTTCTTGACCAGAATTATTATTTTCTGAAGGCATAGAGAAGTTTGCTTTTACCCAGTGGATCTCTTCTGTCCCTCCAGTGGACATTCAATTTGTGTAGCTATCTTGAAGAAAGATGCATTTCAAGCTTCCCTTAGGGAAGGAGATCTACGCTTGGGTCTGTGCCCAGCCTGTCTCAGCCAGCCTGTGCCTCAGGTTTCCTTCCCTCCCAGGAGCACAGCAACAAGGACCTCAGAATGGAACAGGGCCCCTAATACCCATAAGTCTCCTCCAGCACAGACCATTTGTGGGGCAGCTCTCTATCCAGTTAGATCAATGGATGCAAAAGAATTTATCTTTAAGTTTTATCCCAAAAAATCCAACTTGCCTAACAGATAGTCAGTTCTATCTCATGACTGCTAATTGGATGGGAGGTAAATAAAAGCCTAGTTGCAGATTATCTATAGACTGTCACTAGCCCAGACAAGTCAGTAGACTATAGGTATGATACGAAGGTGATACAGAGATGCCTGTTATTGAGAAATGCCAGATAGCCACAAAAATAATTGCAACAAAAAGATCTAATGCTTTTACAATGGAACATGCTGTGACTGGTGGGTATTGTTTGTTCCTTCTGGATACACTGGGGCATCGTGAGGGGAGAAGATTTTGTGCTGGGCTGAGCTCAGCTGGAATAGTTCTCCTGGGAAACAGCTGGGACCTGACGTAACTTGCTGGGAGCTTTAGATGTTAAAGCTTTTCCTATTATTTGCTCTGAAATATTGCTGGCTTTATTTAATCACTCACATAGGGAAAACATAATCACAAAATGAGTAAGTAGGAAAAGCATTCTGTGCAAACATTTATAACTTACAGTGCTCTGACATTCTTCAGTGTAGGATGTATTCCTGCATTTGAAGACTTGCAAGATCCAGCACTTTGAAAAATAAGCCAGATGGTTGCATGGAAGGCCATCAGATTTTTTTCTCCATGAAAAACACCTATGTGGTTAATGGGTCAAAATATTCTGTCCATGAAATATCCAGAATGAAATTCTGTATTTTTATCTCCCGCAAAATACATCTCTAGTAAAAGACAGTGGATTTCCTGGAATCCTTCCTAGAGGGTTGCTATGGATACTTTGAAATTAACTGGATAAGGCGCAACTGAAAGAGTAAAGATTTTTCAGGGAATCTGATGTTTGAGAAAGAGTACATACCATTTAAGAGATTTCCAGTCTGTCTTTGATTTTCAGATATGGCCTTCTGAATGGCAAATCCTTTGCCAACACCTTTTCTAAAGGATAGTCCAAATATGGCCATGATGTTTACAGGTGATAAGCAGGGATGGAGTCCCTATTCTGATTTTCTCGTGGGATACCTGCTAAGCACCTTCACTGCTTCTACAGACTGCATCCACTAGTTTTCATCCATTCCTGCTGTAGATGGAATTATTCTGAGGTTGTGCAAAGATCCCTTTAGATGTCATAAATAAATCAGAAGCTACTGGTGAGTCCGTGATACATGAAGTCTGTAGCATGACAGTAAGTACATTGAGACAGAGGTAATAATCCAAGTGGGTACAGTTTTCCAGCTATGCCACTTTTGTAAGTGATTTAAGCCTCAGTATACCTACTTTCAATACCACAGACAACACAGTATCAGAGACCAAGCAAAAAAACCAGGTCCTTTTTTTCTTAGGAATATATCCGATTGGATCCACCAAATGGAAAATTATTAGTCCCTATTGCAGTGGAGTCTTCAGTAAATGCCAAGACACGGCTAACATGTTTCAGGCTTTTTTCCGTGCATTAGCCCTTGATTGGTCTCACAGTAGACTTTTTCAAATGGAGCCTTAAGGAAGATTTCAAGACATTTCCCATGGTTTCTAAATGCCTTTGTAATGAATCTGAAATTCAGGCAGCTGGAGGTCAGCTTCAAGGCAGGCAGAACTGTCTTCTATCATGGGACATGGTTTGAAGGTGGTAGATCTTCCTTTTTTATTAGGAACTAGAAACAACAACAGTCTGGAAGGATTAGCAAGTTAAAAGGTGACCCTGAGACACGAGCAAATGCTCAGAAGTACTGAAGTCAGGTGCAGTAGCCAAATGCCAGGTCCCTCATAGGACTCTGGAAAGTGGCACTGAGTATCCAAAGCATCAAGGACAAGTGAAGCAGCATGGAGGGGAAAGGCTTCACAGTACGGTGGATTTAATAGCAACTTGGGCATAACTGGAAGGTCACAGGAGGAGATACATGATGTTGTTCTAATGCACACAGGCAAAGTCACTGATTAGCCAGAGGAGAGAGGCACCCTCTGTGGGATACTACTCTCTGGTCCTATCCATAAAGGCTTGGTTTGCAGGCTTCTGGAGACAGTAGTTATGTGCAGAGCATCCTGCTGGATCCTTCCAACAGGAGGTGGGCATGGTTGTGTCTCACCTTGCTGTTTCCACGAGGATTAAAATAAGGAGCTGAATTACTTCTGCCTTTGCTGAGGGCAAAACATGCCTAGCAGACAAATACTGTTGGTACTGCTTACAGGAAAAAAAAATAAAAACAAGATATTTCATCACATTAACCTTGGCCAGAGCATGATGTTTACTGTATAGCTTGACCTTCACACATAACTCTAACACAATTACTTTCTCCTATGTGTTGCAGAAACAGGGCACCATCACCTTCACCTCCTAGTTTTAATGCCATCTCAAATATTGTTAGGACATTTCTCATTTATTTCATTCTCATGTGCTGCTGAACATTATAGGAAGCTAATGTAAGAAAAATCCAATTCTCAATGAACCATAAATGTTCTATGCAAATTTTGAGGGGCTGGCACTTGTGGGAGGTTGTTGAGACCTGGACAATACCTTCTGCAGGCTGCGATTTAATACTGTGAAATAAAATAATAATAATAATTAAAATAAAAAAGTCTCCCGGACGGAAAGCATCTACCTTATACGGTTCACTGAAGAGGGAGTAACTGGTGTTAAATGTGCCATCCTCCTGCTGGGCCTCCTGATTTCTCCTTTCCCATTCTTTCCTGCGCAGCACGTTTCTATCCGGCTCGTAGACACTACAGCAAAAAAGAGGAATAGATTTTTAGAGTTAAAAATTAGCAAGCAGCATATAAACCAGTGTGAATTTGAAAGTGAAGAACTCTGGTTTGCAGACAGATGGCAAAAAATAAGCAGGAACATGAATCAGTTGAATGCCAGTCCAAGCAGACCGGGGAGGCTCTGGTCTCTGGGAATGCTGATGCTTTCTTCACACAGGGAATAGATAATTAAATTCTTGCAGAAGAATAGAAAAGGAATCGCAGAGCAGGATCTAGTCTGAACAGAACCTCACTGCTTGAAATGTGACAAAGGAAATATCTAAGCAACTTTGACAAAGATTGAAAGTACTCTTAAGGCAGATGGTAATTACAGCTATGAGTAAATAGAAATTATGAACATATTTCCACTTATGACATATCCTCTGAGTGTTGTGTGAGAATGCTCCTTTTTTTACATGGATGTGTTTCTGTAGTGATTCTTTCATTAACTAGCTCCCTAAAGAGCTGTTAAAACTACATGCTGTAGTGGTTTCCACAGTTAGGCTGCTTCTTCTGATCTCTGTTAATCAGCCAAGTCATGAAACTACTGCTGAAACAATTCCTCTTTCTGATGGATTTGACACTATCACAACTATAGGGCACGAATACATGAATACTAGCATGACAGTGTATATACGGCTGGTGGAGTGTAGCTTGAGAGGGAATAAAATCACTGTACTACACAACAGTATTAATTTTTAGAAATGAATTAGACACCAATATAGACATACAAAATAAAAAAATAACTTTTTTTTTTTTTTTCAGAACTCAACTACAATGTGTGACATCATAAAACAGAGTCCTTTCCCCGAATTTCCTCAAAACAACACAGGTTTAGGCATTTCCTCCTGTACATTTTATTCTCATCAAAAGAAATCCAGTGCATCCAATCAGCTCTCCTTGTTATTTCAGGACGAGTTGCCTATTTTGCCTAGCTCAGCTAATGCCTTTCTTCTGGCACTGTAAATCTGTAAACCAGAAATATATATTAATGTCATGTAAGTGCACCATGTGTTAATGAAAAAAAAATGTTGCCTCGCTAACCACTTCCTGGTTAGCAAAACATATGTTGCATTGGCTTCCCACGTGATATTACCTAGTGTGCCTCGGGCAAGCCTGCAAAAAGGCCACCAGCTATCTGATTCTAATTCTAGACTTGAGAGAGCTGAAAATATATAGGATATGTTAGATGCTGGCAGATTTAAAAACAATGCTTTAGCAGTCACCAAATGAACACAAAGCCTTACGTTTGCTTGCTAATGCTGCTAACTTTTCCCAGACAGATCTGCTCTCTCAGCGAGGTCTCACTCGAGAGGCTGCATCAGACCAGATCCTGGTGGGCTATCAGGCAGCCCTTCTGGAAGCCATCTATGGGCAGATGCCAAAGTTGGAGCTGGAGTTTATGGAGAACATAGGATTCTTCCTCCAGGAAGAAAGGTGTAGCAAAACAACCCCAAGGGCTCACATAGTGTGCACTGCTGATGCCAAGGAGGCTAGGTAGTTGCCATTCACTGCTCCTTGACCAGTAGTCCCCAGTCAGTACTGCATGCCACCTCAGCACACTCCTCTCCTATAAGCTGGGGTAAGAGTCCTTTCAACAACTTCTGTGTCTGTTGTAGGCTTTCTGCCACCAGGAATAACCATTGCTGTGTGGATTTTCCTGAACTTGCAGGGATCCAGTTATAACTTCATCCTCGGCTGCCTTTCCCCATCCCCTGTTGACTCTTCCAGATGTTTTGCATTTGGACTGCAGCCTGCAGTCAAATAGAGATGGGCAGATTCTCTGAGATTAATTATAATACTGATCTCTACCCAGTTTCTTGAAAGTAAACAAGTGTAACATTCTTCACTACGCCTCACAAATTTGAAAATGCTGTGGTGCAATACTCCTGAAGTGGAGAGGCTTTTTATTATTTTATTTGATGGAGACATACAAGTCTCCAGTATCCCTTTTATTTGATGAAGGCCTATTTGATGTAAGACACAAGTTCTCAGATTTCTGAACCGTTTTCCCAAAGGAGATGTTCACTCTTTGCCACAACTCACAGCCTGCAATAATTCATAATGATTATGCAAATAGCAAAACAGTGTGACAATGCCTAATATGCCACCTCTAAGCAGTAAGTTAGGAAGAGCAGCAAGTCAAGAGCTGCATTCTTTCAGTAATGCTAGATGGCAAAATCTCCAGCATTTGCAAGGCTGCTCCTTATTTGCATGAAAGCTGTAAGATTCACATGTCCTTGAACGCATGTCACCAAATGTATTTATTTTGGTTCAAGGAGAATACTGCCAACTGCTACAATTGTCTTCACTGCAAACACTTCACTTAATGGAAAACGATCCTTTTTAATAGTTTTCTTTCGAGCTTCCTTTCGTTTTTTAATTTGTAGTTTAAAACATTCCCAAGTGCCCGTGTACCTTTTAAATCATTTACATTGTGTTCATCTTTTCCGTAGAGTTCACAAAGAATCTCGAGATTTTTTTCTCACTGGAACATCTGTGCATATGTGTGTGGTGTATGTAGATATGCATATGCTATGTGCACACTCAGACATCAATTTACAAATTAAGAATTTTGATACGGTAAACCAAAATATGGAAGCAGTTTTGCAAGACTGGGTAACCAAAGAACATACAAGCAGTCATCTCTTATAAGTCAGCGTCATTTATATTTGTTTTATAGAGGTCAAACTCCAAAAGGATGAATTTAAATAGATTTTAAATGGTATATTGTTATTTTTAAAATGCTGTGCATCTTACAAATTAATGCTCAAAGGACGTGAACTGAAGCATGAGTGATGGTTCAAATACCTTCAGAAGTTACATATGAATAAATGTTGTATTATAAAAATCACACTACCCTGCATTTGGCACACTGCTTTAAAAACACACTTTGATTTATCTGAGCCCTATGATCTGCCAAGAGATGCACTGAGAAGGAAACATCTACTTGCTAATTGCGTCCAAACACCAGAGTCTGAGGCTCGAAGCACTTTCAGCGCACCTTTATCCCAGTAACAGTAGGTCTACCTCCCCTGCTTCTCCTAGGATACTCTGAATAAATGCCATTCTCAGGTGTTCTACAGATCAGAATGTCAATGGGTTGCTGAACTCCTCAGAGGAGGCACAAATAACAAACGTCAAGCTGCTGCGATGTCATTGGGAAGGCCACCTTTATGGTTACCCCCTCTGTGGCTGTGGCTCCCACTTGATGGACAGGGAGGGTGGCTGCTGCCTCCCCCAGCACTGACCTCTTCCCAGCACTGCCAGAAGTGCTTGCAGCCTCATCACGCTATTCCTGACATCAGAAGGAACCGCTTCCTTCAGTCCTTAATTAGAAATAGACACAGCTGGCTCAGGGGACAGCCTGGGAGCAAAGCAATAACCTTACCTGAAATACCTGGGACTGTATTTTAATCTCTTACAAAGTCCAAGGTGTTATGTAGTCTCAGGTTAGGCTGAAAGCAATCATATAAAAAGCCTAAAGTTTTAGGCTCTCTCTTTTCTTTTTTCTTTTTTTAAAGCACACTATTTTTGACACAATTTTTACCCCCTCAGACATCACTACTTGGAACAAATGGAATAAAAACATCTAATCTCCATGGAGACAATGCACCAGCTTTGTCAATAGTGGTGTCTCCATCCCTGGAGGTGTTCAAGAACCATGTGCATGTGGCACTGAGGGACATGGTTAGTGGGCATGGTGGGGGTGGGTTGACAGTTGGACTGGGTGATCTGAGAGATCTTTTCCAACTTAATAATTCTATGGGTTTTTTTAGGAAATGTCCTCAAACTTTGAACTCCAAGGAAGACGCCAGCTCCCAGCAGCAAAAGCACTGCACCTTTGCTGGTATGTCACAGCCTTTCACAGCCATTTGGTGACATTAACAATGCTGCCCGATGTTTTCAGAAACCACAGAATTGCTACATCACCATGGGGAGACTCAAGGAATACGCAGTTATTTAAATAACAGATCACCATTTTCTGACAGCCCAATTGATACCACTTGCAAGGACTGAGCTGCTTTCTCAGACGCTGTCAGCTTACACCCAGACATCCTCATGTAAGCCCAAACTGATCCTTCTTTTCTCACAGCCAACTAAGAGCCTCCATATGAAATACGGTCAGACCGCAACAGTAACTCCCAGCACTGTGGAAATGAAACCAGCTCCAAGCCCCCAGGGACAGGGACTAACTATCCCTGGGGAGTGTGCAGAGATGATCATTTTCCAAATGAGAAAGAAAGAAAATAGCAACAACAACAGAAACCAAAACCCCAAATCCGTACTGCAAATGAATGAAGGATACGGGAGATTCCAGGATAAAACAAGAAATGGGAACAAGCTTTCTGTGAGGAAACATTTATCTTTAAAATGAAAAATTAGCACACAGTCATTTCTGAATTATGAGCAAGATGTGAACTGTTTCAAAGCTATGGAAAACAAGCATATACACAAATAAAAAAGGGTGATATTAAAAATAATAAACTTTTAAATGTTTTTTTCTGATAATTCTCAGTATTTCCCTACAAATTGCAACCTGACACATGATTCAAATTACTAAATTTCAGGTTGAAGTGAGGACATTTTGTGAAATATTTAATAGTCTATTTCTCCCCTGAATTACCAATTTTATTCCAAAGTAGGTAAAAAGAGTAACTCCAAGGAAAAGCTTAAACAGTGCAATAAAAAACACAGCCCAATCCTGATGCAGGATACTGATTATAAAACTGGATTCAGAATGGAAACTGGATTCTGAATTTAAGAGAGCTGTGATTCTCATATCTCTGTGATATCTTAAAACACAAAGGGATGAGCCAACTTGAGACCTTGTAAGGGCAATAGCCTCAAAAGAAGAAGGTTGAATTTTGACAAATTAATTACAACGATTCAGGTTATGTTTCTTGCTGAATTGCCAGGCAACATTGGAGCACCATCATTTAATGTCTGTTTTCTGTTTCACTGCTCACGTCCATGCTTTTTGCTGGCCAGCTTCTCAGGGCCAGTTCCTTTTCAGCTAAGTATAAATAATGTCTATTTGGGAACTAATTGCTAGTGGTTACGGTCAGCTCTTAGAGATGGCAGCCTCATATTTTTGAGCCTTAAATGTTTTCCCTAATGACATTTGAAGTACCGGTTCGATTATAACAAAGGGGGTGACTTTGATGACCAAGTGACACAATCAATAAAATGCCTTCCTTGGTTGCAACTGACATTTTTTTAGACTTTTTATCTCTCTTAAACAGCAGAAGTTAATTTGAGGATTTTTACAGTATTTTTTCCCATTTACAAACAGAAATGCCGTGGGGTAAAGCAATTACTCTGATTTACTGTTTTCTCTTTGATTGAACATAAAGATGTAGCAGGGTCTCAAAAAAGCAGTAACTTAACAAACTGTGCTCCTACCCACAGACAGATAAAGTACCTACTTTGCTATTTCAAAGAGTTTACCTCCAGGCAGCAGCACAGAGCAAACATCAATCAATGACATGTGTCTAAGATGAGATTGATGTTTACTCTCACAGCTTTTCATCTTACATCCAATAAATTATTTTTCCTTCACCAAAATGCCTGGTTAAATTTCATTTTTCACTTTGCAGTATCAGTTTTAAAACTTCTAGCTTCCAGCAATTTTAAAGCTAGGATTCATTGACGCTTCATCTTTTACAGCCTGTTTATGATTTATATTAACCATGAAACAGTGCCGCACAAACATGAATACGCTCGTGCAGAGCTGAGCAGGGCCAGCCACATGCTAGGTGGCAGGTGCGGGCAGAAAGGTGCAAGATTGCTTTAATTATGTGCCTGGAAACACTGAGATGGAAACCAGGGGTTTCATTTGCAGGGGTAGGTATATAACATTCTTGAAATTAACGCACGTAGAAATATATATCTATAGCTCATGTCTGCAAAATCAACATCTGAGTGTTCAAAGTAGGTCTTCGAGGACCCATGCTGGGCAACTGGAAAGAGCCAAAGAAGGCTAATTGTGGGTGCAGTTGGTATCGTGGAGGCACTCGCACCTGGCATTCACAAAATGTGAGGTCTTTTCATGCAACCTGACTGAATTTTAAATACGTGCTGAAATACTGACAAAACCTATGATGACTGCAATTGAGACTGGAATCTAGGCTGTTGAATCACAGCAGTAAACATCACAACAGAGGACCATTAAAAAAGAATCCAATTTAGTTCAACATCTGCTGGTGCAAGAGCACCTCTTCCAGCTCTGCTACAGATAAAACATGCACATTTTCTTCCCTTAGCAGAGTTCTACCCAATGAGAGAAATAAAAACCTTACCAGTGGTATACATAGATATGAAAAATATCACCATTCACAAGTAATAGATAATCCTACACTCAATACCTTACTGTTTTCTTTTGGGCTATAAAGTGCTGGTGTTCTTTCTTATAACCCTAAAACTGCTAACAAAAATACCTAAATGGATGGAGATCTAATAATGACAAGGAAGCAAGGAAGAAGCAGAACATTTCTATTACCTTTAATTTTACATATTAAGAACTAAGCTTCATGGGAAGATTTGCTGTGCTTCTCTAGCAATGTGTTATCTGAAAGAATATTCATATATTATAAATTCATCACTGTTAATAAGCTTACACTTTGAATGAGTTTTTATTTTTTTTCCCCCCCATAATTCAAAACTATGGAGAACTATTAAAAATTCCTGAAGTAAATGGTGAGCTTAGTTGTCGAGTAACAGATATGGTAAGATGAGATAGAGGAAACAATTCCTCTTGTTCCCTAATCCATATGTTCCAGGAGGAGAGAAAGAAAACTCAAGACTGAATAGCACACAACAGACTGAGCACAGTAAAGCCCTTTTGTTTGATTTTGTTAATGTTACTTTTACCTTGTAATTCAAAAATACAGCTGAAGGGATCAATAAAGAATTCTTTTTTCTGCCCAGCCTAACACGGCTAAACTCCCTGGGCTGTGACACAAGGCCCTACCTAATTTTGCCTTGCCTGCATCTGATCCAGGCTCGTGTTACATCTACCCGCCAGGGATGTCAGACACAACACCCCACTTGTCTGATTTTTTTTTTTTCTTTAATGATTTCTCTTTTCAATGGCCTCCTTATTCATGGGAAATTGCTCCAGTTATTTTGTGCCAAATACAGAATTTGTTTTTTCCTTGAAACTTCTTTGTTAGGCTCTCTACAGTCATAAGTAGTCAAAATTTCTACATATATATGAAACACATTTATAGACATAATTTATATGTATTAATCAGTCGTCTTGCTTATCTATGCAGATGACGTGCACACTGAGGCAAATTATTTCTGTAGTTTGGTGTCCACTTATCTTGCCTAAGTGGTGTCCACTTACATTGCTTATTGTTGGGACAGAACATTTTAAATGGATTGAAAAAATCCAGTCTTTTAGAATCTATCTGATATTTTGCAGCAATTGTTTAATTTTACATTAAACAATTAAAATAATTTAATTTTAAATTAAACAATTAAAAAGAAATAAAACTTTACTCAAGATTTTGTTATCCACATATTTGCTGCAAACTGGATTTAATGAAAGTCTTCAGTGGTAGTTTCAATAATTAAACAGAAAAACAAATTTCCTGAAAAATTTTCAAAATGATCACAGAATCACAGAATGGTTTGGGTTGGAAGGAACCTCAGAGCCCACCCAGCCCCAACCCCTGCTGTGGGCAGGGCTGCCCCCCACCAGCTCAGGCTGCCCAGGGCCCCATCCAACCTGGCCTTGAGTGCCTGCAGGGATGGGGCACCACAGCTTCTATGGGTAGCTGTGCCAGCGCATCACCTCTCCCTGAGTGAAGAATTTCCTTCTAACAGCCAACCTAACTTCCCCTCTTTCAGTTTAAAAGTTTAAACCCATTCCCCCTTGTCCTATCACTATCCACCTGTGCAAAAATTAATTCTCCTCATGCTTATAAGCTCTTTTCATGTACTGGAAGATCACAGTATCTCCCTTCTCTTCTCCAAGCTAAACAATCCCAGCTCCCTCAACCTTTCCTCACAGGAGAGGTGCAAATGCCTTGTTCCATCTATTGTTATTTTTTTTAAAGAATTTTTTAGACAAAAATAAACCGCCTTGCTCCTGATTTTCTTTAGAAACTCAAAGAGGATATTCTTTCAGCGGGGCTCCGAACAGTGATGCACCTATCCATAGCTAATTGCAGGCCTGAGAAGTACACTGAGCTACACTTCACATAGCACAGAAAATGTCAGAGCTCTGTAACCAGCAGAAAAATATTATCACAATGTTTACCCTGGTGCAACTTGACTTGAAGCAGCAAAAGCAAAAGACTGTCATGAAACATTAAGGCCAGAACTTTACCACTAAATAGATAATAAAAAAACGTTCCTGGCACAGTAGCAAAAGAAGCAAAATTTCACAGGGTTCCACAGCTGACGAAGACTCCTTTCATAGCTTTAATTTGTTTAGCTCCATTCCTTCTGGCACTATTAAGAACCTCAGTGAAACATCAGCAAAAGTCATTCAGAGACTCAGAATCGGACTGTAAAGGGTGCCAAATTTGGTCTGTTTTTATATTCTGCCCCCTTTAGTTTAGATCAACATTCAGAATTATCTGATGTCCAAAAGGCACCAAAACACAGCACTGGCTGCCTCCTGTGTGCAGTGCAGCACTTAGGATTGCAGAGCTGTACAGTACTACAGTTTCTTGGAAAGATCGAGCTCAGTATTTCATTACAAATGTGTCATCTGTTAGTAGCCATCAAATCTATGACTCATGAAAATGTCTATACATGTTTTATTAACAAAGCAACATTTCCAATTTACTCTTACAGTAATGTGCAATGACTGAAGGTTCATCAGGGTTAATCAAGCAAATGATGTAAATTTTATATTGTATTATGTTACGTTTGGTTTAAAATAGATCTTGAGTGACAATCTTTTTTATGTGTTAAATCATGATTTACAGAGTTATGGAAACCACACAACAACCCCAGTGTGAAACAAATAATGAAGAAGTTGGTGTATAAATCATCAGACTTTATGTATTTCCAGAAAATCACTTCTTCTTGGATACTTCAGAGGACAGTGACTGAGTTCAGTTTCTGTAGAAGCAGGATCAGTGTTTTGAGATGCTTTAGTTTATTCTTCTTTTGTATGTTAGAAATGGAAACCTTACCATAGCATTTTATAGACGAGATAGTACTACAGAGGAATCATTGCAATACACAGGTGAGGCTGAGGTGAGGCTGAGGTGAGTTTTAAACAGATGTATTCTAGCTTGATTAGCATCTAGCAGATGATTGATGTCTACATGCTAAAAATAAACAAGGATTATGTTAACAACTTCACAGAATCACACACAGCATCAAAGAATGGTCCCTTGGAAGGGACCTCAAGGATCATGAATCTCTAACCCCCCTGCCTCTGGCAGGGCCACCAACCTGGGGATTTAATGCTAGACCAGGCTGCCCAGGGACCCATCCAATCTGGCCTTCACATGCAGGTAAAGCAACAACCAAAACAGTTAAACCCTATGCCAACTGTAGAGATTAAAATAAATAAGTAAATAAATAAATAAATAAATAAATAAATAAATAAACATCAGTTATAGCAAACATCCAAAATAATAAATCCATTTAAACCACTTTGCAAAGAAACTGTGAATTTTTTTTTTTTTTTTTTTTGCATTTTTTTAAAAATAATTATTATCAGTTTGTAAGCATAAAATCTTACTAGGGGAACTACAGGTTTCTGTCTTCATTCCACTCAATCAGGATATAATGATAAAAAATTGGATCATGCATAAACACCTAAACCTAAACCCAAATCCAAATCAATATCTTAACATATATCTGATTCTGGTTATAAGATCATGCCCAGAGAGTGGTGGTCAGTGGCTCAATGGATGTCTGGATGGAGATCACTGACAAGTGTTGTCCCTCAGGGGTCAGTGCTGGGACTGGAGCTCTTTAACATCTTCATCAGTGACATCGACAGTGCAATCAAGTGCACCCTCAGCAAGTCTGCAGATGACACCTAGCTGTGTGTTATGGTTGGCACACTCAAGGGACAGGATGACATTCAGAAAGACCCGGACAGGCTGAGCAGTGGGCCCAGGTGAAACTCAAGAGGTTCAATAAATCCAAGTGCAAGGTCTTGCACCTGAATGAAGGCAACCCCTGTACAATAGCTGGGGGACGTAATGATGGAGCACAGCCCTGCCAAAAAAGACCTGAGGGTACAGGTGGATGGCAAGCTGGTCATGAGCTAGTGTGCCCTCACAGCCCAGAAAGCCAACTGTATCCTGGGCTACATCAAAAGAAGCGTGGCCAGCAGAGCAAGGGAGGTGATCCTGCGCCTCTACTCTGTGGTGATGAGACCTCACCAGGAGTACTGTGTCCAGATGTGGAGTTCTTAGCACAGGAGAGACACAGACCTGTTGGAACGTGTCCAGAGAAAGGCCACAAAAACGATCCAGGGAATGGAACACCTCTCCTACGAGGGCAGGCAGATAGAGCTGGGGCTGTGCAGCCTGGAGAACAGATGAATTTGAGGTGACCTTGTAGTGGCCTTCCAGTATTTAAAGGGGGGCTATAAGAAGGAAGGAGACAGACTCTTTAGCGGGGTCTGTTGTGATAGGACAAGGGGAAATGGTTTCAAATTAAAGGAGGGGGGATTTAGACTAGACATAAGAAAGAAGTGTTTTTATGGTACAGGTGGTAAGACACTGGTACAAATTGCCTGGAGAAGTGGTGGATGCCACATCCCTGAAGACATCCAAGGTCAGGCTAGATGAGACTATGAGCAACCTGATGTAGCTGTAGGTGTCCCTGTTCATTGCAGGGGAGTTGGACTAGATGGCCTTTAAGGGTCCCTTAAAACTCAAATGACTCTATGATTCTATGATCTGGTGATCTATCTATCTAATGCTATGCAGACAGCTTGCTTTAATAGAACTAAAAAGACCACTGTAAGAAGTCTGGGTTCAAGAAACTGTGATAGCTGTGGTTTACATACAAATTCAGTCTACAGTGAAAAAGTGCTTATATGAGACATGTTGCATTCCCCTTTCACAAACAACTAGCACCAGCTAAACAAACTGCATGTCACTAGCTAGTTTCTGTAAAACACATTGAACATATCTAAACTGCAGCAAAATGAAAATTTCTTCCCAGTTTTTTCTTCTGAATGTATAAATGTAAACAAGACTGAGGCTGATGCTTAACCAGTTGTCAAGACTGCATTAGAAAGATGCACAGCACAGAGAAATCAACAGCCTTTAAGTTTCTTGTTCATTACATTCTGCTCACTCTGTGCAGCTCTGCCGTATTTTGATATGTATTCTCAAGGGATGTGCCATCAAAATTAGGAAGCAAGGTTAGCCAAAACCAGCATACCCATGCATAAATGTACAGTTGAACTCCATACTTAAATAAAAATGCATACATGTTAAAATGATGAAAAAGTTAAAACTTTCATACTGTGTGATTGGTGTAATTCATGTGTGCCCCTTACACATGCTATCCACAATTCATTTTGCCTCTGAAGACAACTATATCGTAATTTGTGCTGCCCATCTTCAGAGCTGCACAGAGAAGCACCCAAGCACTCCATTTCCTAAGTGACATGCAACAGTCACTTAAAAGACAATTCATGTATTTTCTCTCTCACCGTGTCCTAAAAACATTTGAAACAAATTTAATGTTTGTGCCTCTCTTGGCACTCTGTTTCCGTCTAAGGAGAGTAGTGGTGACAAGGCCAGGCCACAAATCCAGACCAAAATGTAACATGCCAGGAAAACAAAACCCTAAACATAACAAAGCACAACAGTGTGTTTTAACTCACAGTAACAGCATGACTGTTCTCATGTCTCAGTTTCAAGCAGGTCAAAACGTCTTTATATTGATCTGAATTGGAAGGCAGTAACACAGAAATAACAAAAGATACCCAGATGCTTTAATGGCGGGGATAGATGGAGAAGCCACTCCAGAAACATCCATACAGCAACCATGCCAAAGAAGCAGATGCTGTGTGCGGAAGGGCATCAGCCTGGTTCCAGTCCAAGGTAGGGAAGCAGTGACATGATGAAGCAAGATGCAGCACCGTGCCCCCGCTCCTGCAGCTGCCTTGCCCTGGCCGTTGTTTTCTCAGACAATTTTAGTTTTACCAACCACAATGAAAGCTTAAGAGAGATGCATTTTATTTTTACTCTACACTTTATTTGAAGTCTGGATTCATAATTTGCAGTAAATTGTAAGGGTATCATTTACCTGCATGGTATAAAGTGTAAAATAATTCAATGTTTCAGTCTGACAGTACTGAGAAGTGTCTAAATTCTATATATTACTATAAAAGCATAAGGAGGAATCTAAATTGTATTTATTATTTTAAAAACACAACTTTAGGGAACACCTACAACATTTCCATTTCAATCTTTTGTGGCAAAGATCTCCTTTTATTATGGTAGGAAGCTTAGAAATCTGTGGATTGTTTTTTTCTGCAATTTTTTAAAATGTCTTAAAACTTCAGTTTGACTTTTTCTCACTCTGGCATTTGAGAATATAACATTTGTATGTCCTCCCAGAAAGCCTGGTGAAGCTGGTTTCATGGAAACAACACAGGAGGACAAAAACCCTCCTCTGACAGGTTGTGCATTGAACTCACCAAAATTAGAATAATAGAATCACAGAATGGCCTGGGTTGAAAAGGACCACAATGATCATCTGGTTTCAACCCCCCTGCTATGTGCAGGATCCCCAACCACCAGACCAGGCTGCCCAGAGCCACGTCCAGCCTGGCTTTGAATGCCTCCAGGGATGGGGCATCCACAGCCTCCTTGGGCAACCTGTTCCAGTGTGTCACCACCCTCTGTGTGAAAAACTTCCTCCTAATGTCTAGTCTAAACCTCCCCTGTCTCAGTTTAAAACCTTTCCTCATTGTCCTAATTAATTTTCCTCTTTCTCACTAGGGAAACACAGTACAGACAAGAGGAGTCAAAATACGCATTTGCTCACTAGCGAGCAAAAGGAAAAAGGGAAAACAAGGCTGAAGGAAATTCCTCTCATGTTGCAGTTCAGAAAAGCCATGCTTAAGGTGCTTAAATAGGAAATCTTCTGCAACAGAAAAGAGTGGTAGAGGACGAACCCATCCTGCGTTGTTATCAGCCTATGATCCCACAGTTCTCCAACCTTCATTTGGTTAAGAATGGACAGGATTTTGGTGACAAGGCCAGCTCTATCTTGACCACTATCCAAGCGCTTCACTGAAACTCATGTTCACAGTGCTAAAAATTGAGCACTTATAAGGGTGCAAATCACAGTTTGGATTTAGCTGCTCCCAGGCTCTCAGGCTCTGTAATCTTAGAAATCATAACAGTAAAAACCCCCACAATGGATAACTGATTTCTTGTTACAAAGTTACAAGTGAACCTTATGGAAGATGGCTTAAGATTTTAAAGACATGGGACAACTCCACTAGCTTTAACACTGCTTTTTTTTTTTTTTTTTTCCCACCAAAATCCTGCATGTCAGAGGGGAGGTGCTCCTGGATGGGGCTGCAGTACGAATGAAGAGCAACGATTCTGCAAGCGTTGCTTGCTGGCAGAAACCTGGAACATCACTGAACAGAAACCTAACAGAGCTGCTTGCTGTCCCCTGCCATCGTCTGGATGGGCCCCAATCACTCAGGTGTGGGGAGAGAGCACAAAACCAGATCACTGCGGGTGAATGTGATTTTTATTCGATTCCAAACAAAGCACAGTATAATTCACACTTGGTAACTGGAACATCCCAGTGCAAAAAATAAACAGAAGCTGCTATCAGCAAGAGAATATCTTGTTGCTAGCATGCAGCATTAAACAGAAAACTGCTACTACAATCGGCCCTCCTTCAAACTTTCTGATATGGCAATGTCAACATGGCTGCTCAGTAACAAAGGAAATAGCAGGGAGTTATTTCCTTCTAGGTAATGGAAAAGCAAATGACTTACATAAAGATATTCTTTATTTTATTATTTTATTTTAAAATACAACTAAAAGAAAAGCCCAGAGAATTGTTTCAGTTTTGAATTTGGGACTGTCTCTTGGAAAACTGTGGCACAAGTGTGAGAATATCCATGTTCCATTTTGCTGTGAATGAAGATAATATCTCAGCAAATCAACGACAAAGGTTTGTCAAAGGTTCCCGAGTTTTTAAATAATCCTAAAGAACATTTTGCTGCTTCTGATGCGTGAATGTCAAGGCTACCTAATTTGATTCCATGATAAAGAAAAAGCAAACTTTATCAGAAAGTCAGAAAACAAATTATGAAAGGGCCAAGACACTAAATGAAGAGGAATAGACAAGCTGGGTACACATGAGTATCTAGCCGAAGATAATATTATTTAAACTTATTCATTTCAAATTAATCTGTTCTCTAACAATTTAAAAGCCCAGCCTTAACATATTATGACATATTTCATTTTATATACACAAAATAGAAAAAAACATACTGCACTGTATATCTCCCTGGGGCCAAATTAAACAAAACAGAAATTCCAGAACTTCATTTCCCTTAATGAATCTACTTGCTCAAATGCTGGAGAAAATGTGTAACTCTAAAACATTAGCTGATTCCCTGAAACCAAAGAGAAAAGCACTCCACAGAGTTAACAGCCTCCCACTTCCAGTGTGGGAACTATCACATTGCAGTCTATTTAATGCCCCTTATCATGAAAGCTTACAAGGAGGAGCAATCTCTGGTACACAACTTTAGCATCTCAAAGAATTTACATGTACAACACAACAGGAATGTAAAAAGAACGTTGGTTTTAGGGTGCAAGGTATAAAGCCATAGGTTCCCTGAACCTGATATGACCCAGACAGTATCCTGCAGCAGAAGAATCAGCTGAATGATTCATGGTCCCATTTGGGTCCCATTTTAGCAACCCAAGCACACAATACATCTCATATCCTTTCACTGTTTCCTATTGCCCACGTCTTTTTGATAACAACCTTCACCCTAAACTGACCTGCAGCTGAGCTTTGCAGTCTTCAGCCTCAGCTGCCAAGTGCACTGGAACTCAGGAAACACAAGCACCTCTTCTGTTTTACCTACACTTTGCTTTGCAGGGCTGACAAAGCAGTGCCTTAGCTATGCTGCATCTAAGAAGTCGGTGAGGGCAGGAGAGCAACCCCGTGCTCCTCTCAGTATGTGAGTTGCTGTCAGCAAGAGAGGGTTTATCTAGAAGCGAGTGTCTGGCCTAGGGACCTCTGCTGTAGGGAAGACATGGCGTAGGCCAGAAGTGAACAAACAGGTTCATAAAGGAGTGAAGTATGAAAAAGGACAAATTGGGTTTGTCTAGTTTAGAAAGGAGAAGACTGGGAGATGCATGATAATGATCTTCCCACCTACAAAAACTGGTTGGAGAGCAGACAATGATGAATTGTGTTCTCTGTCTGCTAGGTCACTCAACTTAATTTGCAGCAGAAGAGATTTAGGTTATATGTTTAGAAATGCTACCTAACTAAAAAAGGAAGTGCTACAAGAAACAGGCTATGTACTCCACAGCTTCTTCTCTTATTTCAGAAAAGGTCGCTTGGTTTTTCTCCCGCACTGGTCCCCACCAGACACACTGTAAAGTTCCTCTTTCTGAGACAGGTTTAATCCACAAAATAAAAAACAAGAAAAGGAAAAGCCCATCCAATGAACAATGCAGCCCCCTGCCCCCTGTCCAGACAAGCAACAGTGTCCTCCATTGATGAAATACTATTCACAGCCAGCATCCGGAATAATTTTTGGCCATGATTTTGCAACTGTATGAGTTAAATGACAGAGAAACTATCTGTACTTCAGAATTCAGAAACTGATCTGTAACCAAGTGAAAGCAGGAATATCTTCTCCATCATCACCCAATGAACCAAGTTTAGCTTCTAGAGGGACGTGCAGAGCATGCAAAAGGAGTTAGGAGAAAAATAAATAGAGCTTTACTAAAATATCTTGCGTTCGTGATCAGGAACTTAATTGCTGCTGCTAGAAATTCCAGAAGGTTGCTACCCAGAGCAGATAATATTTCCTATTAGAAATTTAATTTTGATCCCTCAGACTCTGTGCTGCCCAAAAGTTCTGAATTCTCTCTGACAACAACAGAAAAGGCAAGTAAAAAGCCACGAAAAAAGAATTTAGTGACCAAATGTCACAAATGGTCCTTCAGTCCCCAGATTTAAATGCATAACATCTTCAGGGGATATAAATGGTATAACCTTAATCATATCGAGCATGCTATTTTAATTTATTCTGGATAAGATTGGAATAAGATCCTACTTATGCCTAACCATATACATAAAGCAATATACAAACTGTATACAAAGTACAAGTCATTGAGAACCAGCTCAGGAAAACAGTCATCAGTGTGGACTTTGGGAATGTCCAGGATGTTGTTGAAACCACAGCTGGGAAGAAGCCAACTGCCTGAAAAGCTGAGTCCTGGAGCACAAGTTTACTAAAATAACTACTACTTGGCTTTCTCTCAGAATTTGCAACTGTAAGATGAATACAGTATAACATGTTCACCTTTGGAAACACGAAGTTGTCACATTCGAATTCTCCTACAATGTGTTGCAGTTGATTGTAGAATTAAAGATTCATGGAATTATTTAGGTTGGAAAAGAGCTTCAAGTCTAACCATGAACCTGACCTACCAAGACCTGTCACCAAACCATGTCCATTAGTGCCATGTCTCTTAAACACCTCCAGGCATGGGAACTCCACCATTTCCCTGGGCAGCCCATTCCAATGCCTAATCACCCTCTCTGCAAATAAATTCTTCCTAGTATCTAACCTAAACCTCCCCAAGTCAACCTACTTGTGGCAGTTTCCTCACAATCCTGTCACTTGTCAGCTTGAGAAAAGTGACCAACACCCCTGTCCCTGCAGCCTCCTTTCAGGCAATGACACATTAGAAGACATTATACAGCAACGACATGAAACAATGCTGATTTCCTTTTCATAAGTAAGCTGAAAAAGAAAAAAAAAATTACAAATCTCCCTGTACCCAGCAAATTGTACATACAGTGCAGATATACCACATTGCCTTCTTTTTGGGGGCAGAAGGTATCTGGTGAGACATCTTCTGTAATGTGGAAATGGTAACATCTTTTGTCACAAATTAGGGTAAGCAATTTTTTTTTCTCGTTTGGATATTTTTGCTGTACCTGTTCATGGCATTCTATTAGCTGCCACCATAAAATGAAAATACTGTTGGTAATATTTATTTGTAGAGAGAAACATCAATGCTAAGCACTTAGCAGTACATTATGATTTTTTGAGGATGCACTTGGGGGAATCAAAGAATTTTATTGCACAATAGATATTACTTTGTTTGCACTTGTATTCCTCCAAACTTCAACTATTCACAGTGTTTTATTTCTGAGAATACATTGTCAAGAACACCAATTCTGACGATATCGTTAAGTATTCAAACAATTCCTGCACACCACTAACAAAAAAAAGGAATGCCTTTGGGTAAATATCTTTGCTTTCTCTTTTTCCTTGCCTCTCCTTTGTCAGTTCCCTTATATGACTTATTCTTGGAGAAATTAACTACATTCACTCCATTTACTGTTTAATAAAAATAAAGCCTGAAAAACAATATAAGCTATAAATAAAATCATCTGGTATTTGTGTTGTGCTAATTTGTCAGGGGTTGAATAAATGTTAATTATACAGCTTTTAAAAAATCAGACTTGTTAATGTCATTTTTAATTTAGAATGTTACACTGTAAATGTTTTCCATTGTGTTAATTTACACCTGTTATTACAGCCTCCGTTATTAGGTTTACACTGGAACAGCTACTTTGTGCCACTGAAATTTGCTTAAAACAGCAGAAACAATTACTAATTAGAAGGGCATGTTTACTTTAATTATATTTATTTTCTAGTCTAGTTTTATATGTAGCACACTATGAAAGTGTATGATTCAATTAGGCAAACCCATTTATCTTAGGCAATTCCTCAAATGAGCATTGCTTACAAAGACAGCAAACTCTTTCAGCACTACTTTGCTTCATAAATTTTGTAGGTGACACTAATAAATACATATGGTGACTGGGTATCACTCTCTCTGTGACCTCAGTGCTTTTTCCCATTTCTGCTAATGCTTATGCAGTAATTGCAGATTACCAGAATTACATTTCATTCAAACAACGAGTCATGCTGCTTTAATCAAAGATTTTAAACCAGTGACATGGAGAACCGTCTTTAGCATTCATAAACTCAGAATCAACACAAGATAAGCATTCAGCTCATTCAGTTATCCACACAGTATCAAACTACCACAGACATTCATCCACGGTATCTTGAACCTGCCTGATGTGTTACACAGTACTTTGCAAATTTGCAAACCTAGTGCAATTTAAACTTCCTGGGAACAAAAAGTTAATGTCTTTATCCTTTATAAATACATATCTGGGAGCAGTTTTCCAGTGAAAGCTGAATTATCTACTCACTCTTGTACAGATAAAAAAGGAGCAGAGATGTAAAAATTCATTGCAAATTACTTCCCTGAAGCTCATGTTTTTAACCTGAAGTTAGGACTAGAAAAGGAAAAAAAAAAAAAAAAAAAAAAAAAAAAACGAGAGTTAAATTTTTAATTGGTTGTTGCCTTCCTAATTTATGTAGATGATATTGGCAGGTAGTGCTACGTACTGTTGCTTTTGAATAGCATTATTTCATCACTTACAATAAAAATCAACACTAATAAAACTGAAGATAGAATTGTACAAGCCAAAAGGACTCTCAATGGGTTCTACACTGTTAAGGTGCTCTGCCTTACTCAGCATTCAGCCATCAAAGCTGATGCATTTATGCTGCATTTAGTGTTACCGCACAGGCATAGTGGCTGTACGGCACACAGTCATTTAGAATGTGCAGCTGATGCTGTCCAAATGGCATTGAAGGCTGTAGGTCTGCAGTTTCCCAAACTCTGAGGCAACCTTTGCCTGTGGAATGACATACAACAGCTCTACATATCAGCAGTGCTATGTACTATGAATGATTATGTTGTCCAAAGAAGTCGTGGTGCCCCATCCCTGGAGGCGCTCAAGGGCAGGTTGGATGGGGCCCTGGGCAGCCTGAGCTGGTGGGGGGCAGCCCTGCCCATGGCAGGGGTTGGGGCTGGTTGGGCTGTGAGGTCTCTTCCAATCCAAACCATTCTGTAATTCTATGATTCTATGATCAAATACCTGGATGTAGATCACCGCACACTGGACTGTTTGAGTCACACTTTATAACTTGCACCACAAAGGGAGTTCAATCCTAGTTACATTTCTTCTTAGGAAACAGAGAGTAACAAGAACAATGAAAATCTAAACTTCTAATAAGAACTGAGCCAGTATCTTGTGTGGCCCAAGATCACAGACCTACCTACCGTACCCTAATGCACCGTCAAGTCAGAAAAGGAAACAGTGTATAAATAGAAAGCCTGATGTAATTCAGAAAAAAAAACCCTATCTATTAATAAGTCAGCATTTTTAAAAAAGCTAACAGAGACATATCTCAGCTGAGGCAATTATTCTGTAGGTTAAGAGGAGAGAAATACTGCTGCAATTGAAGATTTGTCTTCACAGGGGCTCTCAGGAAACTCAAGGCAAATCAACCAAGGGAATGAAGTCAGCTCCCTGCCAGATGAACATACATACATACAGCTTACCCCTTCTCTTAAAGATAAAGGGATTGACTACAATGATGAAAGATCACTTGAGACCGGACCAAGCTGGCTCACGTCGGGTTTCAACATACTTCAAGGCATGCAGGTTGACTTTGTGCATTTGGTGATTCTAGAGGGGTCAATGAGTCCGTCCTTTCCCTGGTGCTGCTCTTCCCTACACCATAAAGCAACTAGTCCAAGGTCTGGCCCCATGGACACCAACTCTCTAGCACCTCTCTCTAGCAGCACCTCCTCACGTATTTGTATGCGAATTGAGGGTGCGGAGAGGTTATGTGGAGTGCACTGGCAATTTCCAATAGCTAACTATCTTTAATAATGAAGCATAAGATAACAAATCAAGTCTGAGTCATAACTAATTAAAAGAAATGGGAATTGAAAATGAATGCAATTAGTCAAAATTCCTGAACAGTGCCTTTATTATAAAGTCAATAATTAAAATGGAGAAATCAGTGTTTTGTAACACACATGAGCCTATGCACAAGCAAGTTTTGGCTTTTCAAGAGCCTTGTTTTATAATATCTCTGTTTTCTGCGGGATTTATTGGATTCCTGTTTTTGTTTGGTTGTTTGCTGGGTTTTTGCTTCTTCTTCTTTTTTTTTTTTTTTTTTTCCAAAGAAAGGGATGAGCTGGAGTTGTTATCTGTGCTGATACACTGACATGAAAAGTTGACCATGGAATGCTGTTACTGCCTCTGTAATTAGGCGCTCTCTCTGCAACAGCAGGGGAGAGGCATGATCAGTTAAAATTGAAATAATGCCAGTTGCATTATTTTGTTTAACTCAGTCATACATTTCCATGCATTTGTGTGGAACATACAGCTGTAACGAACCGGAGCTTTTAAGTGCTAAGACATACACATGCAAAGCAGGTTTGTACCCTTTTTAAAGGGGCCTGTAGGTGTTAAATTGCAAGGAGACTTCAAAAGGATCTTAAATTATAAGAGAAATATATTGATGCACTCTAATATTCTTCCTCTGACATACGCCTTCTTTTAAATGTAGACTGGCTCTTCTTTGACTTGTTTAGTAGGGATCCTCTGAAGACTTTTTTTATCTGCAACGATTAACTAAACAGTAACAATACTGCTCTTCTGACCAAAAATTCTCTGTGATCTAATTCTTTTGGCTCCACTAGAATGCATTTTTACATAAAACAACCCAAAAATTGCAAAGGGCTTCCAAATCCCCCATCCCGTGGAAGCCCACCGTCACAAACAGCATGTGCTCTTTATCACTCCCAGAAGAAAGCAGCAGTATTTTAGCCCGGTGTCCCAGGTTCACAGGTCTGTGGGTAAACGGCTGCCTCCATCATGCTGCACCTGCGATCTGGCACTGCGAGGCGAGGCAGCTGCCTGGGGAGCTGCCTGGTGCTCACTCCTGCTGCTGGGGTGTGAAAGGCTGCAATTAGTGCCTGCCTCAGCGCTGCAATAGTTCTCCTTGGGAGTGAAAGGTAATATCACAGGTTTCAAGTCCTCCCTTCCCCAGGGTTTCGGCAAAGGGTGCACATCAGGGAGCAGTGTGGTAGTAAGGATGCAAGCTAAAACACAGGCAGTGATTTCTTGAATATTGTGATGCAGGGGAACTGCGCTGTGCTGTCAGTAGCAGCATGTAGATGAGTGCACTGATATGCTCCCCTCCATGGGCTTGCAAGCTGCCTTCAGGCAATGCTGCTCCATACGCACATGCTGGTACGCAGGCACAAACTCACACATACACAGCTGCTCATTATGCACAACATGGAAAAAAAAAAATACAGAAAACTGGGAGCTACAAGAGACTGGAGGATGTACGGTGGGGTCCACAGGGTGGTAAGTTTAGATCAGGAAAGACAGAGAAGTGACAAAAAAAAAAAAAAAGAAAAAAGAAAAAGGAAATATCTGAAAAGCAGCAGTACTCAAATATTCCCAACGCAAATTATGATTTTTTTTAAACTAAATCTATTACATCATCTTCCAAAGAGCTAACATTGAAAACACAAATCTGAGTGCTACTGCAATGATAAGGAAACTACTGAAACAACAACAAAAACCCCACATTCAGGCTATTCCAGTCCAATGCAGTTGAGATTCCTTTTATTCTGATTCACTCGGAAAAAAAAAAAATAGAGCCTTGTACACAGTCGGAGACCACTTTAAAACAGATATATGTGCCTATCTTTAAACCATTAACAAGCTCTTTTTACCAGAGAACTCTGGCTAGCACAGAAAACTGGGCAAGCACCATGGACTCAGATGATTAATAATGCATGAATTCCTCTGAATCAAAGGTAAACCAAGCAAAAATGACAAGCAGAAGGGGAAAGCATCTTAAAAAAATTACCAGAGAGCTAGTTTTGGATCTAAAGGCAACACCAAGCCTGCCAACTCCTCGAAGAGGCTGCCAAGAAGCCAGATGCCATAACTGGAAGGATATTATCCAGAGTTTTACATCTGAGTCTCATGAGTGCCTTTGAAAAAGGACAAAAAAATGGATCCTGGCAGGAACTCAACTGTTTAATTTCTATCCCCACCCTAAATATTTATTTAAAAGTTAAATTGAAACCATTGCAAAAATTAAAGACAGGATGTGTAAATACAATGTTAAGTATTTACAACGACCCACAAGGGTGAGCAAGCCCAACCAAAGCACTGGAAAACTGTGGGAACAAGAGTTTGAGTCCTGAGGTCAGCCCAAGCCCCCTGTTTCAGTGGGGCTTCAGAGAACACACTGAGCCACTGAGGAAGGACTCGGGATGCCGCATTTTGAAGCAGTGGTGCCTGCCCTGCAGCTGGGGCGGGCTTTGCAGCACTCTGTGCTGCTCACAACACAGCAGCCGTGAGGTTCATCCCCATTCCAGGATGGGATACACCTGCCACATTGCAGGTATTAAATGTGCCCCAGCGCAGGAGAGCTCAGCTCATCACAGGAGCTGGCACAGGGCTGAAATACAAGAGTGATGTTTTCATTTTGGCTATGCTGTAGGCATGTTCGATTGTATCATGAGGGACGTGCTGACCACCCTTGAGATACAAACCAGCTGTAAACCATCAGAACAGTTTAGATAGTCTGCAGCTTTCCTCATGCCCACACCTGAAGAAGCTGCCATAACAAAAGAAGTTAACCACCTGCAAGCAGCAGACAGCAAAAAAAAGGAGTGGAAGAGTCTTCACTCTGCAGACAGTCCAAAGGTTGGCTACCCTCACTTTGCAGCCACATCCTGTAAACTGCAATGTGGCACTGACAAATTGGATCCAGACCCTCTAATCAGAAAGTGACCATAATATTTGGACTTTTTTAGACTGAACTTGCAAGCCTGAAGTCTGGTTTTACTTCATTTTACTGGACACACGCATTTAAAATTCTTGAATAATTTCATTAATTTCATTTTAATCACTGGCACCGTTATTGTGAATCAAGTTAAGCACTTTCATGGGGTCCTCTTAGGTCATAGTCCTGCATGGTTTAGGTAAAGAATTTTTTGTAACTAGATTGATTTGTATATCATGCCATCACTTGGCACTGTATCCTTTGACATTAACTGGCATTTCTCAAACACTTTCCTATAAAAAAAGTTACTCAGTTGAACAGGTTTGTAATATGCATCTGCATATATTTCTTGGGTAGAGAAAAGCAGTTATTTTGATTTCTGCCATGAAATATGGCATAAATGTAAACTATGAACTGCAGAACACAAAAAAATGTGGTAACTTTTTCTGGCCAAGAAAGCATTATTTTACATGACAAGAAACAAATGTTCAAGTAAAAATTACAAATGGAAGCAACCAAACCAGCGTCGGACTTGAAGAGACACAAGATTCCCCAAAAGGCAATGACAGGCTAACCTGTCATGTTATTAAAGCCACCTGCTTTGTCTCCCCTTCTGTACTTCCTGCAGGTTCAGTATCATTTGTTAGGGCTTTTGAGGATTATTCTTTTCAGAAAAAAAAACCCAACTAGTATTCAAAGTAAGAACTGAAATACAGAACTAATGTAGATCCCCCCTTTTAGCTACTTCAGGACATTGTTTATAATGCACCATTTCGCATTTACCACGAGGCTCCTCAATTAGTTCATAGGCAAGTTAACCTTCTATCTCCCAACAAAGATAATTCATGCTCATTTTATACAACACAGCATTCTGCCGGCTATTATCCATCATTTACAAGTGTTATTTGTCTATAAAAATGACACTAAAAAGTTGAAAAATGATTCTGCTCTGCCTGCTTCTGAATGTGCTTTAACAAATTGTACCAATGCAAAAGGCTCTAAGTCATGTAAAAAGCAATTAGTCAAAGAAGTCATAAATATTTTTTAAAAAGGATATAAATGATTGCTTGCCAGATAGTAAAAGCTCTAAAGGTTGCTACATAATAAAAGACTGAACCTACATATACATATGTGAGTAACATTACCCCCGTGTGCAATCCCATTAAGATGAAGAAGGCAACTCAAGCAAGCAATATTAGCCAGGTGAGTAGGTGTTTGTTCTAAAACAGTTAAAATAGTATTCTTCATTATTTATCATTAATGAAGTTAATCAAATTCAGCGCTACTTACTCATGCATGCATTTAAATAGAAACCTGAACATGACATGCATATTTATGGAACAGAGATTGAAAGATCATTATCTGTAGGGAAGAAAATTCAGCACAGAAAAGGATGTGTAAAATGTGTCTGTTATCTTACTAGAACATAAACTGTTTTGCTTAAAACATAAATATTTATTTTAATTAATTCAATTAACCTGAATAATAGCTTCCACACATAACAACTATAGCTAATGTATGAATTTTGTGATTTCTGATCAAGATGTGGGCCACAGGCATAGCTACCATCAACCAACTGGTCTCATTCAAAAGAACTTAATGGAACTCTACCAATTCATAACAGCTTGAAGCTGGTCCGTAGCTCTCTACTAACTGCATCTCTTACACTGAACTGAAATACACTATACTGCAAGACAGAAACTCAAAAGAATAGAAAATAGATTGCTCTATTTACTTTTTAGTTAACAAATAAGGTGAAAGTTTCACAGCTTCAAATTTCTGAAATTGCATGCACTTCTTTCTTTCTATCTTTTTTTTTCTTCTTTCTTTTGAAATTTAAATACCTGTACAGAAGTTTACAGACCAGACAAATGTGGCTGGCAATCCCATGGAGAGATTGAAAGATTAAAAACCTTATAAATACAGCTATTAAATATTCGTGCCACTGGCATTCTGTATCTTCAGTGAAGTTCTTGCTTTTTTAGGAAGTGAAACATATAGTTAAACATTTGATTGCAGTAGCTATCAGTTTTGAAAGAGTTCATCAGAATGTGAGGTGGAAAAAAAATCACTTGGTTGCTAAATATGTAGTAAAATGTGTAGAGAAAGCAAGGAAAGAAGGCATCCTTCTGCATGTTCTTTGGCCTTCAAAGAGTGTCAGATCAATATTCTTTTAAAAACTATCTTATTGTCCAAATATCTGAAGAAAAAACAGTTGCCTTCAATTGTATTTTCAAGTCCTAACGTGCTTTTATTAACTCCTTTTTATTGCCCAGCTTAAATATTCTAATTGGCACACGGTACGCTTGCAGTCACCAGATATCCATTAGACTTTAATGGGGTTGAAATGCTCTACAGTATTACTAGGCTGGCAGACCTACTGCAGTTTCATTTATAATGATGCAAGGTGAGTGGGACATAAAAACACAATGGTCACTGCCACTGTGAGGATAAAAGAAGCGATCTCCAGAGTGAATCCATAAAGATGGTTTTGCACAGACAAGGGCCAGCCTCCACAAGCACAGCTGACAAAAGTGAGGTCTACCAGAGAGGTACCAGAACAAGAAGGTCTGTAGAGCAACACTGCTGGTGTTGAGCATCTTGCGGCTGCCCAGCATGTATGTTGGAGTCTAATTCTACCCAATACACGGTATGCCCACCATGTGCTTCTCATACACAGCACTTACCCAACACGTTACTCTCTGTGGTAAGCACGAGCCTTTACACAATCACCACTGACATAATCTGTTGTTTCTGCATTCTGAGTCACAAGAGTCCATGCAGGAAAAGAAAAGAAAATGATGTGTTCTTCGCAAGAAGCGTCCGTCTTCCCTCTCTCTGCATCCTCCCAGAATCACATATATAAAGCATTTATGCGCCTGATACAAAAAACACATTTGTGCTTAATATGTTTGCGGAGGTGCGTGTTTTTCTCTAAAAACTGGCTCTGCAATGCCACCAAGGCCATATTCCCAGAGACCCAAATTATGGCCATTTTGGTAGAAGGAGAATTTCATGACTCTAAGAAACATGAAGGAAGACTGAGGTAGTCTAACACACATCTTGAAGGAAGAAGTGAGGACTGGGAAGCTGTATTTCTGCAAATGAGAAAGCCTTTCCCACTGACACACTGCAGCCCTGTAAATGTCATCCTGAAAGAAAAAAACCCACAACCATCCCAGTTTAATTTAGTTCATTTCCATGTAAGAGATTTTAAATGTCCCACGTTTTATGATACTTAGGAAATATTAACAAAAATCTGCAGAAATCTGGAGATCTTTCTGCCGCTACATAAATAATTCCTTTGTCTCCACTCCCAGGGAAGTGCAAAGGGCACACAAAGATTCGTACCTTCTCCTTCCCTCTCCCTCTGTCCTTTCAGAATATTTTACCCAATTCAATGTGCAGGAATAATCTTGTTCTCAAGCAGAAACTTTTATGAAGTCTAAATAACTGATTCCACACATTTAATCACAGAAACCTCCTTTTATCCTTTAATTAAGAAGCACTGGCTGTAGAAATTGAAGTGGCATGCGTACAAATATTTTCAGACACAAAGGAAGAAGCAAAGCTAACCGAGCGATTTGGTAAGAAAGGAGAACAATGTCTCCCAGACCTTCTGTATTCTTTAGTTACAAGTGATGAGACCATTTCTATTTGGGTGGTTTTACACAATAAATTTTAAAGAGTAGTTGCTTAAGTACATCTAAAGGTTAAAACCTCAAGCAGCTAATCTGTATGTAAGAACAAGTAACTGTCAAATACTTAACCTTTTACAGATTAAAACTGTCTGCCTAACAGATGTGAAATCATCATTGTTGTAATTGTTATAAGTAGATATCTGAGCATTTTGTGGAGATAGATCTTTTTTTTCTGAGCAGTAATTTTATGCCCCAGGTCACTTGCGTGTTCATGGCTGTGATAAAACCACTGCCTTCCATGAAAAGTTATATGCCAGGGCTTTACAGCTGCTGTACTGGTTTTCAGCACTGAAGTTATTGGTGGTAACGGGCAGTTTTAAATTATTATAAAATGAACTTGTAGGGGGACTGGAAATGTTTTATTGTTTGGCTGCTGGAAGTGGTTATATAAGTGAATTTTCACAATAGCATGGCCAAAGTATAGAAGGAGAAAGCGTTCCAACTTCTCATAAGCCGTAAAGGTTACTGTAAAATACTGCTCTTTGTTCGCTTTGGATGGAAATACGCACAGCTAATTGCAATGTATCTAAAGTGTCATTTCTTTATCAGTTGAAAGTATCAAAGATACAAGAAACAAAGATATTCTACTGCAGTAAGCAAGCATGGAAACAGTATTTTCCACCGCTCCTAGGAATTAGATTGTTGCTCATCAGGTGGTTCCTGCACAGGTCTACTGTTACGGCTGTGTCCTGCAACCGCATCAGGCATCTCCTCTTCAGTCACAGTGAAATGTAATCATAAGAGTATCGAGTGACCAAGTCAGTTTGTAAGTCCAGTACGTCGCATGCAGGTGTTAATTCTGGCACGTGAAGAGAGCAGAGGAGAGGCACAGTTAAAACTCAGCCTTCCTAGGACTGCTGAGCATGCACTGGGGAAGTGGAGCTGCCTCAGGCTGAGCTCCAGGCCTCAGCCTCCTCTCCCCAATCACCTTTTTATAGTTTTACACCATTTTAACTGCGAGTACCAGAGGTGAGAATTCTCCATGTGCCAGAGGCTGCCTGCCTGGCCCAGGCACCTTCACTGCCCCTCACTGCCACCTCTGCATCCCCTCTCCTGAAAGGTCTGATTTTCTTCAGCTGGAAACTTCCAGCAAACATTTATTTTGGGCTCCAAGCCAGATACAAAAACCATCACCTTTTTTTTTTTTTTTTCCCCTGCATCTTTTTGTTTCTTTTTCCATCTTCCACACAAATATGGTTTTGAAACGAGAAATACTACTTTTAAACACAAGTCTACTCCACAGATTGATAGGTTTTTCTCCATCAACCTGGTTTCCTAAGGAGACACAGAGTAAGACCACAGTGTCTACCCATGAGCTGCTCCTTTTCTCCTGGCAGCAACTCTGAACCTGCTGATTGATTTCAGCTAGATCTGACAGAGTTTTCAAAAAAGTCCTACAGAAAATGCAACTGTTTTCCACCCGCGTCCACAAAGGGAGGCAGCTGCAATCGGTAGCACAGAGTTGGTGGCATGGGGCTGCTGGCTTATAGCACGCAGACAAAGCAGGGTCTAGCTTTTGTTAAGTCCAGTGCTCAGAAAAGCTTTTTTTTCCCCTTCTACCTAAATGACTGATGATTAAAGATTATTGCAAAGCCTATAAAGATTGTCAGTAAAGGTTACTGTAGAGCCTATGAGTATTCAAAGCCCAATCACTAAAGACTGAAAACTGAGGTTTTCAAGAGCAACAAAATTCCACAAGATTTAATACGTGCTTTCTTGCCGAGTACTCTGCAAATGACCCCTCACATCTTGACTCGTCTGAAAGGGAGATGCAAAAGTTGGTGCACCACTACCGCCAGTAGGAGGGGTCATTCCCAGGACACGATGAAGCAATAGGCACTGACCTGATCTCTGCATTGATGCTGTTTCCATACAAGTTTATTTGAGAGCTGAACTTGAGCAGAGAATGCCAGCTGTGCCATATTGTAAAGTGGATTTGTCATGTGGATTTATCCATACTTTGTCCATTAAGTCACCCTTGGGAATGAGCTCTAGTTAGAACTCTCTGATAGATGTGAAGGGTTTTTATACAGGAGGAAAAAAAAAAAAGAAAAAGAAAAAAAAAAAGGAATGCAGTGATTCCAGGAGACTGGAGGAAAAAAGAAGAGGTATTATTAGCACATCGAAAGGCATCTGAAATATAAATTATTTGAAAGCACATCACTTTATATATCCTGTTAATTACATGGTTAATATTATGGAATCTGACAACTCCCAATAGACACCAGAACTATTGATGAGTTCCATTTTATGTTGGAAATTTCTCTCTTCTTGTGCAGAATTACCTCTTTAACCTCTTTCAGTTCAATAAATTCACATTAAAATGTGACCAGGAGTGACAACCTTGGAAGAGGACTAACCTCTCTATCATGTCATTTTAGCCTCAGTCTCAAATTGGTGCAGCACTCCCATAGCTATTAGCTCAGCTCTTCTCCTGCCTCCTGAGTAGATGAAACAGTATGTCTAATTAATTTACAATCCTTAAGTACAAAGGTAGCTATCAGCAAAACTACATTAAAATCAAACTACCAATAAGGTAATTGTAAAATCATAATTTTCTGGGATGTTTTCACTAAATATCATCTTAGCTTTGTAGCTGAATGTTTTCCAAAGTCTAGCCTTAGAGCTATGTGCAAGTCAAATATTTCATCCATTACAGTGTATACAGCTCTACAGGAAAAAAAAAAAAAAAAGGCAGATACTCTTTAATACAATGAAATGCAATTTAAAGCCAAGTCAATAAGATACTAACCTCTTATCCTCAAATGAGGACTACGTTATACATCATAGGTTAGAAGTTAAAAATGAAGAGAATGGTTCTTGCCACTCATAATTCAAAGACTGTTGTCAAAAGCTTTCTGTTCATAGAAACTCTATCATTTTTATTCAGCTGGCAAAAACTGTGCAGTATTCTAAGTAGCTCAGACAGATAGCTTTTTTAGCTATACAGCTCAGAGCCAATTTTTCCTGAACAGCATAAGGACTTGATTTTACTAATGTATACATGTTGCACTCTACCCGGTTCCAGAAATAACCGGCATCCGTGAATGCAAGCTGGGATCTAGGGAGGATACATGCTAACAGCCAGATTCTCTATTCTGCTGTGTGCTCCCAGAGATAATTCTGGCCGGCAAAAAAGTTTTCCTGCCCTAAGAAGCCCTCCAACAGCACAAGGGTGAATGAGGAAGCTTTGCTGCTGTCCATCTCCCTTCCTCCCTCTCACCGATGAGAAAATACTGGATATTGATGGTATACAGTGAATCCTGTACACTGCATATTCCTTTCCCCTATGGCACAGCATTCTCTTAGGCTTGGTCTTAGACTTTTCTTGTCAGTGGAGCTTATGTAAAAGGCTGGGAGGGGGGCAGAAAGCTGGACAAGCCAGAGACTTCCCTGCTATGGTCCAGAGGTGGTTACAGGCAAGATGATGAAGCTTTAAATGTGAAATCTCAAACTGTTTGCTAAATGCTGTTTGGTGTGACTGGCCCTGAGGAACAAGCAATTGCAGCAGGAACAGAGAGAGACGTTCTTCCTGAAAGGAACAGAACAGGATGATTGTTTGTCCCCATCTTCTTTCTAGAAAGAAATCATCTGCTATTGCTAGCACTGAAATCTGTGCATCATGCTCATGTCTGCACCAGGTTCAGAAGGATGACAGGAATTGCTAATTAGAGATAAAGGCTATCTTCAAAATCTGGATAGAAGCCACTAATTTTGACTGCTGTATAGTGACACTTCTCATTCTTACAAGAAATGCCTATAATTTGGTACAGGCATTATGTTAGCTATATTTTACATCTATATAAGTAAATTTAGTTAAATAATGGCACATATGTGTGCAATTTTCCACATACCGATGCCAGCACCCTGCAGACTGTACAGCAGGCTACTCAGTTTACATCCTCATGTATTTTGCCTTTTCACATATAGGCAGGCCTATAGTTATTGATATTCTTTTAGAAATCTGACCTGTTGTCTGCTGGGAATTATTATATGTCTCACCAGAAAAATGCGTAGAGGGGATAGCTCCTGCATGAGAGCATGAGGACACGCATGCCTTTACCCTTATGAGCTGCACATGCCTTTTCCCCAGACACATACCTAGCAGGTGCAATCCAGACCTTCATTTGTCACTCAGACACCAGTAATGGGCTCTCTTGAAATACTCTAAATAGATTAGATTAGGTGAGAATTATCTTCTCCTTTTAGAACATCTCAGCATTAACAACGAAACTGGGTACATTTTCTGGACAAACGTTCTTTCTCTGAAAATCCAAAAGATGAGACAAACATCCTTGTCTCCTCTGAAAAAAAAACGTTTACCAGTCCTCACTAGAGAGCAGCAGCTGGCTTCAATTAATCTGGCGTGGAAACATTAAACTTAATAAATATAATGACATTAAGATCTAAAACTTCTTCTAAAAGACTCAGGTACTGGGATGAGCTGCACAGCTTGGGGCTGAGTTAGGCACCCCACTCCCAGAATGTAATTCACAGCACTGGCTGCCAAAATTCCCACACTGAAGATGGGGAGAAGCCAGCACCCAAAAACGAGGTTCTCAGTATCCATGGGAGGCAGACCCTGTGCCTGCCAAAGGCAGGAGTCAAAAAGAACTTCGTTTTTGCTGTGATTAGACTCTGTCATGAAAGCAGTAGACACAGCTTGAGTTGTGCACACTCCTGGGCATTTCAGTTAGACAATGGGAGGAGACTGGAGATAAGTGCATTTCTCCCAGGAAACTATGGCAACTCGGTACTTAGTTGGGTTGTGTAGGGTTTCTGCACTGGAGATTTATGAGGAGCTATGAAAAAGAAGACGACAGACCCTTTAGCAGGGTCTGTTCTGATAGAACAAGGGGAAAGGGTTTCAAACTGGAAGAGGGGAGATTGGGTATGAAGAAGTTGGTTCTTTATAGTAAGAGTAGTGAAGCACTGGCACAGGTTGCCCAGAGAAGTGGTGGATGCCATGTCTCTGGAGACATCCAAGGTCAGATTGGACAGGGCGCTGAGCAACCTGATCCATCTGTAGGTGTCCCTGCTCATTGCAGAGGAGTTGGACTAGATGACTTTTCACGGTTTTTTCCAACTCATACCATTCTATGATTCTATGATTTCAGTAAGTTAATTCTGGCCACACTGTGCCCATAAACCATTATGTTATACCATCCTTACAAGCTGTAAAAGCTGAAGCAAGGATCTGCTTTGGTGGTACATGACCAGCTAAATTAACCTCCTGGCATAAGCCTGCAGTACTTCGTTATGCAAATAAAATCAAATTCTAGTCTCTAAACAACTGAGAGTTGTTTTTGGCTGATGTTGTGATCGTTAGGCATATTAAATGACAGGTATAATCAAAGTGATTTTTAGTGGTTCAGGTAGGTAGCTAGTATGTTAGTAACCCATTCAGCTTCCAATCCAGGTATGTCTCCAAGCTTCTAACAGTCATCCTTTGTGGATTATGTGCTGCACTTTGACCTCCCAGAGCTGCTTGCTTTTTCTGTAGACTTCAGACCTAAGATTCTTCTGTGCTCCCTTAATATGTGCTCCTCATAAGCAATAAAACTGTGCCTCCTGCCTTAACTGCCTGCCTTTCTCAGCAGCCACACATCTCAGATCGCAGACTTCAGGTTTAGATGCCTTACTGTCTGAAGTACTTTACAATGAATGATCTACTGACTCTCTATCATCCTTAGAAAATGAAGTCTCAGAGAGAAGCCTGGTTCAAACCCTTTCCTTGTCAGCCTGTCAGGTGTCCCAGCTGGCAAGAAAAAGGTTGAAAATGCATATAGCAGTTTCCCAAAGAAGTACATCATTTGATACACTGGCAGCATAAAACACACAGAGCACATGCCTGCTGGAAAGGTTCTCCTGGCCCACATCCTTCTGGGGAGCTTTGCACATGTAGACACAGCCAGTGGGGCAGAGACTGAAAGGGGCCTTCACGTACAGCACTGTGGGCCTAGGTCTAGTAGAAGCATGGCTGTATTCATGTGATGTTGAGCACAGAAGACAAAATACGTCTAGCCTCTGGACAAAAATATGGGACAAAGCTGGTGAACTCGGGTGTTGTTCCCTATGAACACAGCCAAACTCTTTACAGACCTACTGACGCGATGCTCAGTGAAAATGGTGCCAAAAAATCTCAGAGCATCACTTGAGATAAATACAACCCCAGTGTTAATAATAATACCATTTGTTTTTATCATCACACTGTGTATTTTTGCAATATCTTTCACTGCATCTGGTCTGTATCAACTGTCTAGTAATTGAGTGTTGACAGTAAAATTATGTAAAATTAATTTTGACACTCTTTCTCTGAAGTGTCTGTTCTGTTCTTCTGTGTCCCTGGAATGAAATGTTTTGATACCAGTGATTTTCTTCAGAGAAAACAGCTCCCAAAGCTCCTGTTGCTACAATTCTATCCGCAATTCTGCTGAATGTGTCATTTCCTGGCTCTACCTCATCATCTGATTTCAGCTTGACAAGTTCATTGTGTTTTTTGAAGATCTTCTTCTATATTTTACCATTATTAAGAGGTCAGTTTTTGCTCACTTTAAAAATTTGACCAATGGTAATTTTATGGTATTCAAACCATGTAGCACACACTAAGGAAAGCATCAAGAGTGCTCTTTGCCTATTGGAAAAAAAGCTGATAACGTATCTACTGAAGACATTACCAGATCATGTCCCATGAGCGGTTGCTTTACTTTTGCTTGATTGCCGAGAGCTAAATATTTTCAAGCAGATCATATTCATGAATGCATCATGCCTCACTATTTCATCTTGCCAAAGATTCATTAAAAATCTACTTAAAGCTCCCTTCCTAATTTATATCGCTTCTACGAGTTGCTTTGATTTGAGAAATCTCTTTTGCAAAAGGAAAGTCATCCATTGTTTGGACTTCAAACAGAAATGTAGGTGTTTAATTGGTGGATGTGGTTTTCATTATACTTTCCATCTCCACCACAAACTCTTTTCATAAATTGTGACAAGTCTGTTGGCAGCCTGCTGCATCAGACTGGAGGTAGCTGTCTTGATAAGCATGTCGCCCAGCTGAAGAAAAACATGAATTCCCTCCAACTTTGCTCAGAATTGCTAATTAGCTTAAAGGCAATGTCCTGAATTGGCACAGAAAACCACTGAGAGAAAGTCCTGGGGAGAAATGTGACTATAACTCAGTAGGGTATGGTAATATCTTAAAGGCTTTCTGGTTTATTGAAATCACACTAGCATCTCTGCTCTGTGTGTACTCCTTATTTACACACAAATGTAGTGATTTACAATCCAACGTAGTCTCTGGTTTCATTTCAATGCAGCCCATATCATGATGGTAAAGAAGGCTTATTTGCCAGAGAAAGCAAAAACAGTAATGTTTTCATTTTTGTAAAATCAGTCGCCCCGTCTTGCAGGTGTGAGATCATCTTTTCCTCTCAAATGAATGCAGAGGTGGGGGTAAAGCAAGCACTCATCTGGGCAGAGTTGCAATTCTGCGTCGCAATGGAGCTCATTCCTGCTCACATTCAGATTAAAGATAAATAAATAAATAAAAACAAAAATCTTCCATTAGCAGAAGAAAACTCTGAGGATAGGAACAAATAGAAGAAACAGAACAGAAAGGGGAGGTCTAGCTTTAACCATTCTTGGATAACTTTGCATTCTTTCTGATATTTTCTTAACTTTTTAGCAATAGGATGGCTTGGGTAACAAGCAATTCTCTCACTGCTCAAAAATAATTTACACAGGAAAATGTTTAAATCTGCAAGAACTGATCTGACTCTGGGCCACATGAATCATGATAAAATGACTCACATAGAATTATAGAATCATAGAATCACTGAGGTTAGAAAAGACCACTAAGGTTGTCCAGTCCAACTATCAGCTCATCCCCACCATGCTCACTAACCATGTCCCTAAGTCTCACATATGCATTTCTTCAAAACCTCAAGACAGCACTGGGGAGAGCAGTTGGCTTAACTGCCAAACTTGAAAATATTAAGTGGAAATGAAACAATCCCAGTTTTTCCAAAACAAAGACTTGGGAAAAGTCATTCACTGTTGACCTGAAACACTCTGTCCAGCCCCTGCACCCACCAGAGCCTCAGAGTCTGAAGCGTAAGAAAATCAAAAGAGAAGAGGAAAGCATCTGCAAAACCACTGCTATATCACCTTTCATTCAGGGCAGAGAGAAATCCTTGGTCCTCTGTAGTATCTCCACTTTTGAACATCCTCAGATATGGGGGAAGAATCGCAGTGTGGGTCTACCAGGCTCCAATCCCTGACCTCCTAGGGAGACCCTGACCACCACCACCCTTGGGATGGTCCTCACACATTCACAGCTCTTAAGCTAAAGCTCTCCTGAAAGACAGTGATGTACTCATGATGCCGATGCTCTGAGTTGATAAGAGCATTCACCAGACACCTACAAAACTTCCATGCAAAGAAATCAAATGCAAAATTAGATTTAAACTTGTAGGGTTTTGAGGTATAATTTGCAAAACTGCCTACGCTGTCAGGATGAGCACCTTTATGGGTGCACAGTTGTTTATATTCTCAGGATAATAGTCTAGTTTGAATGAGTATGGGCACAGTGAGAAACAATGCTCATGGTTTTAGTCTCCCACATGTGCCAATCCTCCAGGACATGCCCTGGAAATTCTGATGTGAAGAGCTGAAGTCAGCAATTCTGCTGGGAATCCCAGGCAAGCCCATCGCAGCGGAAGCCTGACATCCAGAAGACCTGGAAACCAGCCAGTTTGTGCACAGCATGTCCATCCTGCATGCCTGCATTCAGGTGCATCAGATTTATTATGCATGTGCAGATCACCTGATTTATTACCACGGTTTATTACCAGGTGCAGCAAGGACAGCACATTCAGAATTTGTTGGATTTACTGCACATACATGGGACATCTGTGAGCACACAGACTTTTCTCCTGAGACTTCCGAGGAGGAAATACAGGATCCGTACTCAAACTTCTGGATTCACTTTGGTTCTGTACTTCTCTGAGTGCAGACAATGACTTCTGGGATAAGGCAAATGCAGCTACTTTAGCATACTCTTACAGCTATTGTGAGAAAACTTATTTGTACTTTCAATCCTCAGGAGGCAACTGTGAGAACATAAAGGTGAACTAGCAGCATTTCAATAGAACTAGCCTGTTCCTGTTCCACGGTGCAGATCCATTAGCACCTAATGAGTTACAATGACATGAGCTTTAACAGATGACTTTTCTTCCGCCAACCAAATTACAGTAAAAGCAGCACTGAAATTTTATTAGCTGATTTTGCATTTGAATATGAGTTGAGGAAAAGAGAGCACCTGAGTTACATATTTGCTCAGAAATTAGATTTCCATTTTCTTTTGAACAGAAAAGAATGTATGAGAGGTGTGTTTCCAATTCATTTCTAAAACTGGGAATTTATGTGCATTGTACTGCTATCCAGGTGCAGCTACAGGACTCTGATCTGAAGCAGCAGTACTGCAGTGGTACTCCATAGCACTACTGCAAGAAGTATGTTTAATTAGTTCCCACTGGTGCCACGTGTATTCTGATGATGCCCTGAATAATACCCAATAGTTATTACTGTTTCAGTAAGCTCAGCCCTAAGGAGTTACCTTCAACACCAGTCCACAGAGGCTGTCCTATGATATTTTGCAGGTTGCAGCATCGTGTACACAGAGGTGCCATTTATTTATGTAATTTGATAGAGTAAGGGATGGCTCACATGCTCTCATTGCCTTTGATCTCATATGACCTCAAGCTCCAATCTTCCCACAGATAACTCCACGGCACTGAGATACACAATACCGCACCAGGAAATCCTGAAGAAACCACGGCAGGGAGGTTGGAACTAGATAACCTTTAAGTTCCCTTCCAACTCAAATCAAAGCTGTAACTTTTACCTGTTTGGATCACTGCAGCCCTGAACTACAGTGAGTAACTGACTGTCACTTAACAAACCCATCTACTGGGAGCTTTTCTAAGGACCATTTTGCTGCTGCTATGTGAATGTCAACTTGCACGCTTGGACTTCATAACAGAGGACCAGCTCTAGCTGGAACACTGCAGCAAACAGCATTTCCTAGGCAGGATACTCTGACTATGCCCCTTTTTCTTTACAGCTCTTCACCAGCTCCCACACGACCTCATGACCAAGGACGTACAATTAGGAAACATTATTACAAAAATGCATTACAGAAAATCTGTCCCTATTCTTCAGTTGGCCCATTCAGGCAATTCACTCTCCAAGTTCCCAGCTAACACCTTCAGGCTATCCTTATGGTGTCACTCATGCTTAGGAGAAAAACCTCGTAAACATGCACAAAATCACATCGGTGTTCCTTTTGAGGTTGTTGCTTAGAAAGTCCTGTTTCTTCCCATCATGCCACTATCCAGCATCTGGCAGCACTGTCAGGATGGTGGCTTGCTGTGACCACTGTTTGTTTGGCTGATTATAACGCTCCCAATCTTTCTCTCCTGACCAGTTTTGCCTATATTCATAATGGTCTTTTATCTTCCAATTTGTCTGTAAAGTTTTTGATACCACAACCAGCTTTTTGCTCTGCACAGCACCAAGCACAGGAAATCATAGAGTCATAGAATCATAGAACCATAGAATCATGGAATCATAGAATGGCTTGGGTTGAAAAGAATTATAATGATCATCTAGTTTCAACCCTCCTGCTATGTGCAGGGTCACAATGGTGATGCAGTAACAGCAACAGGCAGAAGGGTAAAATATCACTTACTGTCCTCTCCTGCAGAGCACAGACCATTTCAGTTCCTCTGTGAAATGCAGGTTACAACAGGGATGTGAGCAGTTTCAGTATTGTTTCTGCTGGAGCGAAGATTTAAGCTGTTTGTTTTTTCTTCTGGAAACCTTCAGTGCAGTTTAAATTCAAATTATCCATGCTCCGCTATTAACCACAACTTTTTATTATTTTACCATTTTCCTTTTATCCTTCCTCTCTTTAACCCAAGTGATAATTTATATATATATATATGTATATATATATATATATATTTAGCTACAGGTTACTGTGCTGTGAGTGTGTCAGAGAACTCATTTTTCTAGTTCCTTTGACAAACCTGACATCTTGCAGCTGTTACACATCTTGTTTCAATTACATCTCCAGATAAAAAGAATTCTTAAAGCCCTAGGGCTACAGATGGCTTCCTGGTGAGGGGTTAATTCCAACTTTGGTTTAAAGCCTTTTTAGTGGTCACTATTCTTCAGCAGTTCTCTTCAGCCTTCTCTTATGCCCTTCCCTCCCAGCTTCCAATCTGGCTGCCTCTCACAGTCTAACCCCACTCCTCCCAGGTCATTGGGATAAGAAGATTCGGAGCACCAGCATCCATTCCTGCCTGTTCCCGCCCAGAGATGCCTGGAAGAGAGTGAGCTATCTGCCGCTTGAACCTTATCTCCACACATCATACAGGCAGCTTACAGCAGGGCACAGCTGAAAGAGCACAAATCAGCACAGTGACAACTCAGACCACCGCTAATCCCTCATAAATTCTGGGCTGCCCCACAGACTTGGGAAGCTCTTGACAACTGGTGATGCTCTCAGCATCTGGCAAACCACTTGTGTCTAATTGGGTACCCTGAGATATTTATACTGTGCTTAATGGTTACAGAAGAGATTGATCACCCTATTCTTGGTATCTATCCAAAAAGGGTATATAAAATCCTTTGATCTTGCTAAGGCAGCAAAATATGTCTAACCATCAGTTATGTAAAGGTGGTTGTTATTAATTTGAATACTGCACAGAGACGAAAGAACAGAAGTACCATATAATGAGATATATTAAGACTACAAAAGAATTAAGTGAAGCCGTTATGTTATGAATCATGATTTTATTGTTTAGCAGTCAGCTCTTGATGTAATTCAGATAATAATGAATGGGCTAATTCCTTCCACCTTTATTCAAGCAAAACTTCCATTGACTTCAAAGAGAAAGTTGTCCAAGTCAGGACTACAAATTGCAGCATCCATCCCATTATTTGTAAATGCTTTTTGGAATAGAAAGTGTTTCTTTATAATGGGCTATCGCCAATAACAGTAACATTTACATAATAGAAATCTCCTACCTAAGTGTCTTTCGTGTTCAAAAAAGACTTTTAATTCCTATTGCAAACTGCCATATTAAAAGTTCCTCTGCAAACCCTAATGTTTATTAAGGCATAGGAATGTATGGAATTTCACAGTTCCATTTTGATCATCTTTCCTTCTGCTCAACACTTTTCATTTCATTTTACCGTACTTTTTATTTTTTTTCCCCCTCGGGAGAACATGTTATTTATTGATTATTAGCAGAGAGATGATTTATCATTGCAAATATTTCTCTTTTTCGTAGAAAACAAGGTGCCAAAATGGAAAAATGTGCTAAGCCTTGTTACATTTTAACAGATGCCAGAAGTACTTGAGGAAACAAATGAATAAACACTCATGTATCACCCTTTCTCTCACTCTATAGTTCTATGTATATGTTAGCATCCAACATAACATGTCAGACTGGTACCATTAAGTAATTCTTAAAATAGAAGCTCAAACCTTGAAAAATGTGCTTAAGTGTAATATTTTGTTTTGATCAGGGCAGGACTTCTCAGGTTTTTGAAAAGGTCTCTTCTTCTCCGATTATAAAGTATGCACCTCCATCTGGAACTTATTTTGATACTGTTGCTTCAGAAAAGCACACGGAACAATGGATGGGCATTACTTGACTGTTTTAAATTGAAATTAATTAATTATGAAACAGCTGCAATAGTCTAAATTACTAATTTCCCCTTTCAGTGAGAATGAATTTACAGGCATTGGCAAAGCATTCAAAAATAAAGGCAGAGACTAGAAAGTCTGTAAGAAGGGAAGTTATGTAGAATTGTCTATGATCTGTATTTCAAGAAAGTAAATAATTAATAGCTATGAGGAAGCATATTAGAGATTGCTCTTTCTATTATACAGTCATATCGAGCAGTAAAATAATGCTTTAAATCTCAACAACAAACGTAGCACAGGACTTGGTATAGTTTACCTTCCCAGATAATCATTTTTTCAGCTGAAAACAGCAATTTTTTTCACATTACAACTAGGCTGTGAGTTGAAAGAAGCTCCTCAGTCATTTAGTCAAGACAGATGAGCAATGAGTGTTAGAAAAGCTACTAAGGCATCAAAAGATCTACAGTCAAGGCCATTAAAGACTAGCTAATCTGCTCTAGTTCTAATTCTCCTCTAATGGGTTTCCTTAAATGTGCTTTATATCAGCTGTAATTAGTTCAAGATACTGCTACTTCTAAGAACAACAAAAAAAAAAAGGTTGCATTTCTACCACCACAGTATGTAATCATGTTCACACAGCCATGCACCCGGGCGAGGAGGTTCTTGAAGAGTGTTGTAAAAGACAACTTGCTTGGATCTACAAAAGCCAACGTGCATCTGCAGAAACTGCATTTTTTTATACTTTCCTTTCAAGGGGTTATCTCATTGCCGTTTTACCTCAGATGCTGCAGAATCAGCTGAAGTAAATAGGCAGAAATACATTAACAAACACATATCGGAAATACGTACACTTTTCCTTCCAATGCTATGATACTGGAATATCATAATCGGATACTGGAATTTCATAATCAGAAATAATCAAGAAAAAATGTAAACTCCCGTGGCCCTTTTGGAGCGATCTATGCAGTGAAAAGGAGTGAAAGAACTATAAGCTAGCTGCAAACATGTTGCTATATCCAAACACGCAAGGCAATGTGGTAATACTAATTCAGATCAGTTGGGATCATGGTGGCTTTCTTGCAGGGTGCCTAAATAAATGGAATAGCACACAATCTCCTTTTGTACTAAGAAATTCCTGTCAGCCTTCAAACCTAACCACAAACAAAGCACATTGTAACATTAATTTACTCTTTAAACTGGTGACATTTAGCTAACTCAAGGTCATCATCCTGGAGAAAATGTTATACTCTCCTTGCCAAACAAAAATGAAAAAAAGCACACTTAGCTTTTATTGTTACTTTGTCCTTTAAAAACAGTTGATGACATGACAGGTTCCCTTGCTGACTGCTTCAGAAACAAAAAAATGTAAAAATGTTTCTTCTATTGGATGCATACCAACAGCATTGTCTTCTCTAAAGCATCTCTGACAACACAATTCATTCATTTGTTCTGGATCGAGCTTCAAGCATCTACTGCACTTGCTGTGCTAAGACAGAACACAGATACATTGAAATTATGTCATTCCCTCCCATAATCCACAGACCCGAGAGCTGAACCTTTGCGGTCAGTCAGAAGAAGTTGATGACAAAGGAAGAATCTACCTTCTCTCGCTGCACTGCTAGCAGGTAGGCACTATCCAGCAATAGCAGAACAAAATTCAAACCCACGTTGAGGAGGATTAGGATATCTGCCAATGCCCATGCCTCAGAACAGCCTCTCCAAAACCTTCACAGAGACCAAAGCAAGTTTAGAAACAGGGAGATGGATGGTAGGAGGGCATGGCTGATAAGACTTCTAAATCAGATGCCTACAAATACATACTTCACCAATGTTTCTCCCTCCTGTCCCGCTCATCTGTCATACATGCAGTAAGAATTGATCACCCCTCAAAGCAATCAAAACATACGCAGTGTAAGAGGATACTGCCTGCGTCCTCTATTTGTCCAGTCTTGCCATTCAGTCAAATGAGGCTGAGCCACAAAGGACCCTTTCTTTGGTCCCAAAGATGTGAAAACAACCACACGGAAAGACTGGGTTACATTAAGAAGTTGTGTGGCTTTGTCAAATACAACCCTCTTGTTTTCAGTTTTAAATACTTGCAGTTGTGGGTCATCTTTATTGAGAAACAAAGCACGGCAACAAAAAGCTTCTTAGCAGAGATTTCTGGTCTCCCCTGCACAATTTTAAGTGTTTCCTGACTGCTGAGGCCACCGCTGCTGCATTGGAACTAATTTATTTAAGAAAAAACGAACGTAAAGGATCTCTGAGGATAAGTTTAAATTGCATTCCAACTGTCACATTTCCCAAGATACACCATATCCTGGCACTTGGTACGTGCGTGCAGGTTAACATCTTCCTAAGAGAACAAAATGCAGTCAACTTAAGTCACTAACACATACTTTTTGTTTGTTTAAGGTACTGGAAAAGCTGAGATACCAAGCTGTAAGAGAGGAACACAAGTAGCTCTTTCATGCATTTTTACCTCTGCAAAGACATAGAAAATGTTTAGCACAGAATGTTAATAGGTGCCATTGTGTTCATTTAACCGCTGTTACACTTCATTCACTCTTTCTCCTAAGTATGAATTCATTGCTACCCACAAATTATTTGGAAATTATATAGGTTATTACCTGAGTATTCAACTACAAGTGTCCATTTTGGCTCTCCTGAGACCTTAGGCAGCGGCAGCAAGCGCAATCAGTGTCCTAACATTGATTTTAGCAGACAGAAGATCAGTTAGTGGCCCCACTGGTAATGTTGCAAACACTCTTCCATATATGGCTGATTTGCTCACTTTTTTCAGATGTTTAATGGAACAGTGCTTTTCAGCCACCCAACGGTATTTGCAGAGCATTCGCTTTCTGAATAAACATGCAGCTTCCACTAGAAAACAGCAGAAAGTTTTGAAAGCCAGTGCAAGATGATCATCAGATAAACCACCCCAAACACACAGCAAAGTGGGAATCGACTCCTGACCCCACGGTCCCTTTGGGTTGGATTCCCAGCAGGAACACCTGGGCAGGAAGGTGGCATAGCAATAAAGTCAGCAAGGCTGAGATGGGCCCCTGTGGGCTCCCCAGCAGACGGCAGCCATGAAGGCAGCCTTGGGCATGGCAATTCCCACAAAGCAGCAGGGCAGAGCTGCCGCAGGGACGATCTTGTTCCAAACAAAGGAAGCTGACAGCCTTCCTCGCCTCTACTTTCAGTTTTTCACAAAGCAACTTGTAGTTTTCAGCTGGAATTAGCCTTACAGCTAACCAGCCCATGCACAAAGACATTGTCTCTGGGGCTCTTGGAAATTACAATTTTTTTGATATCTCATTTTGTGAGGATGTCACTTCCAAGTTATTATTTGTTCACTGTTAGGTGAGATACGTACCACCTCAGACAGAATTTAACCTCCCTGTTTCCTAGCTGTAGTTAATGTAATTTTTTCTTCATTTCTATTGATTTTCTTTTATAACTGCTATTGTTAATAAAGTTATAACCAGTCTTTCAGATATCTCTGAACATATGTTGTGAATAATTGCTGGAATTCTTTTTATCCATGCTTTGTTGTTTCATAGTCATAAATATGACTAGGAAATGGATTAATTCATTACACGAGGTTAAAAACCTTGCAATTAAGCAGTTGCTTTTTAATGATGGTGTTACAGAGATGAGTATGATGTTGCTCCTAATATATGGATGACAGGAAAGATGTGCCCATAACCTGTATTGCTTCTGTGTCTTTTTTTTCCCCTTCATAGCTCATATATCTCCTCCACTAGTTTTAATAAACCTGGTATTTTCCTCAGAATTTTCACACTGAATGTGAAATGTGGTGGTGGTGATGGGTTGATGGTTGGACTGGGTGATCTAAGTGGTCATTCCAACCATAATGATTCTGTGATTCTAAATGCTGCACGCACTTCACATCTTCTCTAGAATTGCCTTCCAACAATCTCAGGAGGTTTCTGCCTCAGCTTTTCATGGACAGCACATCAAACACAAATCTGCAAGTCCATCAGGAAAGACCAAGAAGCTGTTAGCTTCATGCTTCAAATATGGGCACCTGTGGGCTTGAGTGTTCAAGGCCCTCAATGGAGAGATGCTAAAGCAGATTCACTGTAGCACTGATGTATCCACATCTCATTGATCAGGGGAAAAAAAAAAAAAAAAAAAAAAAAAAAAAGCATTAAGAAAAAATAATCCTAAAACAAGGTTACTGAGCATACTGTAAATCAGAGATAATAAGCCAGATCCTCATCTGATACAAAACATCAAAGCTTCTGGACTCAGTGGAGCTCTATGGGCTTATATCAGATGAGGATGTGGTACGTCACATCCAGCAACTGAGAGCTCACATGGTCCTACAGGCGTATTTTTAAGATTATACAGCTGATGCTTATAAGTACTATGGCCACGAAAAAGCTTGCTGTTATTATTTATACTTATTATGTTTAGCACATACAATTTATTCAGTGCTGTACTGAAAAAAATAAAAAATAAAAAAAATCAAACAATAAAAGCAATTCCTGACCCAAAGGGCTTACAGCCTGAAAAACAGGCATCAGGAGTAAGGAACATGCTGTGAAAACAAGAGAAGGGAACAGCCAATAGTTATTACGCTTGTTATTGTTTGCTCATGATGTACAATCATCACAGGAAGAGCAAATTTTTAGCTGGGATCTTGGTGAGGGGAAGGTGGTAACCATCAGTTGACCCTGGGAGGAAAACAGAACAGAAAGCACCACAGAGATGGAGACAATAAGGAGACAAATGAGATTTCAGGGTTACAGGTAGAAAGGGGCCAAGAGGTAAAAGAAATAAGGGACAAAGTCCAGGACATAGACTAGAATAGAGCTGTAAAAGAGATGGGACATAAAAGCAGGCACGTAAGTATATTTTTGTGAGAGGGAGGTATCATGGCTGTGTGTGTCTATACATGGGCGGCCTCTTACCCCACTGTGACAACGACTTGAGTGACAGCTTTACCTCAAAAAGAAATCACTGCTTACTGTGATCCAAAAACAAACATCTGGATATTCTGCTTTGGCTGAAGAAGCATTTGTAGAACTTGCTTTCTAGAACTGTCTCTATTAGACACCGCAAAACACGAAATAAAAGTCTTGATTTAGACAAATACAAAATGTAGCGACTAAAAGCTAGACAACCCGGGATCAAGAAATTACAAAAGGTTCATTTATAAGAGCGCTGGATGTCTGGCCACTTTTTGTTAATAGCAACTTCCAAACAAAACTCTCATTGACTTCAAATGGAGCAGGAACAGACCCAAAGATAGCAAATGAGCCAGTAACTCGATACGTGGTCTGTACGACACACCGGGCCACCTTACGCTGTGGCATTTGATATTGATTGCAGCTTGGAAGCTCTACAGCTATACCTTTTTTTTTTTTTTCTAAATACAACTATCCAACCTCTACAGAACTGATGCTCGCTCAGAATATCTAGAATTACCAGTGCCAAAAATACACTGATTACGTACGTGGCTTCTTGTACCTAAACATTGTTTTGTTAATGGCTAACATATCACGCTCAGAATTAGCTTCTTGTTTGACACGACACAGTCAGGAGTTAAATAAATCTGCAAATTGTTTTTAATGAATGGGAAAAACTCCATTCTATGCATCTGTCTGACACAGGTGTTGAGAAAGGGGACACATCACCCATGGGTCTTCACCAGGGCTGGCCGTGCACTGAGCCCAAGCACACAGCTGAGGGCCTGGCTGAATTTTGGTGTAGGATTGTTAAAGAAAGCAAATAACAATGCGAATGCCTACAATACTGAACCACTCCTCATGTCCTTTGGTCTCCTCATTCGCTGTTTTCCAGCACATGCAATATGTTTTACTGCTAGTGGAGATTTTCCATCTCTTGTCTGGTGTAAACGAACACAAAATTATGACATTGGACAATACCCATCCTCCAGTCTGGACAAATCAGACTACGCATATTGGATACAAATAAAAAGAGACAAACAGGAGGTGTGTCGGGCTGTGTGTTTGGGACAGACACGTTACTCAGAGGTCACGAAGCCCCAAGTGATGTTGGTTTGACCACCTCAAAAAAATAAAGAAAGAGCTTACCACATGGAAATGGGTTTTGCCTATGCCACAGATTTGTGTATTCTGATGAATTTTCTATTTGAGATGGTACTCACCCATCACTATTTGAATTACTGTAGTTTACTGGGAAGCGGAAGTGTTAATGGCACAAATAAAACCCAGGGAAAGTGCTCCTTAGCAGAGAAGAGCTTACAGTATTCTCCCATTTCACTTCACTGGTTAAAGGCTGTCTTACAGCCCTGACACAACACATTATTACATTTTCGATGTTACAGCAGAGTAAAAGACATAGCACGTATTAATTGGAGAGCGAATTCATTAACGGCATAAAAGTAACAATCAATGAGAATTGATCGGCGTGCTTCTGTTCATCTGGAAACCCTTTCCACACCCTTTTGATTTTCCAAGAATATACCGAATAATAATAATAATAATAATAATAATAAAAACACTTGAGAAGACCGCGTTAATATTTAATTACTGTACACTTAAGCAAAACGTTCACCAAATACTGCAGAAAGTGGATTTTCAGTCATCAGTTAAGCGCACAGATTGTCATTATAGCTACATTCCAAAGAATAAAGGACAACATTCATTCTTGCTGCAGAGAAAATTAAGTCTCTTAAGTGCCTCTCTTTGCTGCGGAGCACTTGCTTGTTATCTTTGTGCTATATTTTATTTTCCTTTTTGGTCGCACGGCACCCACTCAGGTGCAGCTGCTCCTTGACACCATCTCTCTAAGTTTTCACTGCCTTTTGTTGGTTTCTCTTTCAATTCAATTGGTGCCACTTTCAAAGTGACTGTTTGGAAACATGCACCAAAACAACTGCTTTGTGGCAGACCCTCCCTGTCTGTGATCTTGGATGTTCCAACCCAAGGCCACAGAGCACAAGCCTACAAATCCCGGGTTGAAGCCCCTGACCTCCTTGCTCAGTATCTGGGGGCCCACCCTCTGTTACAGGGGTGAGAGCTCAGGAAGGAGCGTGGGCCTGCTGCTGCGCAGCGGCTTTTAACTGCAATCTGAAGCCCTTCTGCTGAACCCTGCTTCTGAACAGCAACAACAGAAGGAAAGCAAACAGATAAAAAAATCTATTAAAGCACAGGATCACTCCTAACACCAATACTGACATTTCTAAGCGTGTCCCTTAGCTGGGAGATGGTTGATGTCTCTTTGGGCTCACACCTGATTTTTGTGGCTACCGTGGTCATTTCCGAGTGCTCCCACAACATCCAAAAAACATGCTCAAGGGGTCATAGAGGAGCAGACCCAAAGCCCTGGCTCTCCAGAGTCACACTGCTGGCTTTTCAAATTCAGTACTCACTTCAACAGCTAGCTCAGGGAATGGATGGTGAACGTCCTCATGCTTTGGCTGGGAAAAAGCAAATCGCTCCAAAGTTCATCTTCATTCAACAAGAAAGGGAAAAGCATTTGAATGCATAAAGGTATTATTTCCTCTGCTCTCATTTAGTAGAAACCCCACATAACTTAATTGTTAAACTGTGCATATGGACCGAAAGCTTAAAATCAGATCTGTGACAAACACTGTGCGTGGCATATAAACCGAACATTGGTATTTATAACTGAAACGAGGACATAACCTTAACTCGTGTCGCAGGCAGAAAGGCTGTAATTAAAAACTTTTATGGGGCAGTAACTAATTTTGCATGATAGGCGCTCTTTTCAAGTTCCCACCGCAATATAAAGTTTTATGGGCCGCCCGCTATCAGCGCACAGCGGCGTTACTCAGCCCCAGCGGCTCTCCCACTCCCGAGGGCTTTGGCAGGGAGCAGCTCCACGCTGGGGTCTGTGACACCTGCCCCGCGGGGACAATGCGCCCGCCGATACATGGGGATCCCGCAACGCGTGGCAATACATCACAACACGAATAAGAGAAACGCACGGCCGTGATTTGGGGCAGAACTCCGCACCTCTACCCCCCCCAACCTCTCCCCCCCCCCCCCCCCAATCCCCTTTCCCTCACAGTGCGCACCCCGCCGGCACCCGGCAGCTGCTCCGGCAGTTGCGGGGGGGGGAACAGTGGGGGGGTAGGCAGCGCTTCCCACCTCTGCCGCTAATGACATTTCTAGAAATGGGCTCCCCCCCCCCGCAGACGGGGGGGCGCGGGGGAGGTCAAGGGCACGCGGTGCAGGGGGCCAGGGAGGCAGGGAGCGGAGCACTGAGAGCAGCCAAGCTGGGGGAAAGGGGAGTGCGGGAGGGACGGGGGTGTCTGCGGCACTAGGAATGATTTGGGGGTGCAGCCGACGGGGAGGGGGCATCCTCTTGGAGGGGAGCGAGCGGCAGGGGGTCCCCCGGGGTGCTGCACCCCTCCTGCTGAAGCCCCTCCGGTGATGCCTTCCCTCCCCACCCCCCCACCGAGACGATGCACCCTAGTGGTGCAGCACCCCGCGTTTATTGCTGCCCTCCCGCTAAACGCACCGCCGCCCCCAAATGATCTCAGCCCCCGATGGCTGCACACCTCTGGTGAGCGCGCACCCCTCGCTCTGGTTCCATTCCCCTCCGCCCATCCCGTGTCCCCCCAGCCCGTACCCGCCGCTTACCACAGCGAGTCCAGGTCCCACTCCTGGAGCAGAGCTAAGTCGAAGCTGTCCATGGTGAGCTCAGCTCAGCTCAGCTCAGCTCAGCTCAGCTCAGCGCCGCTGCGCCGCAGCCGCCCGGCGTCCGGGACGCATCCCGACTGCACGGCGGGCGGGGACACCCCCCTCCTCGCCACCTGCCCCCGCTTTCCAAACAGAAAGGAACGAATTAAATAATAATAATAATTAAATAATAGTATTTATATTGGGAAAAAAAAAAAAAAAAAAAAAAAAGATCGTGACACCGCTCGTTTGGAAGCGGCGCGGCTCGGCTCGGCTCGGCTCGGCCGCCGTGCTCCGCTCCCGCCCCGCTCCGCTCCCCCCCGCACCTCCTTCCTCCCTCCCTCCCTTCTGCGCGCCGAGAGCGCGGCCGAGGCGGCGCCCGCCCCGCGCACGCTGCGCCCGCGCAGAGTCCGCGCAGCGCCCGCCCGGCGCGGGGGGGCGGGCCCAGGCTCGGCACTTGGTGACAACTTGCACTCGGGGCACGGTCGGGTTTTTTGGGGTTCTCACGCGTGCCCTCGTGCTGTGCCGTGGGTTGCACCTGTGCGAAGCGCAGCACCTACGGGTTGCGTCTACGTACAGTCCGCGCAAATGTGCGCGGTGGGTCGAGACCCGCGTTATGCACGGGTCCTTTAAAAGCGGTGATGGGTGGTTGGGCATATAGGTGCCGGTGGAGGGGGCGATGCGTTTCGAACGCTTCCCGTATCATCGGGCTTTTTGGTTGCCGGAGAAGTGCCGTGTCATCGCAGAAGAGAGAAACAATGTGCAGACGCGCTCCGAGGGAAAGGCTCGAAACCGGCACGGCTCTCCGAAAGCCCTCAGAACCCTGAGCCACTCCAGAGCTGCCTCGATGCCTTCGCACAGCCAGGGCGCTGCTGCCTCCTACTGCCGGCACTGCCCGGCCCCGCTCCTGGCACGCGGCACGGGGAGGGCTGCGGTATCGGGGCAGCCGCCTAGCAGAGATGAGAAGGGAAAAAGCGGGGCAACGTCGATAGAGCCGCCTAGAAACAGCCTTTGCTGTCGGCTGAGGGAGGGCTTAGAGGGGCTGATGAAATTCCCCGTGCAATATTTAAAAAGGCGTCTCTGAAAGTAATGCCTCCTGTTTGATTCTTTCGGCCCACGGTGACACAGGCAGATGTTGGTGGGATGGCAGTAGAGGTTGAACGTTCCCGCCAGCATCCCGTTGTATGTTGTTGCCGTGCAACAGATGGCAGCAGAGGGGCGGTCTGACACAATGGTGTCTGACATGGAAGTGTGCATGGAGCAAAGGTGTGTCACTGAGTTCCTCCATCCGGAAAACAATGGGACCCATTGAGATTCATCAGTTCTGAACAGTTATTGAAATCAAACAAGGAAAAGTTGAACTGCGTGGGTAACATTTTTCTAGCGACAACACTGTCGTAACAGCTACGAAACAGTAGGTCACCTCCAGTGGTGCAGACACTTACAAGCATAGCTTGTAAGCTCTTATTCACCACTGGTGAAAATGCATGGCTCATGGTGGTGGCTATGTTGAAAAAGAACGCTTTGTTCCTGAGAATTTGCTCTATCGAACAGTGCTGTTGTACACTTTGTTTCTGTTGTAGTCTCCATTGAAATAAATAGGAGGCATTATTTTTGGAGCGACCTACACACTTATGTGTGAAGAAGCAAGGGCAGCCTACTGACACTGACCTTAAGCATGTCCCACCCTGTAACACCCTGGACATTCTAAGTGACATTTTCTAGCCCATGTTGCAGCATGAATACTTCCACAGAGCCCCAGCATGCATACTGATCTGTGGCTAAGCTGAAATCCCCCTTAAAGGGGAATTGAAAGTGGGAGGTTTGGGCTGCCATTGTGAACCAAATCAATAGAGGGAGACCCCTTTGCATCAGTGGTGGAGTTGGTCCTGGGTCCTTCTGTGATGGCACTTTACAGACCCAACAGAGACTTGGAGGGACATTCTGTGAGCTAAATTCATCCTCCAAACCAAGATCAATATGAAAAGGAGACAAACAGCATCAGCAGCACTGAGTGAGTTAATTTTCAGACAGCAATACATAACAGTAGTGACATAGGCAGCATGTTTTATGTTTTTAATATGTTTTAACACATGAGGTTTTTTATTTTTGTTTTGTTTTTTGCACGTCTTGCATGTATATTGTTATTGTTGTGTTCTTTTCTTTCCCATCATGGCCATGTTTTTCTTCTCAGGCAGAACACAGTACATCAACACTAACTGCATTGAAATTAATATCATCTGAAGATCACTGTTTAGCTGCCCAGAGCTGATTGATTGGGTAGGGTTGGGTTGGAAGGGACCATCCAATCCAGCCTTTAGCACCTCCAGGGATGGGACACCCACAGCTTCTCGGGGCAGCCTGTGCCAGAGCGTAACTACCCTCTAAATAAAGGATTTCTTCCTAACATCTAACCCAAACCTCCCCTCTTTTAGTCTGAAACCATCATCTCTATCTGCGGGACTTGGCAGTGTGATATTCAGCTCGTGCAGGGAGCAAGGCTTGCTTCCTCAGGAATGCAAGGTACTGTATAAATAAAAATAAGCTACGTGCTATCTAACACTGCTCATTGTGCATATATTTTTAATGAATCATGTAGACATTACTTGGCCCCTCGTTGTGCTCTTTCCTATGTTAACAACTCTTCATTAAGAAAAAGCAAGCAACTGTGCCCAGTCGAGCTGACTTTCTATGAAGAGCTGAAGGCCTGAGAACAATATGTAATTCAAACCCATTACATAAAGAATGCATGTTACAAGAAAGCTGAACATCATCTTAGAAGTTGACATTTCCCTCTTCTCAGATGTTCTGTCTTGAGTGTGGCATAGCAACTGCCTGAGGAAGAGCAGAGATAATTGTAATGCAACATAAAATAAGGGGGAGGTGAGAAATACTACATTTTTCACATCCTATGTGAAAAATATCCCCATAGTATCTGTTCAGCGTAACCTGCCTTTATGATATTTACCCAGTGCGAAATGAATTCCCAAAGAACTCTCAAGACCTCGGCTGAATGCTTTCACAGACCAGCAAAGGAGTTCTGGAGGTACCATAAGATACAGAATGATTTACGTGTATTTACCAGCATAGGAAATTCCTCAGTATGGCAGAATCACAGAGTGGCTTGGAATGGAAGGGACCTTGAAGCCCATCCAGTCCTAACCCCTGAGGGATGAAAAGCCAGGAAGCATTACTTAGCCTTGCTCCTGCAGCTCATCACTGTGCTGAGTGAGGCTCCATGGGGGCAAGAGCTCGTAAAGCAGAGTGGGTGTTGCAGAATCGGTCCCTTGGAGCTTTAGGATGTGTCCTATTTGTCCAGTGAGCTCTTAAGAAGTCCATTGTCTGTCTTCTATAACAAAAGGGTTGTTGTTTGAATTTCAATACAACGCTCCACTTCAGTTAGATACTTAGAGGCTTAAATACAGTGGAGTTTTAAATGTGTTTTTTCTGAGCCTGGTAGAGTTCACAACAAGGCAGAGCTACTGGATTATACAGTCCAGTGGGCCATATACCACTGCCCAACCATTTTGACAGTCTTCTACTGAACCTCACTGTCTGAGCAGCTGCACAGCCCATAGTTTAGTTCTCCAACCGTAATAAAATGCACATTCATAAATAATTTTACTCACTGAACAGCGTTTCTTCCCTCCTGCATCTCTACGTCTTCACCCTGATGATGTTTCATTACAGAACTGCTAAGTTCCATCACACATCCAGCAACTGTGGCTTCAGCAGAGAGCAAAATGACCTCTGAACAGAGCTTCGACTCGCAATCTGCACTGAAATTCCTTAGGATGAAAGTTGTGTTCATATCTAATAACCAATGTATGCCAAACCCTACCTCTGACTTCTTGTTAAGTGCTCCTCAATCCTGTGCTCTTACATGCCACTTACTGTGCTATTATCTGCTGTGTTCACTGGGTGGTTCTTTGCTAGTCACTACAGAAGATGCCAAAATTATTGTGAATGATTTCTCTCCTGCAAATATCATCACAGCCTATTTATACGCCGTGGCTTCTGAGATTTGATAAGACCAGAGTGTAATATGGCATGGATACAGATGCTGTCAAAGCTAAGCTAACATAACATATTTCATCGCCCTCCCACTTAACATGCACACTACACAAATGGTTACAAACTATCTCTCTTTTAAAGAAGCAAAATATACGGGTTTAATTTTTAATGATTTAGCTTGGTAATTAATCCGAATTATTAGTTAACAATTGCTAAAACGGAGAACGATAATGGATTCGGCGGATAATGAAAATATTTATTATTTTAATAAGTTGCCTGGCTGGAAGCCTCAGTCAGACTCCTGTCTGTTGGCCACATCCTGCTTTGGCTCATGTGCAGGACCCCCAGCAGGCGTGTCTGTGGCTGTGCCCCCGGACGGAGGAACAGAAATCGCCGCTCCCATCTATTGATGACGACATCTATCATGTCAGCCAGAGAATTGATCCGTCTTAAATTATGAGCCGGGCCTGAAGGAATTATGCCAATTAGAGACACGCATTTCTTTTCTCTCGTTTCTCTCTTTCCTGTCCTTTTTTTTCTTTTTCTTTTTTTTTTTTTTTTTCCCCACACAAAAGGTTTGGAGTTCTATTTATGTTATGAAAGTCCTCCTGTAGGTTGAGAAGGATTTAAAAAGAATATTTAACTGCGGGACAGAAGTGCTATCAGGGCCATCCGGGGCTCAGGGGAGGGGAAGGTCAAGTTTTTAACCTGCCAACAAAAGGACTGAACTCAACGCTACGCCTGGGCTTTCCCTGGGCTCAGGGAAGAACAAAGCCCTTTTACTGGATGAGGCTCTCTGGGTGACAGGGGCACGACCCACAGGGCTGGCAGCAAGTGAGACCAGCAGGTATGCAGGGCTTGGGGGGCCGCCCCAGGATCAGGCATGGGGTGGGGGCACAGGGAAGCAAAGCAAAGCTTCTCAGTGTCCCCACTGCCATGCTGGCTGAGGGCATGGGACAACCATAGCAGAGACCCTAACAAAGCCAGCGCTGGCACATCTGGGAAAGAGCACAGTGAAATATATGTTTTTGGGTGATTTACAAACCAAAATAAGGAGAGGCAGGTTGTCCTCAGTGAATTACCACAGGGCTTTTTTATGCTCTCCAGGGGTTTCAGTAGCTGCGTACCGGCAGCCTGGATATGCTGTGGAGTTCAGACTGGGAACATCCCCATTGCCACCCTTTGAATTGTCCTGGTTGCATCCAGTATGCAAAACAGCTGTCCTAGTCTGCCATTCAAACTGGGCTTGGACTGATGCTTGCAGACAGGATTTAATAACATCCCTGACAGCTGCTCTTCTCCAATGTATGCCTGGGAGATGCATCTTGCTGAGGGTCTTCCTGCTCCTCAGCCGTGTCTTTGGTAAGGGTTTACTGTTGAAACTGCCCATCCTCAATGGGTGGAAAGCAGGTGTAGACCTGGGCTTCCCAAATGGGATACTCTCTGAAAGGGAAATCTGGCAGCAAAGAACAAGAAAGAGGTGATGGTGGGAGTGCCACTTGGATGGCAAAGCAGCTCTTCAAATGGAACAGACGCTTGGAAAAATGATTGAGAAGAATTTAGGGTGGGACATTTTCATGAGTTCTTCGTGCCTCAGGAGTCATCATGGGCCAACCCATCAATGCCATATTGAAATGGCTCCTCTGCCTTCCTCAGGACTCTACCAGAGGGTTCTGGTCAGGCCCACAGAAAGGATCCCAGTCGGCAGTGTTGCTGTTTGGCCTAGGTCAGCCCCACTGACTTTCCCTTGCAGTAGTGTTGCTCAAGGAACTGCACATTCAGCAAAGCTACTGCAAACAAAACACCTCTCAATTTCTGAGCTAACAGGAGTGTCACATGGGGGGAAGTTTTGTTTCATGAGGGAAAGAGAGAGCCTTTTGGAAAGGCAGGAAGGCGTTTAATGCAGCATTTCTGGACCTCTTGGTGGGGTTTCATGTACAAAAGATTGTGTATCCAACTTAGAGGGCACAGACCTTAGAGAAATTCAAAGGATCTTTTGAAAAGAGGTTAAATATATTTAAAATTTATGAGTGTGCACCCATGCAAATTGGAAGAGGAAATTAAACTATATCTGCAGAAAAGGAAAAATAAATCTACTTACATATGATGTAATTTAGAAAGTCAACTGCACCTTTGAATGATGTCTGGACGAAAGGATAAGGTAATGCTGAGGAAGGCTTAATATCTGGGCTTAAAAAGCCACATGGGGCCATAAGGAAAGAGGGTTTGCAATATACATGTATACTCATTATGAATAGTTTCCAGTAGAATGAGAAGTATATCTAGCTTGCTTTCAGCTGAGAGGGAAAGATACCAACCAGGCAGAGTACGTTCATTTTTTTCCAAACTCGCTTGTGGTTTCTGTGCAAATATATCCATTCTCTGTGTAACTAATTTGAAAGCCTAAGCACTGATATTTTTTAGTATTTGCAGGTCTCTGTTTCCTGTGCTGTGCAAAATGAACCTTCAGTCAAAGTAACCAGACTGAGAACAAAGTGAAAAAAAATGATGGAAGAGAGGTGTAAAGCAGAAGGAAACGATTTGTGTGGGCATTTTGGAGAAAAGCCAAGCATTGTCTGACCCAAAGAAAGCAGCCAGCACACTGGGTAGCATTTTCCCTTTAGCTCAGACTGGGAAAAGCTGCAGGGCTCTCTGCAGCTCTTAATGGTGGGGATAGAGGTCCCTGCCACCATGAGCTGGCACAAGGAAGCTGTAGGATGAGGGGTGCCTACCTGTAGCTGTTATTGGAAGGAGCAGAGGGATACCTTTTCCTGGGCACACACCAAATAAAGAAGTGATGCTGGCACATAGGCTGACCAATAAGGGCTCTGTGTATTATGCCACTACTAACGATATACTAATAAGTCATTACAGAGCAAAACCCACAGAGTTAAACCAGTGTTTGAAGCCCAGTTGGGCACTGCAATCCACACGCTGCAGTGAAGGAGCAGACGGTCTCAGCTGAGCTCCTGGTGAGCAGGTAACAGCGGGCAGTGCCGAGCAATGGGGTCCCTGGGTGATAATTTCATTGGAGAGGCCAAGAAGAGGACAGACAAGGAATTAATCTTGCTGTGCGGTGCTGTTAGCAATGTGAGGGTGAGAGAGGACTTGGCTGGGTAATGCTGACACCGCAAATCCCTTAATGAGCACTAAATTCACTTAACCAAACTCCAACTCCCTCAGAGTTCTGATGGAGATCAGCCTGTCAGTTTTACCTTGGAGTTTTCTACCCTTTGCAGGTCCGTGCTGTGAACCCGAGCATCAATAAATCCAGTCTCTCCTTTTATTCACTGTACCTATTTATTCCTTGGTATATTTACCCTTTTATTAAGAGCTTCCACTTGGTTAAGACTTGTTCAAGTATAAGCTCAACAGGAAGCATTTTCCTTTATACTGCAATAACTCTATATTGTTGCCTAGAGGGTGACAGAAAGTAACGTAAGATTCATAAAAATATAACTGTCTGAGCCAAGTAGATAGAATTATGGTAAGCATTATCCAAAGCGTATTTCTCTGTCCTATAGGGTGAAATCAGAACATCTTAATGTTTTCCTTCTTGGGTCACATAATTCTGCAAAAGAACACCAAGAGGAATGAGAGACTGCTTCTGCCTGATCGTTACAGTCTGTACCAGGCTTTTGAACAGGTTTGCAAATATAATTACTTTATTTCATTATGTGTCATTTTACACTTTGCCCATGAACCACCCCACAGAGCCCATTTGGTTTCAGACACTTTTTTTTTTTTTTTTCTTTTTAAGCTATAAGCAACTGGAATTTTAAACTCGTTTAAGCTGTATTCAGGCTACTTTTTGTAGCTCCTTTTCAAGTTTAACCATTAAATGAATACCTCCTTAGAATAAAAGAGAAATTCGTGTCTTACACTCATCCATTTTTTATCCAATTAATATTTAAAAAAACCCACACCTTCCAAAGGCACCCCGGTGGGTACATTTTAACCCTATCAGAACCACTGTAGTGGTTTTTGAGCACAACTTATTTTTCCTTGCTTTGGCGGAAGGGACTTTAAAGACCATCTAGTTCCAACTCCCTGCCCTGTCCGCACTGGCCTTGAGCATCTCCAGGGATGGATGAGGCATCTGCCTCCTCTCTGGGCAACCTGTGCCAGTGCCTCACCATTCTTATTGTAACAAACTTTTTATATCCAGTCTAAATCTCTCCTCTTTTAGTTTGATACTGTTATCTTCTTATCCTATCGCAACAGACTCTGAAAATAGAAATAGGCCTGACATAGACCATGTATATCTCCCCTGTCCTGTATACAATGGTGGCACAATCTGGCTGGCATGGTTTGACAGCAGCATGGCACACTATGTTCCCCCTCGCCAGCAGTGAGACAGCATCCCTTCTTGAAACAAGCCACAGAGAATACTGGGGTCTACAAGAGAGGAGCTAAGTGAGCCCCATCCTGCAGAATGCCACGAGGCCAATTGTATGAGCTTTAACAAGACCAAGTGCTGGGTCCTGCGCTTTGGCCACAACAACCCCAGGCAACACTACAGACTTGGGACAGAGTGACTGGAAGACTGAGTAGAAGGAATGGATCTGGGGATGCTGGCAGATGGTGCAACACGAGCCAGCAGTGTGCCTAGGTGGCCAAGAAGGCCAAAGACATCCTGACTTGTATCAGAAATAACGTTGCCAGCAGGAGCAGGGAAGTGACTGTCCCTCTGTACTCAGCTCTGGTGAAGGCAGCACCTCTCCTGCTGTGTTCAGTTTTGGGCCCCTCATTACAAGGAAGACACAGAGGCTCAGGAGTGTGTCCACAGAAAGGCAATGGAGTCATGAAGTTTCTAGAGGACAAGTCTGATGAGAAGCAGCTGGGGGAACTAGGAACATTCAGTCTGGAGAAGAGGAGGCTCAGGGGAGACCTTATTGCTCTCTACAACGATCTGAAAGGAGGTTGTAGTGAGGTGGAGGTCAGCCTCTTCTCCCAGGTAACAGTGACAGGACAAGAGGGAATGGCTTCAAGTTGTACCAGGGAAGGTTCAGTCTGGATATCAGGAAAAATTTCTTCTCAGAAAGTATTCAAGCATTGGAACAAGCTGCCCAAGAGAGGTGGTGGAGGTGTTCCAGAACTGTGTGGATGTGGCACTGAGGGACATGGTCAGTAAGCAAGGTGGGGAAGGGTTGACTATTGGACTAGATTATCTTAGAGGTCTTTTCTAGCCTTTATGATTCTATGGTTCTATGATTCCATGCTCTGTTCTCCTGACTTTCGGGGACAACGTTTGGAGTCTGAAAGCCAGTAAAGCCATATGCTCTGTGCAAGCAGCTCAACTAGCTCTATCAGCACTAGCAACAAGCTTTAATGTCTCACCACATTGGTGAAGAGCTACCCACATAGAGCAGCTATTTCCAGTGAATAGGAAGCAAAATTGCAAGAGTAGCATCGGGATCCATGCCACAGGCAAAGTCTGTGAGAAAGAAACCTTGCACTTGACAGAATAAACCTTGCACTTTACAAGAATAAAGGGTGAGGTTGTCTACTACAGCATGGCAATCATTTCATTTCATTATTTAGTTTTAGTTTCATTTTCATTATTTAGTTCTTATCTTAAATAAGATGGAGCTGGCTATAGTGGTGTTGAGCAGACAAGATGGGGCTGAAAACTTTTGGCCATTTTTCACATGTATAGACTTCAGGATTCTGCTGTTTCCTTTGTTCTGGTTGTCTGGCAATAATTTAATATTTTTATTTCGGTATTTACTTTAATTCTTAGAAAGCCAAGAGGTGGAGATATGTTGACAGACTGGAAAAGGAAGCTATTATTAATTAAAATTACTTTAAGTCTAAGATTAAAATAGTGCTCCTGCATATAAATTTGCTTCAATGAGCTGGACCCACTGTAATGTTAAATCACTGCATAAATTAGGAAGTGTAGCAGATGTACTGGCTGGAGTCTAGATGTGTCACCATTTCAGATGGCACAGATTCTGTTTTCCCTATGTCCTTCCTATAGGCACATACAGCTTAGATGCCAGTGGGTAATTAGTCATCTCTGGTATAATTTTTTTTTTTCTCTTAGGAGAGACTAGCCCCAAATCCATGAAAAATGGTGGAAATTATCTAACCATCTTGAATGCCTATTGGACCGTGCCCAGAAAGAAGCAGAGTACTGAAATTCAGAAGGCAGCAGTTATCTCTGTTGTTTGCTGGTAGAGCAGGAAGACAAACCTTGCAAAATGAGCCTGCTGCTCATTTTGTCTAACTAATGCATGCATTTGCTATCAGTGAGTCTCCAAATAAACCTAGCTCTATCTGAGAAATCAAGGATGAAAAAAGGTACTATATAAGAAAGCAAAGCATTGAAGTTTTGTTGGTTTGATGTTAGCTGTAGAGACTGAAGCCACACAGGACAACTGCAGCGTCACCTTCTCCATGGAAATGGAGAAGAGGAAGATGTCCTTCTGCCTGGTGTGACATCCCTTATGGCCGACTCTTCAGCAGAAGTTTATCTGCATTTCCCACACGATCTACAGGGCAACCTATGAAATAAGCTTGAAAAAATCCGAACAAGGAGGCTGGAGAAGCTCTGATAAATGCACCATAGCGGAGCAGTTGGCATAGGCTCTGCCTGATGCTGCAGGAGTGATTTTTCTCCAGCATCACACGCAGATGGACAAGCAAGACTGAAAAGAAACACAGGCAAAAACGCTGTGTGCTGACGATGCTGATGCAAGAGGTTTACTGAATTGCAGAGGGACTAACTCTTACTTCATGGAATCACATAATCGCAGAATTGTTTGAGTTGGAAGGGACTTTTAAAGGTCCAACTCATTTTACTCTTAAATTACTCCAACTCCCCTGCAATGAGCAAGGACACCTACAGCTAGAATATGGAATGTGGGGGAAGCATTTCAACCACATTCAGCTGAGTTACACCTGAATATGCCTGTACAGGTGGATGAAGACCACACAGCCATGCTGGAAGTCATTACAGACACGCAGATCTGATTTCATAAACACAACCATTCTACCAGTTTTCTGATATCCGGGGAAGCCTGCTCCATCCATCCTGCATTTTGCTATCTCATGAAGCCAGCACAGCATGGCATCCGTTGATAGAAAGAAGCAATATGGCATGGTATTTCCTCACCTTTGCATGAAGTCACGACAAAGGGGGAGACCAAAGGTTTTGCTGCCTCCTTCCCTTCTTTTTGGGCAGGAGAGCTGGGAGGAGAGGCTCAGTGGGATCTCTAAAGCCCTCTGCAGGCCTGGCTGTTGCGTTGTGAGCAAGGACACGGTATCCCTAGAGCTGTTTGTTTGCGAGACTGCAGAGGAAGGAGAGGATTTGCCCCAGATGCCTTCTTATTTATGTTCTCTCCTAACTGTTTTATTATGCCTAATTTGTCATCCTTAGAGGATGCCTCTTATCATGTGCAAATTCTTTGCAAGTTATTACACTGACACAGAAATAATAGATGCCTGATTTACGTTGTAATCTTCAAAAAGAGGGATATTTGTACTTTTCGAGAGTGTTACGATTGCAGTTGCTTCTCAGTGGGGTTTTTTGGCTTATGATTTTGTACTGCAATGTGAAAACGGAAGAGGAGTTCAGTCATTCATTAGAGACACCTCACAATGAGATTCCAAATTCCAGTCCCTTCCCAGGACACCACAGTACTCAGTGCAGACAGCAGAGCATTAAAAAGCTCTTAAGTAAATAATGACTGCGATGATCATATAGTGGGAAAAGGAATTTTCAATTCACTAGGGTTAATAGCGATATGCTCAATTTTCTAAACAAAGATTACTGCCCATTCTCTGAAGCACACATACACTTAATACACAACCACAACATTAAAGCTGAGATAAGGAGACAGATAAAACTCACAGCGGGAAGCTCCTCACAACGCATCATTCTGAGACGTGTCTCCACTGTGCAACCGAGTGCTGTGCTTCATCCAGAACCCCAACCAGTCCTGTGCTCTGCTTTGGGCCTCAACCCACATGGGGCCACACAGGCTCCGAGGAAGGCATCGACTCTCTGGGAGCAAAGCGAGTCCAAGGATGCTCAGGAAAGCATCTGTATCTCAGCTCTTGCAGTCCTGGAAGATGTGGGAATGAGAGATGGTGTGCTGCTTTGACAGCATCTGACGTGGGGACCCGTGCTTCTCTCTGGTATTTTGGTGAAGAGGAAAAGAACCTGAGGAGGTGTGGCTGACATGTAAACACCTCCACTGTTTGGTGGGATCCAGCCCTTTCCCTGGCAGTAAATGTATCCTCTCCCTGCCAATGGAAATAACAAAACCAAAGAGCAAGGGCCGAAATCTAGCCAAAGTGTAATCTGAGATCAAATGAAAGGGCAAATGGGGAAGTTTCATTAATGCTCTTCTCACTGAGCCCTTACCCTGCTTTGCAGCACTTCCTGCATGTGTGAGGAGAGCAGGGGATACCAAGGGCAGGGATTCTGTCTCTATCTGCCAACAGCACAAGCAAAACAGGCATCGTTTTCATTTTCAGATCTTTTAATCTTTCATGTAGATATTTAATGTCCCTCCTTTATAGGCCAGCCTCAGAATCACGGCACAACTGATGTTACTGGCTATCTGACTGTCATTCTCTTTCACACAGTCTGTGGTTCGCTAGTTGATGATAGCTTAAGCGGAATTTAATTGGTAACATATTGCTGGTTGAATTAGGAGCCATATGATGCAGATTTAAACCCTGGTAATTTTTGCATAAAGAACAATCTGTCAACAAATCACAGGAAGAAAAACAGCCATCAATCAGCTTGTCAGGTTTATTAGTAATAGAGGAAGTTTTGTTGCCTTGTTTGGTTGGGGCCTCTCTTTAGTAGCTGTTAGTTGTTTTTCTAGATACAGGTATCTTCATAGGAATGCAGATTTTCCATTTTCCTGTACACATGCATGGGCATAAACTCATACAAGGATGGATTTGGCTCTTGAAGCTGTAGAGCATTGGGGCTGATAAACTAGACAGTTCCTCCTGCCCTATATTCCCACACAGATCAAACCACAGCACATGTGGATGCATTGCAGTCACATCTGATTTAACCATCTGATCTGAGTCCATGTTCAGACTAAAACATTGTATTTTCTCTGTGCCTTTATATTTCTACCAGCTGATTCTGCGTTATTACTCTTCTCCTTATATACTCACATTTTTTTTTCTCCAAAGGTTCATGCTGAAAGTTTTCTGACTGGATGTTGGGACTTTTGCACCATCCTTTCCATTTTTCTTTTTTTCTGAAATCTGCACTTCTGAATTACTTTCCCAATTCTGACAACATTTTCTCCTGTACTCTGTTTCCCCTAAGATGTGTTGTCCTATGAGGCGTGAAGCCAACTTCAGCTTTCTATTGCTATCCAGACAGGTTGTCCAGAGATGTGGTGGTTGCCCTGTCCTTGGAGATATTCAAGGTCAGGCTGGACAGGGGTGTGAGCAACCTGATGTAGCTGTAGGTGTTACTGTTCATTGCAGGGGAGTTGAGCCAGATGGCCTCTAAGTGTTCCAACTCAAACAGTTCTATGGTTCTCTGAAGAAACATGTTAAAGAAAAGTTTCAACTTACAGAGCCTCAGGGAAGGGATCTGTCTGCCCCATTCCAGACACTGAAGAATCACCATGAGTGGCCTCATCTGCTGGCAAGGACTTCCCAGTCTGAGAGGGGACCTTCACATCACTTAGCAGACTTCCCAGATTTTAGGGTGTACACCCTCTGTGAGTTGTACATCCACAGGAAAGGAACTCCTACAGTGATAAATGCTGCTGTGGGAGAGATGGTCCCACACACATCTATGGACTCTGGTCAGCCTCTGATGCAAAAGTTGTCCTCTGTGGTAAAGGTGCACGTGGTCTCCACTTTGGTTCATGTCTAACAGGATTCATTTTCCTTAATGGTCAAGAATATGCAAAGTAAGTCCAGATGAGGCACTGATTGAACAGGTATCCAGTGGGCATCATTATGAAAAAGATGGGCAATCACAAAAAAGCGCCCCATGAATATTTTATTTAAAAGGATGCCTTATGTACTGCGATTACCCTTGGGTGACAGCAGCTGACAGAGCACGTCTATCACTCACGATAAAAATTGCAGGATGATCTGCACCGCTGTTCATAAGCATGATATAAGGTACAGCAGTTGTTACAGCAGCATAATGTTCATATGCAGCAACAAATATGCTACGCAGAGACATGCACATAATTAAAAAGACACTCGCTGGCTTGCTAGCACCGTTTGCCAAAGAATAAGATGCATGCAAGTGGATTTGCATACAAATGAGATACTGTCAGAACAATAATGGGACTTTGATAAGACCACATACTCATGTCATTAAGTCACTTCAGTAGCTAAGGAATATTTAGTTAGCATTAAACGAGGATAAAAGTTGATCGTTTCCCCTCCCCCCAGTATTAAAACAACAGCCAACAATGCACATCCAGTTAAAAATACAAAGGCATTTTTGAATTAGAAAGATACCGCAGTTAATGCCATCTTTTGAAAGTTTTATGATGCATTGTGGGATTAAAATTGCACTTTTTGACTCAGAAACTAAATTTATTGTTACGGGCTATTGTCACCAAGTCTCCATGTCACCATCCTGCATGGTAAGTGCAGCCATGGTACAGTGTGTGATATTTTTACATAAATATACCTTATAAGGAAAGAAATTTAAATTTATGCTTATATTTACCTGTGTACTTAAATGTAATTCAATCTGATTAGACTAAATATGTACTGAAACCTTCCAGTGAATCAAGAGCTTCTGAATCCCTCTATTTTTTTGCTGTACTTGGAGACCTCTTGGAAATGTCTGAATTTTGGACTTGATCCAGCTATGCTGAAATCAATGGGAACTTTTCCATCGACTTCAGTGAGAACAGGTCCCTTGGGAAGAGTCTGAACTGAGATATATTGCTTAACTCAGCTGGTGAAAGCATTCTGGAAAACCATCTCATGGCAATCTCAAGGTCTGCACCTCAGGTAAATGGGCTTACTGTAATTTTGGTGGGTTTGCCTGTAAATAATCAGAGGAAAAGTGAAACACTGAAAAAAAGACTTCTCAAAGGAGGAGCCAGGAGTTAAAATAGCCTTTTGCTGGTGGTGGGAGACCTGCACACCCTGCATTATAGGAAATGGCCTTGCAAATTCATTAACTTCTTTTCTAACTTGAAAAATGGTGCAGGAGTCACTCAGAGGAGGGTAAAAATTAATATTAATGATTTCATTTTGACAGAAATGAATTCATTACCATGCACATTTCCAACGTTTTTCAACAGTTAATTTTAGCTGCTGAAAAAGACCTCGCTCGCTAACTGAAAATATGGTAATTTCACATTAAAAACTGTGTATTAATAAGTCTTTCTTTGCCAAAGTTACAAGCACTTGACAGGGTTTTATAAACCACACTGAGTACTTCACAAACTTTCAATCACACGTTACGAGAGGACGAAAAAATCCAAATTTAAAACCAGCTTCCTGATTTGGTTTTTATAGTGTGTAATTTTTTAAGCTGCTGCTGTTATGACAAAACAACTAAGACATATGGAAGAAATACATCAGCCCTAAGATTCTCTAGGTTTTCTTGAGAAAGAAAATACGACAGTTTGTTATAATAGCTGCCGCTTCCATTGATAAAAGATATCCTGTTGTGCTAATAGATAGGTGAATTAGCAGTTATAAAAAAATAAAAAAGCAGCTGATATGAGGCAGATTCACATTAAGATGAATATGCTTGTTTAATCTCTGGCACATTGAGCTCGGGGCATTATTTGTACCTTTTGCCAGCAAAATCTGTGTTGCACTGCTGGTAGACTCAAGGGGGTCCTGAGAAGCTCGAGGTGATGCTGAAATGAGTTTCTCCTTTCTTTGTTCAAGATAGCTGCACAAATTCAACCAAAGAGTTTGAAGGTTTTGGAAGAGTGCCACTAATAAATTGCCCATTTTAATCCAACAAAACCTTCCAAGGGAGTTTTCAGTGCTTTCTAAATGAACAGCATGAAGCCCTCCTGGTTTGCTGCAGTCCCTTGAGGGCAGTGGGAAGGGCAGTGCAGGGTGGGATTCGCCCCAGCCCTGCACCAAGCCTTCTGACCCCCAGCTTCCCAAAAGCTTACAGAGGCTGGGGCAAGTCATGCACGATCCCCCTCAGGGCAGCTTGTGAGGCAGGCACGGATAAAACAAGGAAATAACTCCCTCCAAATGCTGTCAAACTCACAAAGCGCACAGCCTGAAAAACAAAGGAGATTGCCTTCATTTCCTTTCCATTCTAATCATCTTCAGGGCTATTTGTAACAATAGTAAGCATAACACTGCCAAGCACAAATGTGATTTCCAAGTTGGAGTTCCTTTCATAAAATGGATTAGTTCAATTTTCCAGATGTCAGACAGGTGTGCAGTTAAGTATACTCTGGAATTCAGTTTTGGTGATTAACACTCATAATGACTATTTGGCTGTGACAATCAGATCCTTATTTTCAAACCCTACCATATATCGTTCTACTACATTTACTTCACTTATAGCCACCAGCCAAATTCAAGATCAGCTAGAAGGAAATTAAGAACCAATTTATTATGCTTGTGCTGTTTGTACTACATTCATCATAACTAGAAGAAAGTGACTACAAAAAGGAAGGGTAAAGAGGTATTATGCCAATACACAGAAAGAAATGAAGACATGTCGCTCTATTCCGTGCATTGGCTTTGCATAAAAGATGAAAGAAAATACATTCTCAATGTCATACAATCATTGAATCATAGAATGACATGAGTTGGAAGCAACCCCCTAAGACCATCAAGTTCCAACCCCCCTGGCACAGGCAGGGCCACCAACCTCCAGATGTTTCCCTCTGTCACTTGCATCTCTTGGCCCTTTGCCTTGCAGAAGTTACTCAGTCCCAGACCAACCCTACACACCCTGTCCAAAACAGAAAGCATTTTCTCAGGATCCTGAGATATGTCTGTGGTGGACACATCAGACTCACAAAACATGCCACGAGACATTTCTGAGAGGTAGGATCCAGTCCATCAAACCCTTATTTAAGCACGCGCATTTTAAAGGGACTGAAACCAGGAAGAGGAACTGTGAGTTAGGAACACACCTAAAGAGAGCTGATTGCACCATTAGAAGTTCTGCTTCCATACCTGGATTCAATTCTGTATTTCCCTTCTAGGCATCTCTGCATGCCTTCATAATAATAATAGAGTTACTGCAAACCTATAACATTTCACAAAATTAATTAAACTATTTGAGCTAGAAGCAGATCACTTGAAAAACAGTTTTTGGTAGTCTTGACGTTGCAAAAGATTTGGTTTCAAAGGAGCAGCCTGAGTGCTAGAAGCCGTGTAACTGCTCTGTCCTGGGTGGGAGAGCCTAGTGTTGTGGTTGTTGTATTGCTCATATTGATCCTCTAAGTATTGTTCACTGATTGCTCATTATTTAGGTCTTGTTAATAAGTCAAAAAACTGCTTTGATTCTGATTTAATTGAAGCGACATACACAGAGCATTTATTTCCTGCAGCAACCATAATCCAGGAGTACTGGTAGGCAGTGATATTGTGACCACTCAATGCAGCCAGACAGAGGAAACATAGTAGTCAGTGATGAGGATTTTCAGGTTCCTATCCTAGCAATGAGGTGAGGGTGTAAAGCTTCGGTTTTACAGATGGACACAGGAAGGAACCAGGAGATGAGAAGAAAATGTGACTCAATAAGCAAGGCGAATGCTTTTCCAGGCTTATGAAGACTGCGATTTGGATCCTGCTCAGTCTGTCAGCCCCACACAGTTTCAAATCTGCTTTCAGTTCCAGGCAAGGAAGCCTTCCTTGGGCACTTCTTGCATACTTTTCTCTTTCACAAACACACCTACACAACATCTTGCTGGTTGTCAAGCTTCAGCAGCCTTTTCTGAGCCTTCCTAGTACTGTTCTATTTTGTGGATGCCAAAATACCTTAACTTGACCCAGTCTCTCAGTGGGTTCTTTTAAAATGGCCTTATTGACATTTTAACAAAGACCTTTGTGTAAAGACCAAGTAAAGATTACTGAATGTGTTTGTTCTGCCTTACAATTTGTGTACCCAGAAATTACAGTACTATGCTTTTTTGTCAAAGAGCAGAATTAAAACTTACATCTGGAAAAGTACCAGGCAGAGTTATACGAAAAAAAAAATTAAATGCCTTTTCCGAGTGAAGGCACACACTAGTAAATAGGCTCTTTGGTTATTCTTCTCTCATTTTTACTGATTTTGAGGATGCTGTCAGATGAAACTTGAGCTAGTTCTTTTCTGGGTCAGGCTCCATGAAAGTGAATTAGTGTAGGTGGAGACAATAATAACTCCAAGGAACACTGTGAGAGAAACATCATTTTAAGGTCTCTTGTCACCTTTGAAGAATCTCCTTCATTATCATTGCTTGTTTGAATAACACGAGCAGAAATGGGCCTAGAGAGGTCTCTCCAGTGACTGTGTTGGTGTATCCTAACCAGGGCTCTATGCATGGCTCTTTTGCACCAAAATAGTACTTCAAAAACTTGCTGGCCCAAATACATGGAATTGACTCAGACATACCAGAATGACCCAAATCAAAACAAAACCAAGGCTGATGGGGAAACGGGATTCTCTGTCCTGAACACCCGCCCACAGAAAAGTGGACAATGGGCTTGAGAATCTTGAGAGAGCCTGACAACTTGCCCTCTTTTTTCCTGTGTTGTTGAGCTGCATAGTTACGGGCAGCAGCTCTTGCTATGACTGTTGGTTGTGTGGTAACCCTGGAGCACTGTGCCCACAGCCCCACCAGTCAGGTTACCTTAGAAATTCAGACGATTTCTGAACAAAATACTTTCCTTGGTTGAGTTGGTCACTAGGAAAATATAGCAAGACTTAATGTGTAGGAAGGGAAGAAAGTGTTTGGGAAAGACAGAAAAAGGAAAACTATGAAATAAATTTGTTCCGTAGTTAAACATCACAGCAATGAATATAGCCTAAGTGGTTGAAGTCCATTGGGCTTTTTATGCATTTTGGGCTGTGAATCCATCAAAATGGAGCAAGTCTCCAGAATTTACCTACCTCTTCAGCAAAGAAAAGCAATGCTCAATGCTGAGTTTTTTAATGAAGTCAAGGAATTAAGAGAATTACATATTCTTAAGCTCGGTGTGCAAGTTGAGCCATTACAATCCTAAAGCACATTTGGCAATCCAGTGTTAAGTAGCCAGAGAAGGGAGTCATCAGGTCAAATTTATATCTCAAAGACCTACAGTAAAACTACTTGAGCAACAACAGCAAAATACTAATATTGTAAGTTTTCTTGATCTTAAATAACCAGGATTTGACAGTTTGTAGTGGTGGCTATAGGAAAACTACTTTTTCCCTTTAAATGAAAACTTTTATTAACTTCCCTGGGTGTATAATTTTGGAAGTTGTGGATTCTTATGAAAATTAAGTCTTGGAAGATAATTAATCTATGAGGTAGCTGTACACAGAGACAAACTATGAAAATGTAACTGTTCTACTCTATGCTTCTCTACCATTTGGTATGGGAAATGTATTAGAGCTTCTGGTTGAAATACTAAGCAATTAAATGAGGCAGTGAAAACATATTTTTATTTATGCTGGCTTATAATACTTAAAATGAGTTTAATAGTAATATATAGGACAAATTGAAACATGTATATATAAGAGTCCCCTCCTAAAGTAAAAGAACAAGACTCTATTTTGAAGACCAATAACTTGATTTTTTTTGTTGTTTGAAATAGATGTCTCCTTTAGAACTACATCTGGTTTTCCAAACATTGTTCCACACGCATTTGCACTGCAACATCATCACTGCCCCCCAGCGCACAGACAGACAATTTTCCAGCGTGGAAGCTGTAAGATCAGACATTCATTCAAAAACACAGCTCAAACAAACTGGATGGCTGACCTGAAACCCCATCCACTGTTTTATTTCAAAGTGTTTTCGTACTTGTTTCTGTAGCTTGGATCTAGTTCTTTATCACTTTGCTCCCTTCATCCTCGTGGTTTATTCAATCTGACAAAGCTTCAGGGTTGGGTTGTGTTTTTTTTTGCTTTTATTCAGTGCAGTTGAGAAAACCCTCTTACAATGTGTCAATTTTAATATTTGCTCACTCCACCAGTACGCAAAAGGGTATTTCAAGGTCTCCCTCTGGGGAAGCAGCAAGCACACTTGATGTGCCAGTAACACAGTGCCAGTAACCACGTCTGGGCACCCGGAGTCAGGGCTGACAAACCTACATGCTTCCAACTCATTTTTCCTTCTCTCTCTCCCTCATCCTCCCCAGTCATTCAGGTTGAGGATACTCTAAGTAGCTTTTCTTTTGGAACTGTTTTTTCTCCTGTGATGGCTTGAAGATTTTATTAAAAAGAATCCTTATGGACTAATGAAGTAATCAGATGGCAGTTTAGTAATTAGCCTTAACTTTTCTTGCTCTACATTGCTGATCTTTTCCACAAGGATGAAAAGTAAGTTACTAAAGGTTTTACTTTTTAGGATTTTTTTTCTTTATCTCATCAAGTCAAAATTTGTTGGTAAAAGCTAATTCCATCAGATCAACAAAAAATATTTACAAAAATAAAGGCAAAAACAAGTGATGTGAGAGCCTGCAAACCATCTCTGGCTACTATCATCATCTAATGTGGAAACAGCTCCTAGAAAACAGGGGTACAACTGACTCTGTAGGACAAATGGGTTACAAAGGACACTGCAGTCAGTGAGAAAGCAGTCGCACACGCCCTTGTGTGCTGCACATGTGCATCTATATGCTCTTATGTACTTTGGGAATACAGAAAAGCATCCATGTAACTACAAGTGCCTTGTGTGTAAGCCCCTCTTTTTGAAGAGTTCAATATGAACATGTTGTAAGACAAAGGTTACTCTTTGCCATCATAAATTATCTGACATGCATCAAATTAGCACTTACAAGATTTTAGGCTCGTTGCAAAATTTTCTGCTGTTGAATCCTGGCTTGTGTAGAATTTATTAATTTTGCTCAACTGGATTTCATAAAAATTCTTCTTTTGACTGCAACCGTATGGGACATTTGATATAATTTAACTGTGAGTCCCTAAGAGGAGTTTTTCTGTCTGAGTTAGAGTTGCCTATTCGTGTGCAAGCAAACTACTATACAACATTATGTTTTGTGCTACTGGGTAATGAAATGCTATAATTGATATAGGTCTTTACCACTCTGACTAGCATGTAGTACGATATAAAATAAATTACTAAAAAGGAACAGCATTTTTCTAATCGTAGATGCTTATATAAAGCATTTGGGATTGTTGCATCTTAGGGAAATGACAATTATTCTCTCCATATTCACTTGATTCATGAACAGTGTGATTTTCCAACATTTGTATTTTGTTAACAGCGCTCAGGGAAAAAGCACCATAACAAACAGTCAAGTGGCTATAAACCAGACCCCTCCATGCTGACAGACTAATTAATCTGATTGTTCCTAAACACCACTGCTTGTCATGTGAGCAATGGCATTGCGGAGGGCAATCAGCACCCAGTGGCAGCCAGCTACAGTCCTAGAATCATAGAGTCATCAGGATTGGAAAAGATCTCTCAGATCTAGTCCAAATACCAGCCCACCCCCACCATGCCCACCGTCCACGTCCCTCCGTGCCACGTCCACAGAGTTCTTGAACACCTCCAGGGTCAATGACTCTGCCTATCAAGTCTCCCCATTTTTCTGAGGGCATAAGGCTTCTCTCACCAAAGCCAAAGGCTAAATCTTCACTGGTGCCATTGGTTTTTCAGAAAATTGAGTACCATTGGTTCAGTAGCTGCCGATTTCCCACAAAAAATAATGATGATAATAATAATAATAATAATACAAAATAACAAGCTGAAAATGTGCTCCTTGGAAACCCAATCACCGAGTGCGGTTTTGTCTGACAAGAGCCTCCCAGCCCACAAAGCACTCAGGAGGGATGTGGTCTCCTCTTGGTTCCCTTGGAGTACAAGGAGCAAGCTGTACAGAGCCTTGCAGCCTCCTGTGGTGATACCTAGCTCAGTTACAAGCACAAATAGGTAGATATGAATCAGACTCTCATGGCGTTAAGCAATCAAGATTGAAACGTTGTGCCACAGTTTGTTAAAATGCTCAGGTTGTTAAGCAAATCTGTATGAAAAGTACTTTCAAACCAATAAACAAACTGAAAAGCTGCAACCAAAATGCTGCTCACGAAACAGCAAATACTGTAAATACAGAGGGTACTTTTTTTTAAGTTGTTTTCAAATTTCTCCAATTCATGGGCAATCATTCTCAAAGCTTGTGCTGCAGGTCACAACAGCAGGCTGGTGATTTTTTTGCCATTTGAACAAAGCATTATGTACTAAGGCAAAACAAGCTTGTATTAAATTCCTAACATCCTGAGAACACAGCAAATTTCTAGCAACACGCTGCCAGGAATAACGTGAAAAATATAAAATCAGGTTATAATTTTTGCATTTATTTATTTATTTTTACAAAATTCTCATTAAATTTCCCATCACATTAAGAGCAGCAATTGCTGCTATAGAAAAGCAACAACCTAGAGCATCAGATATTCTCTGGTGGATCTTTCAGACCCAAACCTGCTTAGCTTTTAAGATTAGACAAGATCAAGCCTACTTAGACAAGGAAGGCCATCTGTTTTCAAGAATCCAGCTGCTATCCCTTCAAACACAACTCACTGCGGACTCCCATAATTTATTAATCCCAGGATAAACCCGTAAGTCTGCAATATCATTATTTGACTTCTTTATACCATTAGCTTGAACATTTTATCAACTGCTGTGCAGGTAACAGTCAAAAAGCTAAGGAGATTTGTCAACCCTCATAATTAATATCTCCCTCCTTTTAAGTTACTAGGACTCCATTTTTGCACAGACTTAAGCTTGTGCCTGACTTTCTGTGTGTGGGCAGTTCTGGTGAGCAGATTAAAACCTGGCACATGTCTGTGATCCTTTCCATAATTGGGACCCATGTTTAGGATTTGCCTGTGCAAATTTGTTACTAAAACTGGTCCATATATGCACACACACAAGCATGTGAGTACTCACATGCAATTTTCTTATTCCTAAATTTACTATTTCTTCAGGGAAGGTTTGGGTTGGATATTAGTAAACATTTCTTCTCAGAAAGAGCAGTGATGCAGTGGCACAGGCTGCCCAAAGAGGTGGTGCAGTCACCGTCCCTGGAGGTGTTCAAGGATTAAAGTGGATGTGGCACTGAGGGATGTGGTCAGTGGGCATGGTGGGGGTGGGCTGATGGTTGCACTGGATGATCTCTTCCAACCTGAGTGTACTCTGATTCTCTGGTTCTTCAGAAAGTAGGAAGCTAAAGACCATGCTTGACCCATGTGGAACAGGAATTTTCTTTGAAACAAAACGAGTCAGGAGCTGTCTCTCAGTCCTCAGAATTTATGTGATGGATTTAAAAGTAAAAATGGCTTTTTCTCAGTCAGACAACTCTGAATTGGCTAAATGACTGGGTGGATGTTAATAAAACTTCCCTTTCTTCTGTAAAATGATCATGTCTGGTCCCAGGTGGAGCATGATAAATCAGTGCAAAAGCTGTTTTTTTCAGAAAGTTAAAAGTGACTGAAAATAAGCATTTAGAACATAAGTGCCATGTTAGTTGCCTTTCAGAATGTTACTATTGTAATGGTGTAATCTGTTTGCTAAAAGTGTATTTAATAAGATAAGATAAATACACCTTTCTGTATATGTACAAGTATATACTTGGTAAACTAAACTCTGTTATTCTTCCCTGAGAAGGTGTGAGGAGCCTCTCATTCCAGTTCAGCATCTTCGGTCTGAGGAAGCCAGAGCATTCTGTCCACAGATGTGGTAACATGGCTGGATCTTTGATTGGAAGTGGGAGGTAGCTCCACCTTTGCAGGAAGCTGAACAAAATTCTTTTGAGATCCCTTAAGCTGCTGCCAGCAAGTGCTCAGTTCTCCAACATAATGGTCTATCACAAAGCATTGCAAACTAGTAGAGTTAATCAAATTTTGTTTTCAATGGAATCCATTAAGAGATCTGTTTAATTTTTTGGGAACATTTTAGACTATATGTTCCATGTATTATACATATTCAAAACAATAAATGGTAGTATTCTTTCCTCCTTTTTCTCTCTCTTCTTCCATTTTTTCTCTCATTCTTTCTTTGAGCAGAACAGTGGATTTTACAATGGTACTCACTCATGGAAGATAATGTTTGGAGTGAGTAGTTCAAAATAATGAAAATGTGACTTAAAAAAGTTTAAGAAGTATTGATTGCTAGAAATCCATTCCAACTAATTATTTCCAGCATCCCAATATTTTGTTTTTACAATAAGGGTTCTTTTCCATAAGGGTAATGAGGCACTGGCACAGGTTGCCCAGCAAGGTGTTGGATGTCCCGTCCTTGGAGACACCCAAGGTCAGGCTGGACAGGGCTCTGAGCAATCTGATCAGTGGGTGTCCCTGTTTATTGCAGGGGAATTGGACTTGATGACCTTTAAAGGACCCTTCCAAGTCAAACAATTATACAATTATAAGATTCTATGAGTATTAAAATCATTTGATTTGTGGTTAGGGAACATTGCTTCCATCTCCAGTGCAACACAGGGCAACATGCATGAACTGCCACTGGTTATGTTTTTAACCTCTGCTGGCAACAGGAAAGCAGCCTCCTCACTTTAATATGTCATTTCCTGACACCAAATACCTTCTGAAAGATTTTATGACAAACACTGTGCAGCTCAACAGGTGTACTTCTATTGTGAAAGTGCATCTTAAAAATCATTTTATATAGTCCTTATTTTATTATAAAATATTATATAATGCCTCCTGTAATTGTGGACATCGATATTCATCTGTTTAATAGGTAATAAAATTTACCTCTGTCTCTAAATGTGTTATAGCTCATAGCTTGAGAGACAATCTGCAAAGCCTAAGACTTCAGCAGAGTAGACGAGGGTTGAAATGCCTTGCTCACAGATCATAAGAAGTTGCTCACATGGTACTCATGGTTCTTCAGTGACTGAATGCCTAACCCCAGTGCTGACATTTCCTGGCTTTTCACTGCTTGACTTCACCACCTTCCTGTACATTTAATACCACAACTTCCCTTTAAAACCCTCTGAAAAGCATACGGTGCTGGAGTAGGGAGAAAAGCTGGTCTCTCTAAGAGACGTCTTCCAGAGATCATCTCCAGGGCTGAAGTATAGAGGATAGGTTTTGCAGAGTACAACAGAGTCTTGAGGGCTAACAACACTATCTCAGGTCCTTTTTCCAAAAATTACTGGATGATGTCACTGTGAGAAGATGGGTTGCAATCGATCAATAATTGCATCTAAACATTCTCCCCAGTATGGGTCTAATGGGCGCAGTCTTCTAGCAATGATCTTCACAGGGTGCAAAGCAGGACTTTATCTGGCACCAGAGGCAGTTTAATAATACTTACTAGTACTATTATATTTCCCATATCTTATACATGCATGTTAATAGGTGTGGGTTAACATAGGCCCACTGAATTGTCAAAACAGTATTGATTTACTCCAGGTAAGATCGGACTTGGAAGTCAAAAGAGCAGATGTGTAATCAAACAATCTTGTTCCTAGGGAGATAATTCTGCAATCACTCAAAAAAAAAAAATACTAAAAAAGCACTGGAAAAGCTTATTTGTTTTATCTCTCAGTGATTATTTTGCTTGGTAATCAAAAACATCCTGTGTTAAGTCTGACAAGAATTAACTTAGACTTTGGCAAATACTGGTGATTTCCTTCACGTTCTCCTCTGATAAAGGTAGTCTGACTTTGATATTGCTTAAAGCAGTCACAGCCTTTGTTCTTCAGAAATGATAAAGCATTTCTAATTCTGAGTTTTATAATACTACAATATGGAGAGACAGATTTTATCTTAATAACATCTATATTATGATAAAGAACCAGCTACATGACAGGAAAGTGAACATTTCAGTTCATCTACAATTCTCCATCACATCAAAAGACACTACATGTGAGAATGATATGCTAAAACTTTCCATTATGCAGTTTGGAAACACATATATTTATTCCAAAGGCATATTGTTAACAGTAACCTCAATGGTTGATCTAGATAATGTTTCACAGCTAAAATTGATACTTTAATTACAGTGTAATAAGATACTAATCTTATTTCTGTGCATCTTCTAAGATATTTCTGAGAGCAACACACTGAACATAAGGAGCTGTTCCTGATACAATAATTGCAAATAATAGCATGAACGCTATCCCTCCCAGCTATGTTGTGACACCTGAAGTGTTGTTAGTATTTAATGCAACCAGTGATGAAATTGGATAAACTCAACAAGAATTCTATTTCTAGGAAAAGGTAATAATTTCTGTGAAGGAACAGTGTATCAGACTGAACCATTCCACATCCAAAGAAAGAATTAGCCATTTATTCTATCTAGAACAAAATAACCACTGGGTCCACCACATCTTCCAGTAACAGAGGGTATGAAAATAAACATAATGATCCATATGCATGTGTGCTTTCTCTTAATACACACATTAATAACAGCATGTTTTTACTTTAAATATACCTTTCTCACACGTATGCACTTTCATTCATATAGATGAGGTCTATACTCATGATGGGCCCAATTCTGCCTACCTTGGTCATACGGAGAAGCAGCTCATCCTGCAGTAGTCCCACTGAAATTAAGCACAGATAGTGCTCTTCCATCCGAGTATGGTGGCAGATTCCACCTATATATAGCACAACTATATTTATCTCCCTCTTAAGTGGTTAATTTAGCTCTGTATCACTGAATTAAATATAAATTATCTGCCAGCACAAAAGCAGCTTGGGAACAATTACAGCCCCCTATCTCCCCCCACCCCAAATATGCTAAATTTCAATGTGTAATATGCAAATCCTAGGGGTTTTTTACACCAACCAAGTTGAATACTTAATACCAGACAAGAAGAAAATCATAGTTTAACATACACCAGTAGATGTAATAAATAATGAACAGCACTAACAGCTTAACATCATAAGGAAACAGATGGAAAACTTCCCTCCAGAGATCATTGCATCTAGTATTAGAGAATGAGTTTCTGGACGTGCACAGGGTGAACAGTTCAAGTCTGAATTACAATGAGGTTTGTAACACTTTTTTATTATAAGTGTAGGAATTTCATGTCTTCCTTTTAGAAAGTACTGCTATTATAACATTCATCTGTTTCACTGAAGACGTGAAAAGAAAAAGGCAAAATCTTAAGCTGCTAAAGCGTGCATAGCACAATCAAATCAAGATCTCGCTCTGGGAGTACCTTCACGGGGTTTGCAGAATATAGCAGGGCTACAATGCCATCATCTGTCCGGGAGAAGAAACAGAGCCCAGCTGGGGAGCTAAATCTTTGCTGACAGCATTCGGACACGTTACTCAAAAACACCAGCAAGTCAATAGCTATTCTATTAGTAGGTGAATGACTATTATGCCTTTAAAGAACTATAACAAAGCAATACCCAGTCTGATTCTGTGTTAACATTTCCTTTCTCACATAACGTGGCTTGGTGGCATGCTTCAAGTGCTTTACAAGCTGTGAATACAAAAAGCAGATTTCTCTAAAAAGAGAAGCATATTTGTTTAGTTTGAATAAACCATGCTGGAAAAGTGAACTAATTGTCAGATTTTGAAAGCATTCATTTCCTTTTTGTTTTGGTATGTGGTGCCCAAATAGCTTACACCCACAACATGTAACTTCCACAATGTACGCTTCCACTGGAAGCTGCCCAGCAATAAAGGATATCATGCTTGAATCCTTCACTTACTCTCCTCTCAGTAAGCACTTGAACCCATGGCACAGCTCCTTTCACTCCCAAATAAGAATGTGTGCGCATGTACATACAGCATGAATTACACTGGATCCTCTCTTTCTCACTTCCCATCACAGCAGTTTCAAAGTGCAAAACTCCCCCTCTAAACAGACTCTTTCCAATGTCTACTATAACAGTAGCTACGTGCCATGTACACAGCCACGTTGTGTATAGATTTCCATGCCAGCACTAATAAGCACAGCTTCTCAAGAAGGTGGAATTTTTGTCCTTACTTCCTTCCTCCATCCTCTTCACACTCACCTCATCCATGCTGCAGGCTGCAAAAAATGCACAACAACTGAATGCGCTCCCAGAGTCTCAAAAGCCCATTGCAGTAGAGCTTGCCCAAGCCAGCTGAGCTCCTGTCTGCTCTGTCAACTGTTCAATAACATTGCCTCCAACATTAGACGGATGTGGAGACCACTCTTTCTATTACTGCTTAGGATATATCAGCATAACTGGAGCTTGTATTGATTTTGAAGCCAAAACTTCGAGATGACTAAAACTCCAGGGCAACCGTAGGGTCAGCCAGAACACCTTTGGTAATAACACGAGGAGCGGAAGTTGATATTCTCCTGACAAACCCGCTAAGCTTAGAAATGTCTAGCACTCATTACATTACAGGCAATGCTGGCCAATAATTTCAGGTTGCTGTTCCAAGACACAAATTACTTCCAAATGCAGGACTACACAGAAATGAATGGAAGAGGTCCAATAACAGAACGTAAGAGACACCAAAGAGTTATTTCAACAAGAAGACTACTCAATAATTTTATATCACACGGTTTGATACTGAATCCAATAACTCTCCATTGCAGCACTGTAATGCACAGGCACACAGTTACAGCCCATTGCAAAGAGAGGGCTAGTGATATATTCACATGGAGCATAAAAAATTTGTAATAAAAAGTGGAACAACTTTCCTAAAAAAACACAACCACCCTACGTCCTCCATCTCAAGTTTCCCCACCTCTCCCTGCTAAAGAAGTGGCCTGGCCATATGTACACCCTCAATGGGGCTAACATGGAGTCCCTGGTGGCTGAGGAGCTTGGAGCCACCTCCACAGTTTCTTTCTGAGGAAATTCAAGGTTTATACCAGGAGTTTCTCCTAAAACTTAATGGAGTCAGTGAGTTTTATGTCAGACCCTGGCACAAGCTCCAGGATCAGGCTCAAGACTGTAATGAGGGCATTAGTTGTCATTTTCTTAAGGCCCTGACTTGTCTTGTACCTTGATGAGGTTAAAACCAGCATTCTTTCTATGCTCATCACCTAAGGCCCTAGAGGCAATCCCGGTCACCATCTTCACAGCATGACAGGGTTTCTGATGCATCACATACTTTCAGATCACACAAAATTTCTTTCCAGTTTTCCCTCTTAAAACCAGCTTTGACAAACAAATCCCATGTGGCATTGCTGGTGGCATCTAGCATGATAACCAAATGAGCTGATACAAGAGAAAGGCCTTATGGAATATGGTGAGTTGTAGCATGTCAGACTGATGCCAGAAGCAAAGATTTCCTTCTTCCTTGCTCTTCCTTGCTATCTCTTTGAAGCTTTGAATAAGAATAAAAAGGTTCTTTCGCTTTTGTTCTTCCTTTGGATTCAGAGGACAAGTTACATTTTTTAAGTGAGATTTGGGTACTTTGCAACCAATCTAGATGAAACTGGACTCAGGAGCTTGTCCAGAAACCCTGCTTGGCACAAAGAGAAAAATTTTCCCCATTACATTTGAGGCTTTTCAAGGAAACCACATATTTTGTGTCTGAGGTTTGCTTTTGACCTTTCTCTTTTCCTTAGGCTATGACACATTACCCCACAATAGCTGGATTTATTGTTTATTAACTTAAAACCCTTTAGAAGTGAAGTATTTTTTTATATAGTTTTGGGAAACCCTGGAAGATGAGGAAAAGGAATGACCAGAAAGAACACCAGGGAAATAAATCTTTGAAGGCTGAAACAAAATACCGCATCTGTTAGGGGAGGGAGCTTGATACTAAGCAGAGCCTTGCTTCACCTGACTGGCTAAGAAAGTGGTGTTTAAACCACTAACCAGGTGGATTTACACCCTCCAGCATACACTGCACAGCCAAGCACGTGTCAGCCTGTGGCTACAGGGACTGACAAAAACAGGGCAAGGGCAGAAGCCAAAGGTTGTGCTTATGCGAGCAGTTTCTCTGTGTACAAACACTGTGACCAGATCCTTCATTCTTTTGCAAAGAGATGCCAAGAAAGGCGAAAGGCTGAAAAAAGAAGAGAAGCCAGCAGCAGTAATCCCAAATTCAAAGACATTAAGTGAGACACTAAGGTGCTAGACTTCACTGGGAAGGAGGAAGGGGAAGAGTTCAGGTCATGCAGCATCACTGACTCATCTCTCTTTGGGCATAGCTGGGTATCTGCTACTCACAGCAGGGATTTAACACTAGCAGAAGGAACACTCACCCTTACTGCCTTTTCCCATTAAAATGAATAAGGTCATCTTCCCATTGACTTTTGTGTTTCACTTATTTAAATAGTGACAAATTAAGTACAGTTTTGCACAAGTTCAGGTCCGAACCATGCTGAGCTGTTGGATAAGGTCTGACCTACTTAATGCAGAGCGAGGGGTGTTTATCCAAGAACAGGATCCTGACCCACTTTCATGCTGGAACAGCACAGATACAACTTATTGAATATGTGTTCATGTTGGCTTTGTAGTCTTAAATCATCAAAAAGCATTTTGTAGCCATTAGATCACAAATATTCCATGTTCCTATTATAAAAATATCAGCGTGAACCATTTTCAGAGTCCTCCATTTTCAAAGCTCTTTACTATTATTATTATTAATTATTTATGGTACTACTGGGTCCAGAGAGAACAGTCAGGATTAACTCCCTATAGTGTGAGGTTCTCAGAAAACACAGAAAATGTAAATATTAGTTAATTTATGTATTTACTAGCCGTGTCTCTTCCCAGCTACCCTCAGCATGCCGGAGTGATGCATTGTCTTACAGAGCCATACATGCAATCTGGAATTTAAGTTTTACAAATTGTGCTCTGAAGGAAAATATTTCTCCCAACCCAATCCTGATGACTGCATGGGGAGCCATGGAGCCTATATGATGTCTACTTGACACCCAGCTGAGGAAGGCCGTCTCCTGATGAGAAAGAGATGAAAGGGGGTCAAGCAGCAGACAGGGCACCAGACTGCATTCCAGCACTGCGGGTCTCCTTCCACCTTCTCCAGCATCTTTGCCCTGTGCACCCTGAGCATCACCACTCTCCCATCACACATTGCAATCTGTTGACTGCTTTACCAATCCATTCTCCATGTGCTGCTGAGGGCTCAGAAACCATACCTCAAGACAAGTGCATTAGTTCAAATTTCCCCAGGGAGCATCGCTTGCCCATATGACATCCCATCCTGCCATGTCTTGCATGCAAGGCTCTGAGTCAAAGGTAGCAGGGCAACTTGTGAGAAAAATAATCGCATCTTCTGCAGGCAAAGTGCTTCCCATTGAACGTGCAGCATAAGTTGCTCATGTGCACCACTTATCCCACTATGTCTATAGAATAAATTATGCTCAAGAAATTTGCTCTCAATGGCCTCTTTCAGATATAAGCAATGAGTAAGATAAAACCTGCCACTTTATGTCAAGTCACACTCGTCAAGTACAGATTTAGTAATAGTAATGCTTATCTTTTATGTAGCACTTTACATTTTCCAGTTGCTGCACAGAGATTAATTAATCAGTTCAACATATATAAGCCAGGCCTAAAGAACACATTGAAGGACTGACAGATGCCTCCACTGCTACAACAGCACAAAGGCAACCGTCTGGCCAGCAAATGAACAGGTACGCTGAATTGAATAGGAACACGGCACTGGCAATCTGTTGAAATTTAAGTGGCACCACGTTAGCTCAGAGGTCTTGCTCTTTTCCAACAGAAAAAAAGGCATGTAGTAAGCACCTCCCTCTCTTGTGACTGGCAGAGTTACTAATTCTTAAGCTGGGAATTAAGAAATAAAGATAGGCGGATCTTCTTCCAGCTTTGTGGCACCCTGTTTTAAAGTCATAAAATCACAGAATGGTTTGGGTAGGAAGGAACCTCACAGCCCATCCAGCCTCAAACCCTGCCATGGGCAGGGCTGCCCCCCACCAGTTTAGGCTGCCCAGGGCCCCATCCAACCTGGCCTTGAGCCTCCAGGGATGGGGCACCACAGCTTCTCTGGGCAGCTGTGCCAGCGCCTGTCTGCACTCTGAGTGAAGAATTTCCTCCTCACATCTGACCTAAATCTGCCCTTTTAGTTTAAATCCATTCCCCCTTGTCCTAACAGACTGTGTAAAATTTGCCCTCCCTCCTGCTTGTAAGATCCCTTCAAGTACTGGAAGGCTGCAATGAAGTCTTCCCAGAGCCTTCCAAGCTAAACAATCCCAGTTCTCTCAAGCTTTCCTTTTTCCTGGGCTGCCCAGGGAGGTGGTGCAGTCACCATCCCTGGAGGTGTTCCAGAACCGTGTGGATGTGGCACTGAGGGACGTGGCCAGTGGGCACGGTGGGGGTGGGCTATGATTGGACTGAGTGATCTGAGAAGTCTTTCCAACCTATATGATTCTATGAAGCTTCATGAATGCAGTGATTTTCATCTCAAACTTCTTCCCTTTCTCGGGAGTGCTTGTGCACCTCTTCTTTCCCCAGTCCATGCTGTAAGCTGCACAAAGACAACTTAAGCTAGGGACATGCCCTGTGCTTTGCCCCAGCTTGTCTAAAGCAGAAACAAACAAACAAACAAAAACACCATGAAACAATCAACCTCTACAAGAACTCACTGACATTTTTATTCTTAGGGACTTTCTTTTTTTGTCATCTGCCTTCCCAGTATCTTCAGAAATTATAGAAAGGCATTAATATGCGCATGTGTGATTATTCCTACCCATACACCTGTCATATGTTTGCTATGTGAAGAAAAGCCTTACGCTGAGCACGTGTAATGTGCTCAGATGTGCTAAAACTGAACAATTCATGAAAGTGCAATGCCAGTCTTGAAAGTATCACTTGAATGAAGAGTCAAAAGAGTTATGAAACTAATAAATGTGAGGCTCCTTTTATTTGTCTCTCAGTTTCTGAGTCCTGAAGTCTTCACTTCGGGACACTTAAACTCAGCCAATGAGAAGAGCAGCCCAACTGCTATTTGAAGTGAAAGATGATATTCTCCCATAATCAAAAGACTCCAGAAAGAGAGATTGTTTGAAAAAGTATCAATTAGCCTGAAACTCATAAAAAGAGCTGCCAAAAACTCTCAATTTTCCAATTTTTGACACTGTGCTTGTTTACATTTTTATTCACACAAGCTCACTTGCACTTGATTACCAAGGCACTTCTGTTGGCTGCAGGCATTTTCTCTTCTTCTTGCATTTACTGTTACCAAAATCTCTCCTGAGATGGGAACCATAGAGCTGCCTACAACTCTTAGCGGTGCTCAGTTCATGGAAACTGGTGACTTTGTCCTGAAATCAATGCTCAGGCACTTGGAACTGTGCTGTTAGGAGACCCTTTGGTGCTTCAAATCAAAATCCCTTAGGTTATGGAGGTGTTCAAGGCCAGGTTGGTTGGGGCCCTGGGCAGCCTGAGCTGGTGTGGGGTAACCCTGCCCATTGCAGGGGGTTGGGGCCAGGTGGGTTTTGAGGTCCTCTCCAACCCAAACACTGTAGGATTCTGTGATTCTATGATTCTATGATTCTATATCTAGAAAGGACCATCAATTTTGTGGCTGTTTCATATATGAAAAAATATGAAATGCAACAAAGAAAAACCATAGAGCCACTTTTAAAACTCTGTGATTCCCCTATGTACAGCTGAAACAAATGTTCCTCCCATCTTTTTCCCACTCATGAAAGATGCCCCCCCAGGCCTGTCAGTTAAATTCAGTAAAGTCCTTATTATCACACTTCACTACATCTCAGGATGAATGAGGAGAGCTGTGCAAACACTGCAGCTATCTTTTTTTTATTACAGCTGCAGCCACTCCCCAGAGACGTTATTAATGTCCATGGCTCTTGCACAGAGCCGGCGTACGCTGGCATCTGATTGCTATTCAGATCAGCAGCCTCACACAGCCTGTCTGTGAACCAACACATCAGTAGGCACATAAAGGGCTCTTGCTGCGGGCTGAACAAGTTCCTAGGGCTGCCATCATCAAAAGCTAATAGCAGCATGATTGCCAAAATTTTGTGAAAATTGTGCTAAGTCGAAGCAAAACAAAACCCAAGGTAGGGGATGTGCTTTCCCTGGCCAATTTATTATGTATTGCTGCTCAGCAATACCCTTTGTTCTTGCATGTGGTAGTTACTCTCCATTTATAGCTCGCCTGGGTGTATCATTCGAAAAGAAGATATATGTTGTTCCTTAGGAACATGGGAGCACATTAAGAACATGGGAGAACGTTGTTTCCTGAGGAAGGCCCTAGTTTGATGAGTGGCAGCTATGTGAGGTAATTCGGGTGTAAAGCAAAACCCTTGGGGTTTGTGCAGGGAGAAATCTGATGTGTGGAGTTACCACTCAGCTCACCTTTCCCGTGGGTCAGGGAAGGTGCTTGTCTTGCCAAAACAGAGCTGCCCACCAGTAGCTTGGAATTACATACTGCCTTGTGTCAGCAGCTTCAAACTGGAAACCCCATTCTCTGTAATCTATACCCTTGGCACAGGTATGTATGTGGTGCATAGATAAAGATCCCAAGTTGGAAGGGCCCCTTAAGTATCAAGTAGAACTCCTGGCTCCAAACAGGGCAACCCAGGGAAAGACAGTAAATGACCTCAAAGTCACCAGCTCAAACCTCTTCCATGCCCTGTTCTGCTGTTTCCAGCAGTGCCATGGGTAGCTACAGATGCCTCGTAAGTGCAAACCTCAAAAAGAAGCTATTTTACTGCAAAGAGAAATGCAGGACTTGGCTGGCTGTGTGCATGAGATGTACAAAAATGTGTGAGTGTGCAACTGTGATCCTCATGGAATGCAGGAGAAGTCCACATACATATGAGAATGCACTTCAGGACTAAGGAGGCCTGTCACTGGAACTGGAGCAGATGGGAGGAAATGTACCATTCTCTGTAGTGATGGATACCATGCATTCATCACTGATTATTTCTTTATAACAGACTCACAGACTGTATGTAGATCGAGAATGAGATAAAAAGTCACACCTTCTCTTTTTTAGTCTCCACGATAAGTACTAACCACAACTCTCAGCCTGAACCTGTTTTGCATCGTTGATGTACATAGGAGGAAGCTGATCTCTGACGCTCTCCTGAGTAGGGCTTTGCACAGCATAAAACGCTCCTGGCCTATCACAAACTCTTCCTTCCCCATAGCTGCCTATTTCCACAGCCCTGGAAGGACTGGAGTCACCCAAAATGCCATGAATCCTCCCTTGCCCTGTTCTGAACCAGTATTTCACTGCCTCTTTTCCCCCTTTCTGTATGTAAATACATTCCCCATGAGAGTTCTGTGAAGGCTTTCAGGAAATCTGAGCAAACAGTTTTGTCTGCCTTGTGACAAGGATGTGCTGCATCTAGATGCTATGAAAAAGTGCCTGGAAGTATCAGACAGAGAATATTACCATTTGCATATCCACATCGCAAAACCACTTACATTTGCTTTTAAAGGCCTTGTGAGTCTTCTTCCCTTCTGGTAAGAAGCACAAATACATAAAAATGACCTCAAAGTGGAGGATGAAAGGTTTCGATAGAATTCTTCCGTTACGAATAGAGAGCTAGCTATGTTTCCAAACAGCAATAAGCAACATACAGATTGAGGTATTATTTATTTATAATATCAATTGCAAAAAAATCACCAAGCCCTCTTTGGAAAGGGTTTTGCTCAGAGAACAATGTGTTTTCTTGGAAAAGTTTTACTTGTTAGGCACTTTGGTACAATTACTTAATCATGCACAGTGTGGCTGAGTTGCACCTAAAATTGATACTTTCCATAATAGTGTCTCATTATCAGTGATTCATGGGAGAGGTGATGCTGTGATAATTAGTGCTTTATGGGCAAATGGGCCACACATTCTTTAAGTAGTCCACTTCCCTAACAGTGATTTATTTAAGTGGTTGGTTTCTGATAGCCATGTAAATAAATACATGCTAATGGAACACAGCGACTGTGCTTCTGTTGACAGGTTTCTGTGTCTTACCATAAAGCAGCTGAAGAACTAAATCTGCATATACAAATGCATAATGGTTCAAGGCTTTTATGTGTTTTTGCAGGAGCAGAATTGACTGAATGTACAGAAAGATGCAAATTTCCCATCTCCTTCAATTTTTACCTCCAGGGCTGGCTTCAAAGTTTACTTTTTAGCTTAGATATTTGGAGAGGATGATGTTGGATGACTGAGCGCCATGGTGCATCTGCTGATGGCCTACTGTTGGTATGGAGGCTGGCTTCCCCTCCCACTCCATTAGTACACTTTGTTGGCTAAGTATGCTCTACTCTTTGAGCAACACCCTACCCAACTGATCCCACATGGTCAACAAAAGCAGGGATTTTGTCACTGACCGCCATCACAGGAAGGGGTGAAGCAAGTGAGGCTGGCTCAGCTTTTCCACTTTGTCATCCCCTGATCACTGTGAGACAGCCAAAATGAGGGCTCACATGCACCCCTTGTTCTATCAAATCAAGTAAAAACCGCAAATAAGCTCACCAGCAACAGCAACAACACTCCAGAATTTTTCTGTTGCAATTATGGTGCCATGTAAACACAGCTTCAGCTTCAGCTTCGCAGTTTATACCGCTTACGGAAACTCCTGAGACATGCATAATCTCATTGAGCAAAATCCTAGACCCACGCAAGTAATTAGCAAAACTCCTACCGGTTTCTACAAGCAGAATTTTGCCCACCGCGAGTAGTTTCTATTTAAATTCAGAATCCAAGCATGAATATAGAAAATTAAAGAATATTATTACAGCTGTAATAAAAAATGCATAAGTACATTCATGTGCTTAGAAAAAGGAAATAAAGGAAGGATATTTACTAATAGAATGCATAACAGTTTACATCTGCTATTATAGTTACAGGGAATTAGACCAGATGTTGGAAGTCTGCCATCTTTTATTTTGTAAGATGTATGTAATCTGGCACGTCAATTAAAATATGTTCAAAATATGTAAATTTCTTCTTCAGCATTGTAAACTTTCTTTGACACGGTGGCTGAGTCATGCTTGTCTGAATCACTCCGAATTTTTTGCATGACTTTAGTCATCCTTCATTCCCTGCGGCTGTAAAGAAGAGCGGTTCCTTGGCTGTGCCAGCCCGGAGGGCACGAACTGACATTCAGAGGCTGACAGGCAGAGTGCGATGCCCTTCCCCTGTGCTTGTCATTAACCTGTGTTCTCCCCGGGGGTAGAAAGCAGTTTCTTCTCAAAGTGAAAACAGCAGCAGGCTCTTTTTACTCCTATAAAAGCATTTGATGAACATGTCCTCTGACTAGACAGAGGAACAGGGAGCAGTGTAAGAAATGGCTATTATCAGGTAGGCCCTGTACCTTAAGCCCCACCAAAACATCTTTCAGAATTTGAAAGTACCTAAATATAATCAAGAATATCAAGCTGCAGGACTCGGAATTCTTTGAACACTCAACAATTTAATTTATGATCTAGACAGGGCCAGGAGACCCTCATGATAAACTAAAACCAACTGCAAGGTATTGCACCTGGGCCAGGGTAACCCCTACTACCAGTACAAGGATGGAGCACAGCCCTGAAAAGAAGACCTGAGGGTACAGGTGGATGGCAAACTGGTCATGAACCAGCAATGTGCCCTCACAGCCCAGAAAGCCAACTGTATCCTGGTCTGCATCAAAAGAAGAGTGGCCAGCAGAGCAAGGGAGGTGATCCTGTCCCTCTACTCTGTGCTGGTGAGACCTCACTTGGAGTACTGCATCCTGATGTGGAGTCCTCAGCACAGGATGGACACAGACCCGTTGGAACGTGTCCTGAGAATGGCCACAAAAACGATCCAAGGAATGGAACACCTCTCCTACGAGGGCAGGCTGACAGAGCTGGGGCTGTGCAGCCTGGAGAACAGAAGACTCTGAGGTGACTTGATAGTGACCTTCCAGTATCTAAAGGGGGGCTATAAGAAGGAAGGAGACAGACTCTTTAGTGGGGTCTGTTGTGATAGGACAAGGGGAAATGGTTTCAAATTAAAGGAGGGGGGGATTTTTACTGGATATAAGGGAGTTGAGGCTCTGGAACAGGTTGCCCAGAGACTTGGAAGATGCCCTGTCCCTGGAGTCATCCAAGTCAAGCTGGTCAGGGCTCTGAGAAACCTGATGTAGCTCTAGGTGTCCCTCTTCACTGCAGGGGAGTTGGACTAGGTGACCTCTAAAGGTCCCTTCTAACCCAAATGATTCTATTATGCTATTACAAAAGGCTTGTGCTGTGTCTAATCTACAGCACCTTTGCTGAGTGGTCTCCAGTTGGGTTGCACTTTTCTTCAGATACAGTGCCCTGAAACTGACATTGCCTTCCAGCTGAGCCCATGACAGTGCTGAAAAGAGCTGAAATATTACTTTGGCTATTTCTACGTACGTGCATGAGCATTAGGTTTATTTTTTTCACTATAGCATGACATAGTAATTTCACATTCAGTCTCTAATCCATGACAATTTCTAGATTTTTTGATTTATAGTTCTATTTGCAGAGCTGGTCTCTCTCCAGCATCAGCGGTTTGTGCTTAAGACATTTCCTTGTTGAATGCATTTTTTTTCCTTTTTTCTTTCTTCTTCCTTTTTTTTTTTAAGGTCGTATCTCAAAGACATGAAGCAATTTGAAGCCTACCCCAGCACCACAGAGGGTCCTCACCCCTTGCTGCTGTCTGTAAATGCGGCTGGGCTCATTCCCGAGTCCATCATCAGCACCATTGCTTTGGCTGCCAAAGACAGCAAGCAATCACAGAGCTAAGGCAGTCTCCTGCTGAGCCCTTCTTGATCAAAACTTCCATTTTGATAATGAGCTAATCACCAGCACTCCCTGCGTAACGTTTTCCAACCCATTTTGTGCCCACCATGCCATAGATCTGTCTAGACCACACACTTGCCTGTGAGCGCTCCGTGTGAGATGCTGTGACCAGACATGCATTTGCTTCTGTCAGCGAGATCTGTCACCCTGTCACTTAAGAAAATAAGAGCAGTTCGACAAATCCATGTTGGCATTTTCTCTTTCCAGGTGTTTGATTATGTGCTTCAGCATTTTTACTGGAGTTGGCGTTGCACTGATTGGCACATGCGTCCCCAGATGCTCACTGCCAATAGCCGGGGGTGGAACGAGATGATCTTTAAAATCCCTTCCAACCCAAACCATTCTATGATTCCCCCTGTCCTCAAATACAGGCACCCTATTGCCCCTTTCTAGTCCTTCAGGAGCTCAACATCTGCAAATACTTACAGGAAATCCCCAAGGACTCTGAAATCTCAGCCCCCCAATTCTTTGAGTGTCTTAAGATTTAGACCATAAGGTCTAGACAAATTTGAAAGCATCATATTTATTTAGAAAGTATGTGTTAACCTGGTGCTGTGAACTTGCTTGGAGGGCTTGTTTATTTTCAGTGCTATATTAGTTACATAAATCTCTGTTTTATGCTCCTGCATGAAAACTTAGCTGCTGTATGAGACTGTATACAAAGACTGAGTCACTTCCTTTGAGACACACTGTGTTAAAACATGGGATGAGTGTCTGAGATCTCCATTTTGTTGTGGAGAGCTCAAATAAAGAAATCTTCCAAGAACAGCTGGCAGAAAATATTTGTAATGAGAGCTGCCAACTTCTAGAGGAAAGTGGCTTTTTTATTCAGGGGCACCACTGAGACAGACTGAGGAGACAGACTGCACTGGATTTAGAAAATGAAAATCACCCAAGTGGACAAGGCTGTAAAAACTAAGTAATATGAAAAATGAGTCCTGTAACCCAGCAGCACCTGCATCTGGCAATCTCATTCATGACTTCTGCAGGAGATAAACCTTCTTGCTCTATCAAATAAACCCCGTAATTACATTGCTTAAGTAGGATATTAAGTGGCATCATATTAAGCCATTACATGACCCTTGTCATCATCAGCCCTGCCAGGCAGTGAGGAGAGATGTTGCTCCCTGCTGATTTCTCTGGGTATCTATTTAAACATACTGTGGTAATTAGAAACATCTAAATAAATGCCTGGCCAGGATTACAAGGGCTGAATGTAATAAGCCTTTCTTTCTTGTGGCTACAATGCCTGTACCTGCTGCTGTTGTGTGCACACATCCTCTCCGACGTCCCTCGTCTGATATGGTCTGAAGCTCTGTGAGGTAAAAAAGCAGAGAGGTTCAAAGGAGGCATCCTTTTCCTGCTCCCTATTGATACTGCTTCTGCCACTGGCGAACAGGATCTTTCTACATGGCTTAAAAGACAAATCTGCTAATTCCCTCTGCTTCACTCCTTCATGCTTTTCTCTAAAGGGAAACCTGCAGGTTTCAGAAGCCAGCTTCATTCTAGGCATCCTTCCTAATTACCTGAACCACCACCATTAAATGCAGCACAGATATTGATCACTATCATGAATGTTGCTTTTCTAATACTCAGCGGCTCTGAATCAAACTGTGCCACAGATGTTGATTTCAGTGGCAAAGCATATCAGAGTGCACACCACAAATCCTCCTGCCTTACAGTAACTAGCTGAACAAAAAAATGTCACTTCTAAATCCTGTCCTCCAGCTCTATCTAAGCAATTATTATTAGGGCAGGGGCAATACTGGGCACCTAGTCCTGGGAAAAGTTTCCTCCTTAGGAAGGAGAAATGCCTTGCTGACCGGGAAAGGTGATTGGGAACACAGTGCCAGACTGGACTGACTCCCAGATTCAGGAAACTAATGGCCCAGAAAGGTGCGTGCTCAATTTTCAAACCAACACATCTTTCACTCAATTGTTAAAAGCAGAATATTTCCTCACTTTGCACAGGAAAATCACCACAAAAGGGACTGCGTCTCTGCTCCCTGCTGCCATCCTTGCTATTCTCCCACTCACAGTATTTACAATTTCAATGCCCTAGTTTGGGTTCTGCTGTGTTTTCAGCTGCTGTAAAAAGCATTCAAGAGCAAGCTCACAACAAGCTGTGGCTAATGCCACTGTCCAATAATTGTAGTGGTGGACACAGAGCTTGCAATAAAACTTTTTTAATTTTCAATATGAAAAAGTCATAGGCATCAAGGATCTTTGTCAAAAGGAGTGTTTGAAGATTTCGAGACGTAAGAATAGATGTCTGTGTTTAAGGCCTGGTTCTACATAGGAGAGCTACAAGATGTTTCAATAACAAAGCAGCTTTGTACTCCATAGCCAGAGGCCAACCCAAGGTGGGCTGCGGCATGCAAATAATACAAATGATTTTGCTTGAACTATTGGAGAAAATCATACTGTAAGCATTTGCTTGACAGCAATTTTGACATTCATGTACTGTCTGCCCATTTCATGACCGGTTTCTATTCCAGGTCATTGGATTGAGTTCTATCCATGAAATGGTCCAAACCAGACATGGAGCACTACAAAATTTGGCCAGTGTTCTACCTTGGCATCTTTCTCTAGCACCAACAGACGGCAAGATAGGACAAGGGGTAATGGTTTCAAATGAGAAGGGATTTATATTGGATACGAGTTTTTTACAATAAGGACAGTGGTGCACTAGAATATGTCACCCAGAGGTGGTGAATGCCCTATCCCTGGAGACACCCAAGGTTCAGGCTGGATGGGGCTCTGAGTGACCTGATTTACCTGTAGGTGTCCCTGTTCATTGCAGCGGGGTTGGACTAGATGGCCTTCAAGCATTCCTTCCAACTCAAATGATTCTGTGATTCTATGACACATCACCTCTAATGCTTTACAGCGCAAGAGCTGCTCTGGAATAGCTCATCTGTTGGCCTTGCTTTCCTGAGTAAGTTTATTTCTTCTGAATAATCACAATCTTCTGGATATACAGTGGCTTTTCTTCAAATAGTGTATCTCAGTGGGACATATTCCCCAGCAGCTACTGGGAGAGGATGTAGCCTGCAGTAATTATTATAGCCGGTTTGCTCAGGTGGATAAGGTTGGTAGAGGTGTCGAATAGAAATGCTTTTGGACCAACTTACCTAGAGGTTAAGGAGCAATTTTGCTTGGTATGGAGTGGAAGATATTACCTAAGTGCTTTCCATACATACACAATTGACACTGAAAAAAAAAACCAGTCTATTTTTGTCTCCCATAGCCAGCCCCTCAATCACAGTATAGAATTACTTTGGTCCAGCTATTGCCTGCCCAGAGAAGGGCCTATATTCATTCCACCTCCAGGGTTTCCATTAACACAGCAGTTACACTGTCATTTGGGCAGAAAGCCCAAGTCAAAGCACTGCTTCATTTGATCTGCATCTGTCCTAAAGAAATATCCCTCTTCTCTTTCCATCCTGCTTCCCTCTGAGAAAGCTGGCTGCTGTTTCCGTGAGGAATGACTGCCTCCATTTGACAGCAGAGCACTTTGAAGCACTCATGCTAAGCAGGTAGCACTGCTGCTGCCACGAATTACTGTCTACAGCACATTACAGTGACATCCTTGCTTTTCTTTTCCATTTCATAAGAGGATCTAAAAAGGAAAGGAGCCCTTGTGCGCATGGCAGGGTTCAAACATGCTGCCTTTTTGTGCCACTTTCAAGATAACAGAAAGCAATTTTGTTGGAAGAGAAGAATGCTCAAATAGCTCAGATCCCACTCTCCCCCAGCATCCAGTGTTATGGAATTTACAGTCAGCACCTCTACTTCAGGAGGACTGAACATCTGACATTCCTGATGTCTCGGTTCAAAACTTTCCTTTTTTTTTTTTTTTACACCAAATTTCACTGTTGGGATACCAGGTTATTATCTCATAGAACCTGTCTTGAGGGGAATTTGTGGCCTGACACCCTAACGGGTGCTGTTACTTCTGGCAAGTCTCACAAATTGTCCCCAGTCCATGTATCTTTTTAAGTGACAAAAAAGCCCCTGCTAGGACAAGGAATCTGTAACGCAGAGAGGTTGCTGTTCTCTGCCACCCCAAGTAAGTGCTAATGAAAATCTCAATGCTTATTTATGTATGGTGTCTGCTGTGGTGTCCTGAGAAATGATAAGCAGAACCTTGAGCATATTCTTGTAAATTCTTCTAATTAAAACATCTAAATTTGCAAAGGTCGTTCTTTGGCAAGCACGACATGGGATAGTCTCTGCATCTTTAAAATATAGGATTCCTGCACCAAATTCAGGAAGGAAGAATTTCTTCTCTCAAAGCAGATAGGAGAGATGTTATGTGAGAAAAATTTATTCCAAATGACCTTACTTTTTCTCTAAGGGAGAATTTATGCCTGGCTCCCAATACGCGAAATAAGATCTATTTCTCTATTGCTAATGATAACAGTGACCTCTTGTGGAGATTTCCTAAATCGAACTCAAACTACTTCAACCCGGCTGTAGTTTCTGGGTCTGTCTGGATGTCATGTCATTTTACGCTTGGTTTTAGCTCTCCTGTTAGAATCACTCGAATTCATAGGCAGATGTCTGATCAACAGTCAACATCCATCAGTGTTTTAAGCTACGAACCAAGCTTTATTACCAAAGCAGCTGAACCTTTTCTTACACTCTACTAAAGGAGCCAGTAGGTTTTGCAGAAAGACACAGTGAATAAACACAGCAGCAGCATCTAATTACTGCTGGAAGATTTACCAGACCTCTGTTGTTAAAAACTTGGTGCTTTGCAAAGAGTGTGCCAACAGCTAGGAGGAAATTCTTTAAACTCATAAAGAAAATAAATCAAAGAAAAAGGAACCAGCAGCTAAGGATGATATCGAAATGGCCTCAGTGAGAGTGTAAATTACAGTAAGAGCATTGATTTTCACTAGAGGTTAAGTGTGAAGTGGATAAGAAGATGGGAATCATGGAGGTGGAAACCAGTGCTGAAAAAAAAGGCTCATGGATCTTTATCCATCTAACTACAAGTGACCTCAGTCCTGACGGAGTTGATACACATATTTTTACTTTTCAGTTTTTACAGTGGATGGGTTTTTATGCATCTGCCCAGTTAGGAATGCTGCCTTTTTAAAACAATGCAATACCAATATGCAAGAAGGATAACCATGTAGGTACCTACAAACCTACCAAGCTGATGTTAACAGTATATAGGACTTCAGAGCATCTCTGGAATGATGAGACCTGGAGACCTGGAGTTAAATGAAAAATGGGGTAAAAACAACAGTGGTTAATCAGATATCTGCATTTCCTTGTTCTAAGAAATTAATTAGTCTCAGTTGGTTTTGGCACAGTCCAGCATGGGATTCTTCCAATAAAGTTCAAGGAAATGGCGATGAATAGACAAATCATAAGGCTTATGGGATGCAGTCATGGCAAGTTGAAAAGACGTTATGAAGCTGCAGATGGTGTCACAAAACAAAGAATGTTTTTTGAATACTGAATGACAAAGTGACTTCTGAGGCAAAAACTGGTTTCCAATAATTTGTTGCAGAAACAAAAGGCTATTTTCATCAGTGATAAGTAGAGGTCATAATTGAATATCAAAGATGGAAAGTTTACATGGGTTGATAGTGATAAGATAAGGGGGAATGGTTTTAAACTGAGACAGGGGAGGTTTAGGTTAGATATTAGGAGGAAGTTTTTCATACAGAGGGTGGTGATGCACTGAACAGGTTGCCCAAGGAGGCTGTGGATGCCCCATCCCTGGAGGCATTGAAGGCCAGGCTGGATGTGGCTCTGGGCAGCCTGGTCTGCTGGTTGGTGACCCTGCACATAGCAGAGGGTAGAAACCAGATGATCATTGTGGTCCTTTTCAACCCAGGCCATTCTATGATTCTGTGAAAGTAAAGCATTAAGCAATTGCTAAAGTCCCAAAGAGATCAACAGATGGATCTGTGCTGCACGCTGGACTTGCATTTCCCTGTGTTGGACATCTCTTTCCTTGGGCAGCCCCTCTGGTGCAATGTCAGAGAACAACAAATAGCAGTATCATAAACTGTATGCTTACCATACATCAAGGCTGGAAGACCTTTTTCATGCATTGGTGAATTTTGTCACCTGATTATTTTTGGCTCTGAAAACTAGATATGTTGCTTTTGGGAATGTGCTGTATTTCAGGTCACTGGGAACATGTATTGTTTCAGGTCATTGTGCCTGATTTGAGTGGGACAGTGCAAACCTGTCCCATCAAGAGGAACAGGGTAGCACATGCTCTGAGCAGGTACACCTGGTATATTCTATATTCTTTTTTTATGGATTGAATCACTTAACCATGCCAGCAAAGTGTCCTGCCACAGCTGGAAAAAGATATGTAGTGCTTTTTCTCAAGGATCAGTCTTGGGAGATGTCCTTTCTTTTTAATAACTTTTGAGGTTTACATAAACAGTAGATCTGTTTTATAGAGATGAATGACATAAGTACAAACAAACTGACACTTGGAAATCATGAAAGGAGGGAAAGAAAGAGAAGCTTACCATGACCTACTCATGGCACTGGGATCCACTAAGGGGAAGATTCAGTCTTCAGGGAGACACATCCAATAAAGGTAAGAAAATAACAGAGCATAATACAGTTCAAATTTCTGGGCACACATAATAAAGACACAGGAACTCAAAAGAGGATCAAGTGCAAAGACGGGCTCCTTTGTCCACTAGAGAAGAGGAGGGAGCTAGCATGAGCAAACAGGAGGATGTTATGGTTACTCTGCGCAGTTACATTGAGCTGAAGGACACAAAAGGAAAAATCTGTAAATCATACCCCACCTTCTGAGCCTAGAAGCTTTTCACCACCTTTGCTTTGACCAGTCACTGTCTGTGGTCAGTAAGGAACTGAAGTCCGCTGATAATGTGAGTAGCCTGAAGTGACTGCAAACATAGTGTCATGAGGAAAAAGAGAGACTAAATACCCCTTCCATATACATCATGGTGTACACATAAGATGCGATTTACATCTATGAAAAAAATAATCTTCTTCATGAACAGCAAGTGAAAAGATACACATGCATGGCTGAAATGAGAAGTCATTTGAAATATGAATTGCTATTTGTTAATGGAGTGTCAGCATGTGCCAACAACTTCCATTGTTAGCACTGGCTGAGTTCTGCCATTGCCATACAATAATCTGATAATTAGAGGGTTTATAGCAGGGGACAGGAGACACAGCAAGCTTTGCAAAATGTTTCTGGTGCTACTTTCTTTATCCAGGGGATACTTATTAACAGTAATAACATCACCAAATAAAAGCAATGAGATAGTTTAGCATCCTGACATTAACCACCATCTGTAGCTTTTTTGCAGGACACTGTGAAATTTAATTGAGTGGTAGTGGGTTTTTCGTTTGCTTTATTTTACACTTGATTCACAGGAAAAATAACACAGATACTCAAGTATATATTCAGCAAAGCAGATAGCTGATAAAACAGCCTAACCACAATATACTCATATTTGTTTTTGTACACATTGTACTGAGCATTGTGAAACTGGGACACATAGTACTTAAAGCATTATACTACACCAGACCATACTCCATTACTGTTTCACTTGGTGGAGGAGGGGAAAAAACACTGCTCATTTTACTTGTTTTTCTTTTTCTGTAATTACCTCTTAACATCCAGCACTTAACATAATTTCAAAATCTCAATATCTCAAAACCTCTCTCGAGTTTCAGAAACATCAGCACAGCACCAAGCCAGCTTTCTGTGCTCCCTTAGCAGCAGCCAGAGGATCAGCATTTCATCTAGCTGGTGCCACCATCCCCACAGCTTCTGATTGGGCCCTCTTGTCATTAATCCCACTCTGTGGCCTTCAGATGTTTAATTACCTTTCTTGAAAGCAAGACATGGCCATTTGCAGCCATATAATCATCCTCCTTTTGCTCAGTAATGTGGTGCCTGTACAGCAGACAGTGGTCAGGGCAAATGAAGTCTGTGCTGCAGCTCATACAGGTGTTCCTTGGAGACCCTACGTAACTCTGAGAAGGAGCTCAGGAAATGAGTCCGCTCCTTCAGGCCAAGGCAGGGGGTGTGGGTGAGAAATCCCTAACAGAGCTGTATTTATTCAGCTATTATTCTGAATCAGAGACACAAAGTTCTCAAGACAGAAGCTGAGATGCAGTGTCCCTGTGACTCCTGTGCAGCACAGAAGTACTGCACCTCCAGGCAATGCTCATTTATTACAGGAGCATAACCACAACTCACTGCTTGGCAGAAAGGGAAAGAGAAACTGTCTTAGCTGGAGCCAGACAGCAGGAGGGATGCAGTGCCAGGACAGCCAGGCCCCTGTCTGGGAGGTACAAAGATTAAAAACAGTGCTGAGTCACTCACATGCCCAGTGGCTGAACACAGCTCTGCTCACACCACTCCCTCCCCCAGAGGACACGTGTCTGCAGGGAGAAAACAGTGGTACAACATGTAATTTCTGCTCTCACATATGGAACACCCGCTGGTGCTCAGAGAGTCAGTCCAGACTGTAAGAGGCTGCTGTGGGAGTGAAAAAGAAAAAAACAGCAGAATTAGGGCAGAGGGAGACAAGAAGGGTCTGTTGGGCTGTAAGAGAGACAAACTGAAGGGCTGTTCACAGGTGCTGAGGCAAAATAGGTGATGCCGCCAGCTGTGCATTGCTCTTAGTTTAGCTTTAAAATGGGGATTTTTGAAATCCCACTGTGAGACATCTTTCTGCCTCTGCTGGCAGAGATAGCCAGAGCCCTCAAGAAGGACAGGAGGGATTATTTCATGGTTTATACACTTTGGGTATGCTTTAACCATGACAGTGATTAGCACCAATGACACTGCCCAGCTCGGGGGTATAAGGTCATGCACAGGCCCAGTGAGACATGGTGCTGAGCAAAGAACTGGTGCCACCCATGGCTGGGAGAGGCTCAGGGATAAGCCCAGCGTTAGGCTTTGGCTTGGGTCAGGGATGTGCAGACAGCAGAATTTTGGGGGTGCATGAGCTGAGAGAAGTGAGGGTTCAAATTGACCTGGTTTTCCTAGCACCTGGGCTTTGGGTCAATGAAGAACATCTTAAGTTTGGAGCTTGTACTGATGCAGTTTTCTTCTCAGCTCCCAGTGCATGGCTGCACTGAGGAGGGAGCAGAGCAGCTGGCCCAGCTGCAGGAGCTAGGTGTTGTCACCTAGGTCTGTGCCACCAGCCAGCCCATCCAACTGGGACTGCATCCAGTCTGCAGCAGCACTACCTGCAGAAACCATACCAGGAATTCCCTAGCATTAGTTTTCTTCTTTTCCTATGGATACCTCTCTCACCAGTACGCTTTGGGTAGGCCAGCAACTTCAGGGTAAGTTTGGTGCCAGCAGGAGGCGGCAATGGTCATAGAATCACAGGATTGTTAAGGTAGGAAAAGATCACTAAGATCATCCAGCCATTGATGGAGGTCAAGCAGAAGAAGAAGCCAGCAATCAAGCTGGGCCCAGATCTTAGCCAGAACAAATCCAGGCCGTGTACAGCAAGACCTGGGATCTCTGACTCTCCCAAACATCCAAATTCTCCCAAATACCAGGTAACAACTATTCCTTCAGTGTCTAACTGAAAGTACTAGCACAGCCTACTGTCATCTGATGCTTCTAAAGCTCAGAAGGGGCCTCTCTGATGCCACCTTCCAATGGTGGCTTAAAGGGCATTGAAATTCATGGCTTCAGTCTGTTCAGCATCTATATATTTTGTGTCCACCTCCCTCACAGATAGTAGAAACATCTTCTAGTTAGTTAGGGTGCTACAGGCAGATTTGTGTCTCCCATCTGTTTCACTTTGCTTCCTGTCTGGCTTTCAAAAGCTGTGGGCAGAAGAAATGGTAAAGTTGCCTGTTGAATAGGAAAAAAAATGGCTACAAATATGTTTTGATCACATAACACAAGCTCCACTGCCAGCAGAAACATCTGATTTATTGTGACAAAGACCAGCAGTAAGGGAAACAGTGGCATCTATCCCACCACCTCTGGGCTGCCTACTGCATGCTTCACTTTTGCCTGACCTTGTGTATCTGCCAATGGACATGTCTCTTTTTTTTTCTTGATGTTACTAAGACATGGATGGAGGCTGCACTGTGCCAGGCAGGCCTTTATTCAGTCCGGACTGGTGTCTTTCTGCTCCTTTTTAATGCAGCATTCTGCAGGCTTTTTGGTCATCAGCAGCCCTGTATGCACAAGCCTGGGCTCGTGTCCTGTCCTCACGTGACAAACCAGTGCACATCCCTTAGGACACTTGCATGTAATTTCATCCTAAATTCATCACCGCTTTTCCAGTCTTCCACTTCTTCCCTTTCCCACACACTTAGGAAACCAAGACCTTATATTTCATTTAGGGAGATCAAGCTAACGCACTGTAAAGCCTTGTATATGTGCTTGGCTAGGAGATACATGCTAGGGCTCCCTATACCACCATTGCACCTGAAGCCTGTCAGAGCCTCACAGCTACAGTGCCAGCTGTGCTCACCCCCTGTTGCACCTGGGGTCCCTCATCATGGAACTTCTCATTACTAAAAGCAGCCACCAAGGCTCAGAAACAACCATCTGTGTCCAAGCAAACTGAGAAGAGCTGAGGAAGGCTTTTGGCTCTTGCAACATAATACTCCCCTCCACTCCCCTTGGATTTGCAGACTGTTACAGATGGAGTTATACAACACAAATGCTTCTTCGGCAAGACAGCAGCCAGCGAGAAGCACACCATCAAGTAAACACAGCTCAGGGTCCAATCTGGGACCGTTCCCAGCAGGTACTTTGTGCACAGCTTCACAGCATGTCTGGGAAAGAGGGCTTAACACTATGGGCAGCGTCTGTGCCAGAGAACAATCTTACACGCAGTTTAAAAGCAAAGGTACAGCCAAAAACTTCACGTCTTTCCTTGGATTCCTTCTTGCAGTTAAAATGTAAGGATGTAAAGCTACAGCATGTCCCTTGCTAATCCTCCCTGCGTCCTCTGTGTCCCCTTCTGCTCTCAGTGTATTTGCACGTACGGTAGCTGTTCCCTGGCCTCTGCCTGTGTGGGTGCATGTTGGACGTGAGCCGCGTGCTCCTGTTCCAGGATGGACTCCAATCCCATACGTGCTAGCAAGCAAACTGACTCCTGAAGCAGGGACAGATGATTCAAGTGAGAACTCAGAAATATTTAACTCCTCAGTGCCAACAGATTTTCCAGCCCTAAGCACAGCAGTAACAGAGCACTGAGCTAAAGGCAAACTGGAACTAGCAGCTATTGAATTTCTCTGGAAAAAAAAAAAAAAATAAGAAGAAAAAACAAGGTAAATCTGGCTGCTTTATAAATGGGAGAACAGTTAGTACACATCCTTGAGAAGGAACTGGCTGTTATTACCCATAAACATAAAATAAAGAAGCCTCTGCACTGTAGAATTAGCACATAAGGACAATATTTGAAAAACTCTAGCCAAAGCTGACACTTACACAAAATCAATTGCTGCAAAGTAAACAGGAAAATTACTTGCTTGAAAGCACCATCTGGTAAGGAGGCACCTCTGCAAAACAAGGAGCCCAAAATTTGGACAAAAGGTTGCTGGATGCAGTCCTGCAACTACCTACACAGCAAACAAAGCATTCAAATGTGTGAAAAGAGGGAGGTTCATTTTGTTACAAAACCTCTTCAGGAAAGTGTGATTCAGGCCTTTCTAGCAATGGAAAACTTGCCAAAAATAATAGAGATGCTGAAACTGAACAAAAATAGAGAGATTGTAGAGTAGAAAAGTCCTCAGTGCACAATTTATGTGAGGAATTTGTTAACACACCATGGCACCAAGATCAGAATATTGCAGAATTGAAGAGACAATGGACAACTTTTAGCAATACCATGACTATCCAGCCTTACTTATTAAAGGTTACAGCCTCTTTCTTATTCTGTGTGCTAGGAGTTTGCCAGAGAAAAAGCTTTTCAAGATATATCTAATCCTCTAATTGAAGAATCTGGGGGAAAAAATGCCAGATTCCTTTCATTTTTTTCCCATCTAAGCATTTCTTGTACTTTTCAAGTGTCTGGTACTCATAAACATTCAGAAAGAACATTTGAATATCATCCAGTTCTTATGCAGGATTTACAGTCACAACTCTGCTGCTGGGACTGAGTGTGCTCAATTTTGAGCCTCGTAGTTACTCCTGGTGTGGGAACAGAGCAGGAAGAGAGCTGATCCATAACAACAGCGACAAAGAGAATGAAAACTTACTCTGAAGTAGAATCACAGAATCGTTAAGTTTGGAAAAGACCATGACCACTGACCATTCAGTGTTTCTTTCTCTGTTAGATCTGCTGTGGCAGGATACAACGGGTCCTGCTGCCTGCACCTGAAGCGTGAACCAAAACCCTGGCAACTGCTGAGCCTACAGAATTTTCACAGAGTTTGGTTTATTTCTTACCTTTCACACCTTCTCAGAATAGGAAAAAAAAAAGAAAGACAAGGAATGAACAAGAGCTACTGGCAAGCAAGGAATGGGAATCATAGCAGAGAACATAACCATGATGAGTGGTGGGTCTCTCAGGCAGTTGATGGGTTGAACATAGGACTTCATAGCACAGTTACTGTGAATGGGTCGAACAGGCTGTGTGGAAGTGTTTTCCTTAGGTGGCTGCTGTGATTATTAAAAAAAAAATAAATGCTCTTGCGTGCTGGCAGTATGCCGCTCATGAGTCTGATTGGATGTTGAGAGTATTGTTTGAGAAAAAATTTTGACATAATACTTCCATCAAGCACGTTATCTGCCCCTTTTAATTGCCCTTATCTTCAGCTCTTCAGCCCCAGCTGAGACTAGGGCATGTTCTCCTGGGACTCCTGGTGACTGCAGCAATGTGCCTACCTCTCTCTAACTGTTGAGGAGCTCTGCAGAGACAGGTTCGTGCTTAATACCAGAGTGCCTGAGAGGAATTTGGTTGGATGCCACCCCTGTTTAATCATTGAAAACTGGAGGGCAGAAATTTCCTCTCTTCCTCTGGAATATACTGGAAAGGGGAACAGGGACCAGAACAACTTTCCTGAGTCAGTGTATAAATCTGTGTCTAGTCTGTGTTTACTGGCCTGACCCTCAGAACCAGCTTCTGGTCCAGCCTCTCTCTTCAAACTCCAGGTCCTTCCAGGAGAAGGTCTCAGTGCTGATTTTTTCTTTTCAGAAAAGTAGCAATGAAGACATTTCTATGGATTCATGATTTCCCAAATGTAGCCACTAAAGCCAAATCCCACATATGGCAGAACTGAGCTACAGAAGTTGTCAGCAAGCAGTACTCATCTCCATTTACAAACAACACATCCCCACCACATAATGTATATGTGATTAAAAACATGCCTTTCAGCTGTGAGTGTACCACATGCATTCATGCAATGAACTCAGGAAAGTTCTGGCATGGATTCACGTATCTTCCCCACCCTCCAAGACACTTGGCCTCATACTTTTTTGGTCCAGATTACTCATTTTTCTAATTCTATGGCTGAATACTCAACAGCTTCCAGCAAGTATTTGGCTTTCCAAATGTAAGTGAAGAACTGAGTCTGCTTGACAGAACCAGTTATTTTGGGTTCGTGATTTGATGAAATAGAAGGCAATGCTAACAGTGTAACACACTACTAAGGTTTACGTGCTCCGAGGGAGGTATCACTGTAGGGCTCAGGGGAAATTAGCATCATTTGATACAAGGCCTTTCTGCATCTCAGTTATCTCTTAACTAAGAATACGCACAAGAAAATAAAAATCTAACAAGTTACATTCAGGTCTAAATATCCATTTCTCATCTGAGCAGCTACAAAACCAAAAGGCACCTTGTGACTTCTCCCCTTCTTTGTCACTTCCCACTCCTGAAATGTTCTCCTCCATCCCACCTTACGAGAGCTCCTTCATCACCCTCTTACCCCCTGGCTGCCCCACAAGTCTCTGTATTGTTTTGTGCTTACATATTTGGGACACATCTCTTGCCTTGCCAGACACTGAGGATCCATCTCCACAAGTGCACATAACACACCAGAGCAGGTATGCTCCTTGGCCCTGAGGCCAGCTGCTGTGAATGCACGCAACTGTGTCAAGCGGGCCTGGTCCTGAGGCAAGGCAGGAGTCCACGTGAGGACTACCATACCTTTGGGGGTCAAGGCCAGCAGAGCTGCTGCTTATCAGCAGCTCCTCTCAATTGGTTACAGCCTATGGCACCTCTGCAGTGTAACTCATTTGCTCTTTTGGCATGGTCGATTTTATAATCCTCAGCAACATCTTGCTTGCTGTGCTTCCTGTAAGCCTCCAGTCAGTCCCATTCAGGTAGATCAAGAGGTCACCGAGGCATGCTGGTGCCAAGGGCCAGAGGTCTTTGTGTAGCTGTACAAGTTTGGTGGGCTCATCACCATTCCCAAGCTCTTTGGAGACCTGTTCCCTCTGACACCCACCTCTTGCTTGCACACCCCCAAGCTCAAAGCCTCATCAAACTCCACCGTGGTCCCCTACAGACTCCTCCATTACACTCACAATGGGTCTAAAGCCCTTAAAATGCAATCACCTATGAATTGCAACATCTCATCACTGCTTCTCAGGTGCTGTTTGCTTCTTAAAACTGTGAGGCCGTCTCCTTCCCCAGACACTTGTCAGGCAATCAGACTATCAGTTTCTTTCTGATACCAGCACTCGGTGACTTCTTTCTGTTCAGCGATGTTAAATGCATTAAATGTGGCAGTGATAACAGATAGCAAATGTTGCTGACTGAAGCATCATGTCTTGGGGATTCAAATAGCATTGAACACTGAATAGCAGCTCCGGGAACCTTGCAGCTGAGAAAAAAAGTTCCTCACCAGTGGATAGGAAGGGAGGTGCATAGCCATGCCAGCAAACACCAAAAAGGCTCATATTTGAGTGTACATCTGCACTGCAGACATGAGAAGTGTAGCCCTAAAGCCTTTTGAGTCTTCACAGTTCCTCTCGCTTCTTTGCTGCCAGCTTTTCAGAAGCCAGGGGACTAGTGTCATTTTCCTGAACTCCAGACCATATACTTCTGACCTTCTTGCAGCTGAAAGCCAGGAGCACTACAGAGCCAGTGGCACATTGTGAAAATAAGAAGCACTTCATATCCACTTGTCCACACATCTACAACTGCATGAAATGAAATCTGCAGTACAACTTTTGTGCAGGTAGCCATAGCCCCCCACATTTCTCCCTTCAAAGACACTGACAAAGGGATAAAGCTTTCCCATAAACTCACATGCTTATAAAGTCATTCTGTTTTATTCCAAATATCACATAAATTAAATACATTTCCCATGAATATTGCAAATATACATGAAATGAACATTGCAATTTTTAAAAAAAGTTTTGGCTTTGCTTATGCAACAAGAAGTGTCAAATGTGGTTAGAACATGAACTTCTCCGGTATTTACTAGATACAAAAAGGTGAAGATTAATAATTTATATTTATACATATGTACACATTCCACTTTGTAACTAGCTTTAAAACAGTAAAAAAATGGTTTCAAGTTTATCTACATTAAACATACTCGTTTAAATCTGGTCAGAAGCCCCAGATAAGAGTTGATACAATCATTTCACAACTGCAAAATTAAGGCGCTACCAAAATACCAGTTCCACTAGTGTAAAATGTAATAGGAATAGAGAATGTACAGGTTTCTATTATCAATTTAAAAGTGGACTGGAGAACAAGGAAAGAGGAGCAGTAAGAAACATGACAAGATCTACAGGTTAGAAGTACAAAGAGATCTCGATGACTATCAAATTAACATATTAAAATACAGTAGATAAAAGGCCTCAGTGGCAAACAATTAGTATGCTTCTAAAAGACAAAAAAAGGTTAAAATATATATTTTTTTGTAGCTTGAAGCTTTACAGGTGAACAACAGGTGTAGAGGTAGAGGGATTTTTTTTTGTTGTTGGCCTCTTTATGATGTATAAAGAAGGGCCACATTCACCACAGTGAAAAGACTCATCATATACCCCAGCATCCTTGCTTGGACAGCAAGCAAGAAAAGTGTAATGAGCTAGAAAGGCAACAAATCCTGTCTACTTTTTCCAGGAGCTCAGCTCCATGCTTCCATAGGTACCTTGGTGACGAGTTACACAAAAGCGCAGAACGGCTGTAACGCAGACACTTCCTCCAGCCAAGAGAGGAACGAGATAGCTAGCTGTTCCAATGAGGTACTACTGGATGCTGTAGAGACTATATGGCAGAGAGAATTTGGTAACAATGACACTGGTACTCACCCGTAGGAAGCAAGTACCAAAGGGTAGTGGTGACTTTTTTGTTTTCTTAAAGCTTTGCTATTTGATCAGCATTCAGTGTTTTGGAAGAAATGTCAGCTTTGGGCTGCTAATATGATTATCTGCATCCATACACAGACAATTCCGAAGTTGTATCAGTTATCCAAAACATACTGTTACTGATGTACTCAAAAACCTTGACTAAAAAAAAATCCCCCTACAATTCAGCTTTCTTGTTGATAACGATCGTTTCATTAATTATGCAGGCCTTCATGAACACAGTAATGTCACTTTCCATGTAAAATGTCTCTTTACACGTTACAGAACAGCAGTAAACAACCTCTGTTGTTCTGTAGGGTTTCCTGTTAGAAGTACCTCGACAGTAGATATCTTGAAAAATCACTTTTGCAATGAAGAATATTCACATTAGATACTGAGGCAAAGCCAAAAAGACACTAACTAGCACCTTGATTTTTTTTCTTTTTTTCTTAAACACACTCCTAAAAGCAAAATTAAGCACATGGAAGATCAGGGACCAGCAATACACAATACCATCAGCGTCCCTTGCAGCCAAACTACTAATACTCAAAACTAGGCCACACACATGAAGGAGCGAGATGACTGAATCTAGGAGAAATACACAGCATGGACAGGGATGGGAAGAACAGGAAGTTGAACAGAAAGGATTGCAAGATCAAACACAGTCCATCTTCCGGTCTAAGAATTAGTTTGCAAAACCACCCTTCAGTAGGTGAGCTGACAGTGGGCTGAAGACCTACTGACTTCTGGCACTTCCTCTCCAATACACAGAACAGTTCTCTGGAAATGACTTTATATTTCAAAGCTTTTTCTTCAGCACCTTCAAATCGTGGAGGAAATGCATTCTACTCGAATTTTTAGTATTTTGGTGATGGTAGCAGAACTTGTAGAAGGCTACTGTAGAGGTTATTACATCATTGGTTGTCACTTCACAATTCAGAGAATATACTTACAAATTATTTAAATAGAAAAGGCGTGTTCAAGGTAGAGGCAGTTACAGTACATTCAGGGTATGTTACAGAAACCATTTGTGGTAGCCATTTGCTGAAAGGAAAAAAAAACTCAGTACTTTTGTTTCCCAGACCACACAGGTTATTACTACAATACCCAAAGAGAGCAGGTAATATATGTTAATTACTGCAGTTCAATGCAGTCTTCTTCCAGAACTCATGTGCAAATTGAAACAAAAAAGGTTTAAATACATCTTCATTGACAAGTAAGGAAAAAGAACTAAAAAAGAAACCAGGCACTTTGACCATTTAGGTAAACAGCCATTTTATCTTACCAGACTTCTGCACACGAGTAAGTCTTTAAATCGAACTTGCTATACTTGCAGCACGTTAGGATTCAAGTCAACTTTTTTCCTGTTGGTACTATCAATTCTAGGAAATGCTTACAGGAAATTATGCCAATTGAATTGGTAACACTGTTATTTCATTGGCAATTGAGCAAATGTTGATCATTTGACTGAGAAGCAATTTCAGAGCTATCAAAGTTAGATACTAACAAAACAGTCTATAAAAACCAATAACACAAATGAAGGTTAACACCTGACTTGAGCTTGCATTGAGACTTGCCTTTATAGTGTTCAGTTCGTGCCTCTGTTCATGGTGTTATCATGGACTGATTTCCAACATACACAGCAACGGGTACTAAGCTACAATACTTTCGGTTTGAAACACGTTCAATAGAGATCATTCCAATGTACCATGAGGTTGGCATGACACTGCAGGTAAATGGGATATGGTATTCTATCCTTGCCAGTCCCACTTGCAGAGCAAACGTTAAAAAAAACCTGCAGTCTGCCTTCCTAGTACTTGGAGTGAAATCATTTCACAGCAGCGTTCCTCATAGTTTAGAAAGCTGGTATGATCTCAATTTAGTGATAAGACCAGCTAGGTCTACTTTGATTTTTCTTTTCAAATAATCCAAAGTACACCCGTCCAAGCATTTTGTACATACTCAATCTGCTACAACACATATATCACAACACAAGGGATTACCTAAGGCTACTAAATAGTGTATTTATTCAGTAGCTATTATTCTTTCAGATGAACATCCTCAGATGCCTTGACCACAAACTGCTTAGGTGTTTTTTTTTTTTCCTCGCAGACTTATATTTCCTGAAAAAGAGAGATGTGGGTGTATGATGGACTGTCTACCAGTTCACTAACAGAGCATACTGCTCGTTACAGTCTTCATGTATACTTTGGCCGGGAAGCGCAGCTCCTCTTCTGTTCAATACCTTCAAGAAAGTCTAGGAAACACCTCTTTAATTCACTGTCCAGTTTCCTTTTCATACTAAGCGGAAATCCAAATCACATGTAGGCCAGCGGTGCTACTCTAGTATTTAACTCTCTTGCAGGCTAGAAACATTAACTCTATCATAGTATTTTGAAGTAATTTATCCACACTTATCAACTACATTCTAATTGTAGCACAGCTTCGTAGAGGCTCAGATTTCACCGGGACAACAGGAGAAGAGTGCAAGGTTTGGTGAATACCCAGGATAACAAACTGATGCAATCGATGGATGCTGGACACAGTCAGAAAGGGCTGTTCATTTTTGACAGAATCTTTAAAAACAAACAACCCCTCCCCTCTCACCCCCCGCAAACAACCAGTCATGAGATGCTTTCAGTGCGCATTTACAACTGAAGATCATGTTATCTAGGTCTTTTGCGAGTCACAAATATCAAGACGCGTCTGATGGCAATAAGACGATCTTTAAGGGAGGTCATAGCCAATATAGCCAGCTGAGCTCTGTTCTCCAGAGGCAACACTGCCAAGAGCCACCAGTACCAGGCAGGACCACTGGGGTTGCTCTGTAAGAGGATGGAAACACAATCATGTATTAACCAACACTGCCTGATTAAGACCAGTACTTTCTTCCCACCTTCCTTTTGTTCAGAAATGCATCATACAACTAAAAGCAGCTACTAAGCATTTGATTTCAGCCATTCTCTTTGTCTTTTTGCTCCATTAAGGCTGATCTCTTCATATACCAACTTATATTGATGTATGATCATTGCTTTCTATGTTTTATGCAAATAGAACAAAATTGGGTAAATGAGTGGAGCTTAGAATGCACAAAAATACAGCAAAAACCTCTTTTAGAAAATAGCTTTGTGTAAAAAAATGCATAAAGAATAATTATGAATGAATAGTAAAGATCTATTACCTGCGGCTCTGGTTCTTTTCCTGGCATGGACCCAAAATGATTGAGAATTTGCACCTTCATATTGTCTTTAAGAGAAGTAAACCAGGCAACAGCTTGATCATAAACTGAATCATGAAGGCGGACAAGTTCTTCGTACTCTGGTCCTTCAACCTTATTGTTCAAAGAAGATGGAACAAAACAAGTTTGGTACTATGGAGTTCATATGCTCTGCCAGAAGCAAGTGAAGCACAATAATGCAGTGACTGCAGCTGTTCAACTGTCCACATCTAGGCAAACTGTACCCAACTCTCATATTTCAAACCTGGATGATGGAACCCTCCCCTACATGTTCTGAAATGACACTTCCTAGAGAAGTTACTCATTAATAACCTAAATATTGGCACAACAGAAGAATCTGCTTTCTAATCTCAGAACATTGTATCAATCATTTCAAACCCACGACCTTAAGTCCCTGTCACTAGGAGACCTCTGAACTTTCTTATACAGTCTGGTAGAACTCCAGAACTTCTACTGCCACTCAGCACAAGCATAGGGTTTCTACAGCATTTAGAAATTAGCAGTACTTCCTAAAAGTGTTAAGGTCATGGTAGAACAGCCAAGGAGAAAGTGGAGGGCAGAAATGTGCAGGCAGGAAGCAGAGAAAGTGAATGACTTCCCAGTACCAGGAATAGCCATTAAAAAAAAAGACCCTTGCAAAGAGTTGCATAGGGCTGGCTATTAGCCACTAGGGAAAAGGAAAAAAGCATAAGCAAAAGAACAACACTGCAAATTATTTTTGTTTGTTTTCTTTTAGATCTGCACAGATCAATGGTGTACTTCCTCTGGGCTACTCAGACACATACCTGAGCCACCTACTCTGGTTGCCCTTTCTAGGTGAGAAGGAACAGCTCTAGCGGGCAATTAATCTCATCGTAAGGTAGATATCCACAATAGAGCAGATAAATAGGCAGCTTTGGACTGAGACTTCTCATCACTGACTGTAACAGGAATGTATAGCACTGAACTCAGACATCAGCCTCTGAAGTGAGACAAGGTAAATCTCACTCTAATAATAAAGAGGTGAGTCTCTGGCACCATCTAGAAAACAATGCCTTGACATGTAACCTCCACCACCCTTCTCTGGGGATCTAAACACTGTGAACAGATTACATACTTGGAGCTTCCACGACGGGGAAGCACTCCACAACATCTCTCCCCTGCCTGGTGAACAACGCTGCATCATCCTGTACAAGTTGCAAGAGCCCTACCTGGATTTTACAGACTCACACTTCAACCATGAAAGTGTGCTGAAGATTTGCAAGATCAGAATGGATTTCATCAATTGGCATAAGATTACTAAGTTCAATGTTAAGAGGGATCAAGATTTTACAGATGTGCTCCGAAGACGATCCAGGTGCCATAATTAAGTATGGCCAAAAAATTCACACTTTGGCCAACACCCATCGCAAGCACTTCACTTGTTGCAGATATTGTAAGAGGACTTGTTTGTAAAATTACTCCCCTCCTGGCAATTCTCAGGTCTCAGTCAACTTTGATGAATGTTTGTACAGGCACAGTAACAGTATCTCACAAAGATCTCATTTTAATAACGGACTCCCACATTTGTTTGAGGAGCTGTTCTGCAAACCAGAGCTGGGAAGTCATAGGAAGTCTGCCAAACTGATCTCCTGTGTTCAGTGGACAAAGAGAATAGCCAATTCTCTACTAACAGAGGTGTTCTTAGATGGCTGATAAGCCCTTACCGGTTTTAAAACACTACTCTGAGCTCACCTAACTGCCATGACAGACCTTGTTATCAGAAGCTACATAAGAGATTCATGAAGGCAGTGCAACACTTCAAGTGGAGATAATTGTAAGGATAGAAAGGAAGAAAGGGAAGTGTGTAAGAGACGAGCTAAGTTTGTTCCACGGTTGTCAAAATAGAGCTATGGTATTTATAATGATATTGATTAAAAAATAATGCACAGCTAACTTGAAATGCAATAAGGAAAGGCTATTTAAGTGAATCCAGCAATACATGGGTATGAATAACTTTGCACCATAGATCACCTTTTTATCTTCAAGATATTCGATGTTTGCTGTGTTATATCCATCTCGTTGGCCATGGCTTAAGACCCTAAAACGACGGACACCAACTGTATCAACAACTGAGCGTCCATCAGGAAAAAACTTTACGTCCCTGATCTCTAATATACAGCCATGATCTGCAAATCTGAAATGACAGAAGGGTATAAAAGTGGAAATCATCAACAAGCATTTATATACATCAGGACAAACACTGGGCCTAATTCACCACTTTCAATTTGAAAGAGGTCCTTGCTTTGGTGACAATACATTTCTGCTTATGTACATAAGCCACACAACCCCCACCCTTTTTGCCTTCCCTGGAGGTCCAAGGCAGCAGCACCTTCAGAGCCTAGGTATTTAAGGGAGGTAGAGAAGGGACAGGAAAGTTAAATGGAGCTGTGAGTTGCCAGCGCTTGTGGCAAATTCACTTGCTTTGCAAAGAAAACAAGATGGGTAAAGATACCATAAGGAAGCCAAGGAACTGAGACACAAATGCAGGGCTAGCAGGGTGACCCCCTCTACTGTGAGGTGGAAACAGAGGATTACAGGCTTTAGGAGGAAAAGGTTTCTACAGAGCAAGATTCTTCTTGCCCCTGTATCCTTTAAGTTAACCAAAATAAAATACCCCCCTTATAAAAGTGCAATTGCATTTGTTATATTTGAAGCACAAATTTTAATTGCATTCTGGAAAGTAGCATGCAACAAAATTTTATTTAAATTAATTAGGCTTATCTACTCTGCACCTGTGCTTTAGTTAGTTCATTACAGAAGCTGATCACACAACAATTCCTCACTGTGATACTCTGATCTGCCAGTGTTTACAGCCTTGTACCTCAGCTTACTGTTAACCAAGAGAATGCACTGTACCTACCCTGATCTCAAGATAACAAATCCTTATAGGATCCAAAAAATGTTTCATTAGGGAAACGCTTGTTATACCAGGGCTTGGCCATTTGCTCAATCAGAGTAATGAAGAAACAGCAACGCTGCTGGGAAATGACTCTTGTTTCTATTCCACTGGAATTCAAGGTCTGGGGAGGAAAAAAGCTGACTGCTGTGAACAGCCAGTCTCTTCTGGCCGCTGTACTGTGCAGACTGAGGAAGAGCAAGAAGCATACAGCTGCACACCACTAAGTTCTGTGTGCTTGACCACAGAGATTACAACAACTGAATTTATTACTGAAAGATCAGATTAAGCACCATTTAAACAATTACAAACCCTTTCTCTTTTTTTTTTTTTTTTTTTAAGGATTGTAATGGCACTCATATCAAGTTCAAAAACTCATCTGCAAGTGATGTTTTTTTGTCATTCTTTGAGAAGTTACTTTTGGATGGAAAGTGACTTTGATCAAAGAGAGACAAGAAACCACCTGGCCATGAGTATAAAATGTACTGACATGTCTTAAAAGCTTATAAACAATTCTTCTCTAAGTTTTAATTTTAAGTGGACAAGCAAAGCAGAGGAAGGTAATTAACTTAATATGACTTGTCACCATGTCTTTCAAGGGAGGTAAGAATCTCAGCCTTCTATACTCTTGTCTCAATAGATGAAGCAAAACAAGTTTCCCTACTTTCTTATTCTCATTAGATTTCACAATTTTGAACAAACACAAATTATTTCTTTACTTGTGTAAGACACCACAACAGCCTGCTAGATGACTACAAATAAAGGCTTCCTGCACTTCAGTGTTTTTGGTTTAACTGGAAGGCACCATGCTTAAAATGTTTAATTATTTCAGTAGCTCTAAACAGAGAGAGCATACTAACAGTATCTAACCATATTAGTTGCATTTTAAAACACCCTTTTTGGCACTATCAAATAAATGTGCATTTTTAGGACTGTAGCCCCTTATCCCTCTGTACTAAGCCTTTCCACATGTGCAGGGATCAATTATCACTGATGCCACAGGGTCCTTTTCTCCTCACTCTTAAACATATTTCCTTCCAGAAGATTGATAATAAGACTGCAATGGATCACAGCGTGACAGCTGTTGTAGGGACCTAAACTCCACTGGGAGTGCACCATTGACAGCATGTCAAATGGCACGGAGCGCAGCCAGAGCCAGCTGAAGCAACTCCTGCATTCTTACTGCCTCCTTTGTCCTCTCATCCGAGAGGAAAAACATCCCTGAACTGGAGAAGGAAAGGCTGCCAAACCTGGGTATGACTGCCCTCCTCTCAGCTCCAGCCATGATCACCTGCAAAAGGGCTGCTCCTGAGGATGCTCAATGTATTCTTAAGACTTCCCACACTGGCAATTCTGCATCATTCTTCCGAAGTAAACAACTTCCTATCATATCTCATAAGACAAATGTCTCTTCAGACCACCTCATTTTTTTTTTCTTCCAAGATTATCTGCTTATCCCTTTTCCCTTTCATCTAGACTTCTATTTAATCATTAGTATTCATCTCCACACAGGGAAGTGGAAACACACTGTGTCAAAATTTACAAAAAAATAAATTAAAGGCAGGATCATATACAAAGACAATGTAACCCACTCACTGCAGAGCTTAGACATTGCAACACGGCAGTGAAGACAAACATCAACATTCAGTGTTCAGCAGCAGTACAGGCTTCTTAGCCAAATGCACAGTTCATCTCGTTCAAATGATTCTGCCCATGCAAAAAAGCTATGCAAGGTTTGGGTTTAGTTTTTTATGTATGTTTTTGTTTTAAATGAGCAGATAGAAGAGCAACTGTCATCCACACTGTCAGCTTTCACTAGAACAAACAGGCTAGAAAGCTTTCCAACCACACACACATTTCAGTGCTATTTCTGGAGCCTGTAGTAGCAAGATGAGTTGTTTTTGCTATCCATCCAACAGGGGAGTAATAAAAATAACATCTTTGCATCCAAAGGAACGTTTGATATACTAACGTAAAAAGTCATCAACTGCTGTATTGGTTCATACAGGACTGGAAGGAACCACAGTGGTCGCAGGGGACAAGTATGCTGTGCTGCAGTACCCCATCAGCATGCCAACACTGTAACGAAGGACATTCTAGCTCATCTCCTTACCCTTTCAATTCATCAGCTAAGCACATGCCAAACTGTTTGGTACCAGTCTCCATGCATCTTCTTATCATCAGGCGATAACGAGGTTCAAAAACATGAAGTGGGCAAGGGATGGTAGGGAAGGCCATAGTACATACGAAGATGGGAACATCTTTATTCAAACTGTAAGGTAATTGTTAAAAAAAAGTTCAGTTTTTTCTGGGCACTGCTATATGTAGCATAAACCCATAAAAAGAACACTGTTTCCAGTGGTCTCCTTAGATTCATTTTTGTTAAATGCCTCTCTGGTTGTGGTTTGTCATTTTCACAGGAAAAGTACATTTCAGGTCTCATTTTGTTAATGCATTAAGGAAACAATTCATCTAATCTAGTTTTATAAAGGAAAGGTCAGGAAATAATAGCCAGTTTCCCAAAAAGTGTGCATACAGATGCATCTAGCTTAAATACAAATTGAAAATTTTTGGTCATGACTTTTTATAACAACATAGTAACTGAGTACTAACTACATTCAAAGCAAAGCGTGGAGAATTCCAGAGCTCAGTGAAGTCCTTAAAGTTTGAAGGGCACTAATCCTTGTGTTATTTTTCCAGGTTTCATTCCATGTTTTATTTTTCTTTTTAGTTGAGTTGTAGAGTAAGCTTCACATCACTGACACAGCAATGCATCCTTGAACTTCTACTGACCTGAAGTATAACACGTTCATAATAGGGTTTCTGTTCCTAAAGAAATCCCATTAAAACTTTTAAAGCTGATATTATATTGATTCAGAGGAATAAAGCTATTATCTCTATTTTAAGAATATTGTTATGCCTCTCTACCATCCACGCATGTTGTTTATCTGCACCAACCATGTAAAAATTATGAAACGTGAGAGGCTTGTTTTGGAAATTCATTCATTTTGTGCATTTTCATAAACAAGTGTAAAGCTTTTCAGTAATTCAGACTAAAAAATATATTTTTCTAACAGTTATCAGAAGTAAAAAAGAGAGCCTACTTTGACAATTCCTTCATTTCGTCCTCATAGACTTTCTTCCTTTCAGATAATTCCTCTGGTAAGTAATGGACTATCAGTTCTTCTGTCAGGACGGTCTTTTTGTAAGTTCTGCTCGCCAAGAACTGCAAGGAAGAGTCAACTCTGAAGCCTGATAACAAGAAGTCAGGTAGCAACTCTTTCTCCCAGCCCATTGCCTTTCCTAAGGCACATTAGCTCCAGCCTTTGGGCATAAAAACTACTTCAAGATAATGAAGTAAGCTCACTCTAGCTCACTCTAATGCCCATTAGCTTCACTTCTGATGGCATCTGTACTACCACAAGAACAGGTAGTTTCTCCCTGCTTCTGCAGAAGACACATATATTACTTTCACCTAGAGCTGTCAGGTTACTGCTCCCCAAGATGTACTCCAAATATAAGACACATTATGACTACTGGAGCACAAGGTTTGACCAAGGAGTGCCCATTCCTACTTCACTGCTAGTAGAAATACAGACTGATGGTAGGAACACATTCGGACTCCATAAGCATGAGCCTGACGTGATACTGGAAGCATCTCTTCCTTTAAGCACCAACAAATATTTTTTTTTTCCCCAAGAAACAACAAAATATATTCTGAAGCAAATAAGGTCTGTGCACAGCTTGACGCTGAGTACTATCACACTGTTTTGCAAGTAGAGCACAGAATCCTATACATGTTACCAGAAGAACACAGCTTTGAATATTTTTATTAACTGAGGCAAGGATATACTTACTTCTGACAGCTTTTCTTTGCAGAGTGGGCAATGTGGATTATGGTCAAGGCAACGCTCAAGGCATTTGAGGCAAAATGTGTGTCCACAGGGAGTGGTAACAGGTTCATAGAACAACCTGAATATGCAAACACAGAACAAAAAAACCTAAGCTGACAATATAAAACAATACAGATTCCTAAACTGTGGAAACGAGGGAGTAGACCTCACTATCTCACCCCTTCCTGCTTTTGTATAAATTAGTGACAATTTTATCTAAAGACATAAAAAAGGGTTTTTAGTTTTGAAGTGGTAGGTAGTGCGTAATGAAGACTGTGTCTGTACAGCTTTATCAAATCCAAATTTCAGGAAAAAGAAATGAAGCAATGGTTTCGGCATTCTTTGGCTGCTTTCCCTTCTGACACCACAAAAACATTTTTCAGAAGCTAGAAAGGCTTTCAGATCTTAATCACAGGTCAACACAGCCATACCTCATGCAGAGGGAACACTCAAAATCCGACGCATCAACAAGAGTTGTTGGTATCTCACTTGAAGTGATGACAGTGTTCTCAGGTAAAACATCTGCATCTAGAAGTTAAGGTGATGATTACAGTAAATATTTTAGCATTACTGCAATTCCAAATAGTAAGCTGTTTTCCATAACTATATTATCTCCTTTCTTTTTTGAAGCTTTGTTTCAAATAAACATATTTTCCATTTAAGTTTTAAACTGTCTGGCAGGAAGTTTTTTGGAGAGCAGAGAATGATGGCCAGAGAAAGCATTTTAGAGCTGAATACCCACAAATTGCTTCTCCAAAAATGGTTGTTTTTTTCAAAGTCTAGTTTTGAAAATATTCTGCTGTTGCTTTCCCATCACCATCACTACCTCCCACATCAGCCAGGCCAGATGTTTTTTAAGTATGTTAAGTCCAGAATTTAATTTGTTTACACGCAGTTAAACTATTTCATCAGTGTTTATTATAGATGTCTCAGCAGGAATAACTTTTCTTAACAGTATAAAAAGGCTTGCACGCTTCCAGACTACCCTGCTGTGGAAATCCTATGTTTCACACAGCTTCACTTTGAAGGACTACTAGAGTTATATGAACTAATGCAGCTGGCAAACACAGTGACAGAATACAAAAATTTATGTCCATCTTGTTTCTTGAAGGTGGTGCGTACTGCTGTAGTGAACACATCCAAAGATCACAGGCCTCAAACACCATAGCAATATTTAAGCTCAAGAGCTACCAGCTTAGGCTTCTGATGACATTAACACAAGCAGATTAATCATAGAATCATAAAGGTTGGAAAGATCACTGCGATCATCTCAGTCCAGCTGTCAACCCATGCTTGTGACTGCTCTAAACCATGCCACTCACTGTGATATCTACCCCTTTCCTGAAAACTTCCAGGGATAGTGCCTCCAGCACCTCTCTGGGCAGCCTGTTCCAAAGCCTCACCAGATTCTGCAACTTCTTTTACAGTCCACACCTTTGTTGCTCAGCAAGAATTGCAACAGAGCCTTCACGACCTTTTTATGAACCAAATTCTTGACAGTGGAAAAAAAAGAAAAGAAAAAGCTCAGCTTTTTGATGTTAAGTTGAAACATTTGGATATTTTGTTAAAAGATAACTTGCGCTGAGCATCTGGTTTATCTCCAGTCCAGACAGGAAAGGGGAGAGGGCACTGATGTGGCCTACAAAGAAAAACAATGTTATCTTTAACCTACATCTTGCATGTTAGCCTTTAGTAACAGCAAGAACCTAACTGCCTTATTCTGCAAATAGCAGCGTGGCATCAGGATCTAGCACAGACCAGAAATTAATGGTTCTGGGTAAAATGCGATCTCTGCCCTTTGCTGTGGAGATAGAGGAGTGTTAGATTTCACAATCTATTTACTGAGTCTGCAGTTCAGAGACAAATATGGGATTTTTCCCTTCACAACACCACGACCAGAAACTGGCTGTAAATTGGTAATTTGCTGAGGTGGCAGACAAGCAGCAGCACTTGGAGACTTGTGATATTTCAAGACAGAAGTCAGATTGGTCAAGGAGGTGTGCACTTTTATTTCTTTTAAAAAATGCATGCTAATGCAGCAGCATTTTAAAAGCCTCTTTTCCCAGTTATTTCATTACTCAGTGCAATATAGTGCCTTCAGCATTTTTTCCCAGAGTACTAGAAACATTTCAGAGCTCTTTGTTGAAAGCCTGAGAAGCACACCAACTGTAAGCATGGCTATCAAGCAACAGAAAACTGGGTGGGCTTATTACCCCTTCAAAGGGCTCCTTTGTTTGTTTGGCAAATTTCATGTAAAGTTGCATATGACTCTTTCTGATGCCAGTCAAAGATCAGTTTCCAGGCTCACTGTATCTTTACTTCATATAGAAAAACAATGACATTCCACTGTACTTCTGAGACTTAGAAAATGTGAACGCCAGCAATACAAAGACTAAACTGTTAGTGGATTACAAGTTATGAGAAGAAAAATGCAGCGTTCATTGAATGAATTGAAACTGCATTGCAATAACATAAATAGTACTTGAGCTTTAGTGCCTTTAACATCTTCAAACTCTACATGTTCCAATAAGAGAGGAATATCAGAGCAATGCTGTTAAGAGCAGAAAGACATTTCCTAGACTACAAATCCATACAGGAAATGTTTCATTTACACCTAAAAAGGGAGGAGGAAAAAGGTAGTTTCTGAACATGAGCAAAAGAAAATCTGAAGCCACAGCACAAACCTTTCTTAGGGATTTTACTGGGGACGTCCAAGCTTTGTATATCCCTCATATCACTGGACAGCTTTCTTTTTAAGCCAGTCCCAGGTAAATTGGAGAGAACAGCTCCCAGAGACTTCTTGCTGTCTTCAAAATAGCGATCCAGTACATTATGGGAAGTGGGAGAATCAGTGCTTCTAAATACATCAGATTCTTGGGACGGGTTTTTTGTTAACCTGAACACAGTATCCTAAAGAAGGTAAGAACAGTTATACACAGCAGAAGACAAGTTTTGTTTTTCTTTTTTATTATTATTATTAGTTATATATGTCAGTAATAGATCAGTGTAACTACACTGAGCTTAGAAAGGAACAAAGGTCCACATGAAACAAGGTTACAGTCAAGTTGCATTAAACAGATTTCTCTCCCTATGCCTTCTGTCTAGCAGCTGTGTTTCTATCATACTAAAATCCCATAAATGACAGAAAGGAGGAAAAAAAGAAAGATACAAAATAAAGACAAAACATGACAGATCTCCACAAGAAGGCATCACACTGTTTTCTGAACAAAGAGTTTTGACCTGTTTTTCTGAAAAAACATGTCCCAACAAGAGATACAACAGTAACTGGAGAAAACAGGCTTACCATGAAATAAGTGCCTACACGAGTGCTGACAAAGACAACATCACACACGATCAGACAGATCCTTGTATTATTTTTGGTATTTATATGTTGAATACTTTTTACTATACCTTTGAGGACCCAGCAATGGAACTATCTTCAGCAGCTGACTGTGTGTTTATGCTACTTAAAAATGCAGGTTTCAATCTTGTATGGGATGTTCGACTAGAGAAAGGTGCTGTTAGACTATCATGCACATTTTCAAAGGCTGGGAAAAACATCTCACACATTATCTGGTCAATTAGAGAGAGAAAGAAAGGGAGAAGAACAACAATTACAACATGGATCTTTACATTTGTACAAACACAGATGAACAAACTGTGTAGCTTCTGAATGTCAAGAGGCTTGCAACAACGGTGGGATCCTACATTCCCCAACATCCACAGGAAACTCATGTGGCAGGGCCCACCACAACCATAGGCACATCCCAAGGCCCTCCTCTCTGTGGGAACTTGGGGCCCATCTCCCTTCTCAAAGGCCTCTGTTCCCCACAATCACTGAGGCTGGCAACCTGCTCTCTTCTTCCTCTGCTGATGTCCCTCTGCACTACGATCCTCAGATCTCTGCTTTCAGAAGGTTTCAGATCATGCTCTTTTACTGAATCAAATTAATACAGATGTGTCTGAGTTCTCCTCTGCATCCAAGCAGGCCACTGCTCTACACTCAAGCTGATTTCAACCCAGGCTAAAAGCTGTTTCCCTTCTCACCAATCTCCACCAAGCACCTTGCTGAACTCCCAACTTCTTTTCTGAAACTGCTGCATGTATAGACTGAAAGAGAATGTGACTAGGGTCATACAGCCATGTCCACTTATGGGAAGTTATACATAGATTACAGGGTTGTTTTTCCCCACCCCCTGTCATTTCCCACATGAAGAGGTTTTCTGTTGGGCACTAAAATTAGAAGCTTTGAGCTTATGGAATCCAGGTGTATTCAAATTCTGCTGACACACTGCAAGCATCATCAATAAACAGCAGTGGTCCAACCTACAGATTTGTGGTGTAATCTACAAATACACTATCTCTGTGATGGAGGCACCTCTACAGAGCAGTGCAACGGCCAAGAAGCAAACAGTAAACACATCTGATACCTTCTGGGCTTCTTTCTTCATTGAGCTCCATTCAGGATTTAAGGCAACACAATAGAGAAACTCCTTCAATGCTTCCTCGGTCCTTTCCAATCCAGAAAGAGCTTTTGCTTTCACATAATGACCCTGTTTGCACAAAGAAAACGTACAAATCTAGAGATTGTTTCTGAAGAGGCAGTAAGACACCAGCACACAAACTTGGCCATTCCTCTGTTTTGCAGAAGAATGAGAAAGCCATTCCCTCCTGCTGAACAAAACGTCCCCAGTGCTGCACTGCAGCACCCCCAGCCAGACGCTGCTCCTTTCCTCTTCAAGGAGGACTTAACACAGAGTAAGGAGGGCTGTTTGTCTTCCTGGAGACTCCCACCACAACATATCCTACAGGGCTCCCTGTGGCCCAGAGACGGGTTCCCTGTACCAGGACAGTCTGAACAGCAATGGAGTTACATGGAAAACATGGGGCAGGCTGGCAGCGGCCCTGGATGAAGCAAAAGATTTCAGGTTTAGGATACTCACTTTTGCTGAGTGTCTTGTCCTATTTTATTTGGGTAGAACATATCAGTATATTATGCATGTAGGGCAACTTGACAGTGTTTAACCTGAAACCTTTTAGCTCATCCTACCTCTCCACATCCTGGAGTGACACACCCGTGGCTGAGGTAAAAGAAATCAGCTTGGAGACAAGTCCTAATTTGCTTATTAGTGGTGAGAGAGGAACGCCTCACCTTTGAATTTCCCTGTGGATGTCAATTTGCAGTTCAAATCTGACTCTGGAAATTATTTCCTTAAAGATGGAGAGAAACTAAATGTGTTTGTAAACATCTGCTCTTGAAAATGAACACTAGTCCACCTCCGATTCACACAATTATCTTCAGGCTGTGCTGGAGGCTGAGAGACTGGTCAGATAAGCAGATGTCTTTTTCTGTTCCTCATGCTCTTGCAAAAACATCAGGTAATCTTATCCAGCAGGTAAACTTCCCTCACCCTTTCAGTGCAGCCCTTCAAGTTGAAGCCTGTTACGATCTCTACCTTTCCACTGTCTGGGAGAAAAGGAGGAGGCTTATAGCAACAGACACTGTAGGAAAAACTAGTCACTGTATGCCATAAACAAGAAGTCTTAGTATGCCGCCATCTCCCAAGATGAGGACTGAGCAGGTAAATTTGACTACTTCCCAAAACACAGAAAAGAGCAGCCTGTTTATTCCAGCAAGAAGAAAGCATATTTCCCAATAGGAGTCTGAGTCCAAGAAGCATGCAAGAGGCCAAGTTCAAGGAGCATGCAAGAGCTTGATTTGGTTCCCAAGCAATGTCTCTTGGCTTCTGAGAACCAGGATGCAGCTAGCATGCTGGAGACATTTCACATCAAGATATGCATGTTTTTTTTTCTGAATATGATAAGAGGAAAGGTACTACAGAGGCCTGACCCTGATCTTTTTATTCTGATGCTTCCACAGCCTCTCTAAACATTTTTTTCCAGAGCTACTAATCATCCTGACACTACAGACAAGTTTACTCTACTGCCCTGGTAGCTTGGTGTCCTCTGGGCTGTGTGTGGAAGAAGCATCTAAAGATCCAACACCAAGAATTATGCCCAGGAATAACAGACCTTACAAGACCAGCACTGCCACCTTCCCTTTTCTATTTTCACAGTGTCAAGTAAAGCATCAGATCTGAGGGGTAAAATCTAGCCAGAACCCCAAGCAGCTTCAGAGAGGGCATCAAATTCTCTCTGCCACTTGCAAAGTACAACTGGAAATTTCTTCCTCACAGACTCCAGGGACTCGGTTTCAGCAACTGAAAATAAATAAACTGGTGGACCCAAGAACTTTAGGAACTCAGACATTGTAAGACACTGAATTTCAGTTAGCGATAAGCCAAAAGTTTCTGGTAGGTGAATGCTCATCTCCCAGGAGCTACTCCCAGAACAGCTCTATTTTATGGTGGATTTTTGCACTACACATTTGCTCTAATCTCTGCCACTGGATGAAACAGTGCAAGATACAAAACAAAGCAGAATTCCTGCATAATGCTAATTCAGGATCGCCAAAGCTTCTGTGGAAATTCTGACATACACAAGCAAAATGTATCTGTGATACTGCTGGTATGCCATGATGACAACTTTCATTTTCAATTAGCATTCTTCAGAGATGTGATTAACAAAATCTTTATCCGCCTACGACAGACACACATCACATTTCCATGGATGCAAGGCAAACAGACAAGACACTCCAAGAAAACATTTGAATGTGCTTAATTCATTTGTCTCCCTTTGCACAAAAACACAATTGACACTGCTCAAGATGAATTCCTGCCTTGAGTATAAAACGATCCTAAATAGAGAGTAAAATTTTAAAGAGTAGAATTGGAGATGGGGGTAAGATTACCATTTTCCTTCAAACAGAAAAGGTTTTAATGGGTGACAAGACAGGTATCTTCAGGAGACGAGTATCTAACTTGTCAGAAGCTAGATGCATCAGATGGCACCTCATTGCTCATCCTACCTAGCTCAAACAGAGACCAAGCTGCAGCTTCTGTGCTGAGGCTTGCCACACCAATGAGTTTATGCAACACCTCAGTCTTCTTCATAAGGCTAAAGAAAATCCAAGGTCTTCTTACAACCCTGCCTACAACCCATGTCACCCTATCTCTCAGACTGGAGGCTTCATTTGGTCAAAGCTGTGCTGCAGTTCTGCTAGTGACAGGTGAGGGACTGACTAAAGGTGTAATCCTAGGCAGGGTGAGCTGTTGGGATACCCAGCCTGCCTTCAGGCATCAACTGTGGGCACCATGTGCTTCCTTCTCTTTCTACCTTAACTATCTTTTCTACCTTTCTGACAATTGCTTCAGACTGCCCACAACTAGTGCTCCCAAGAACCTCATTTGTTAGGGAAAAAACCCCACACCAATATGAATCACTATGTCACACAGACAGGAATCTGATGTATGAACTCAGTATTGAAAGAAAAAAAAATGAGTAAATCCTGAAATACTATCTGGGATACTCCTCAGAAAGACACTGCTGCCAGGAGGCTGGCAAAGCCACTCACTGCCAAAAGGGAAAAGTGATCCCATGCTACCGATGACTTCTGAATGCGATTCTGCTTCAAGCTACAACACAAGCTCTAGCAGATCAATGGGCACTAGCACAAACAAAATCACATCACTGGATGCCCACCAGAGAAATCCCATGCTAACGACCTTCCAGACTCATCCTGTGAAAGAATGACCGTCCAGTCTGTGTTTCCAGTCCTGATAACACCACAATGTTCACCCAACAATGACCTCACCAGTGCCATCTGCCCCCCAAAGAGAAGTCCTGAGAACAAGCAGTCTGATTTGTTTTCCTTGTAGCATGCAAGCACCATACCGCAGGCCAGTGGGGTTTGCTTCGGCAGAGGATGTCTGCATCATGGAGGGCTTGCTGGTAGTTTTTCATTGACGTACAGAGCTCTGCTCGCTGTGCTATCAGTGAACACTTGCAAGAAGCTGAAAGACAAAAAGGTTACGAGAAAGTTAAAAGAAGCAGTAGTGTGTGTTAAACGCAGTAACCTAATTTCAAATAGAGTAACCTAAAAAGCACAGCTGCATGATCATTACGTTTCCACTTTTATGTAATGGAAAAAAAGGTAATTCTTCTCTTCCTTCCTGAAATATATTCCTCTCAGTCTGTAAGCAATCTCTGCATTCTCTCTTACAAGAGTGATTCCATATTCACATACGGGTCGTCACCTGCTCTTTCTGTCACATAGCTTACATGACTCTTCAGCAAGGAAAAAAAAAAAGCACCAAGCTTTTTCTCCCTCTACTCTAGTCCTACGCACTACGTGCAGAAAATACCACAAAGAACTTCAGTTACAGAACATCCCAGAAGCCAATCATTAAACAAAATGCATGCAGTCTTCAAATTATGTCCACTTGCCATCCTCACCGCAGGCAAACTTCCAGCGAGAACACATCACTGCCTTAGCAGCCATACGTTCATGAATTGTTTTTAGACTGCATGGACTATAAACATCTCAAATCCTATCTTATGGTCTAATATGTTTTAAGATGGAAATCTAGCTTGAGCATAAAACTTCAGGGAATTGCAGAAAAACTAAAGTGGCTCCACATTCAGCCTGTCTACCAGGATGGCCGTGTCTTTCCTGCAGTGCTGCAGTCTAACCAGCTTGTCCTGCTGCACAGGGTTATTTTGTCCCAGATGTATTTGCCTTAGCTAAAGCACACAAGACTTGCCAGCCTGAGCCTCAGGGTGGCAGCCCTGCAAACATTCCTTCCCCCTCCAAGCTTGATGACACACAAACCTGCAAACAGCACACTCCATTCGCTCATCAAGATTGTTAGTAAGATATTAAACAGCACCAAACCCATTACCAGCACCTCAGCAATGCTACTGGCATTCATCCACCCCACAGCCTGGAGTGAGGAACTGGCACCTAGTACCCAGCAGCCCAGCCAGCTTCCACCCATCCCTAACAGCCTGGGTGCTCTCAACCTTTGCATGCCAGGAAAGCCTCAGGAGAGCTGGAAAATGGCTGCCAGGTGGTAGAATTCTCATGACCAGATTAAAGCTTTCATAACTGGGATTAAAGTTTAAAAATGCTCCAAGGTGCACTGAGAGGCAATACTTCCTCATTTCTACAGGTCTGAAACTCTGCCTCCTAACTAACTTCAGGGACATTTCCAACTAGCATATCCTTCTGTATGGCTGTATGTTGGGTTCTCATCTCCATACCCTTCCTATTCTGCACAAACATCCCAACATACCCTCAAACATATCCTCAGTAAGAACAAATTTGCCATGTGAAGCTGTATACACTGTATACAAGTGAGTATGGACAGAGAATAAGCATGCAACTGGTACAGGTGCTACAGCTGACAAAGTTCAAGCATCGTGCAGAGGGATGGCCCAACTGCATCCCCTCCCTGCCCTGGAGCTGACACCAGCTCTAATGCAGCAAAGCAGGTCCGTGTGGTTGCACAGCAAACCAGAGCAAGAAATTAATTGACTGAAAGCTAACGCAGTGAAAACAAATAAATATAAAGGTTTAAGAGGATCACTTTCCCCTCAACTGGTTCACTGTAAAGCTTCAGAAATGTGAACACCAGGATGAGGGATGAGAAAGAAAGAAGCAGTGAGGACTGATGCTTTCTTTAGCCCAAGCATGGACTGATGCCAGATTTACTAACTGCAGAATGATACACCACAGCTGATCCTGCCTCAATGGGCCCAGACAGCAAAGGCTGCAGACTACATCTAAAACATGGGAGCTCTACAAAAGCTTGTTCGTGCATTTGTTGGTTTTCTCCTTTCAGTATTACACATGCAGACTGCTGCAGTGACCCATAGTAGTAGAGAATCACTCTTAAGAAGTAAATTAACAAAATTTAATTGAAAACAACTAACCTCATGCCCTCGGAAGCAAGCTATTTTCTTCTTTTCCAAAGATGCTCAAATACAAGATTATTCAATTTTGTTGTCTTTTATTAATCTTCTGACTGTATTAAACCCACTCTGCCTATATTTCCATCAATGTATCTGCTGCATGTTTTTTCTACAAATATTGACAGGGGTAGGCAGAGCATTGGGTGGGGTACTTTTTGGCACCAAGGAGGGAAAGGAAGCAGTGCAAGCTTATTGGGCAGGCAAGCCAGCTTCCTGCTTCTGTTCACTAGTGCACCACTGACATTTCAGCCATGCTGACGTTTCCTCATGTTTTTCAGCAGGCAATTCCGAGTGGCTCATACATTCAGTAGACACAGAGAACAGCTTCATCATTTCATTTTTGGGAACATCTCAACTGCAGAAGTCTTTGTTTTCAGTGAAAATGAGAGGCAGAACACAACTGTGTTGCAAGGGCTGCAAATCTTCCCAAAGCAAAGTTCACAGGCTCATATAACATGAAGAGAAAATAAGATACTGAAATAAACTTAAGCCACACCAGAAAAAGCTACATCTACTCAGGACTTCACCAAGTTCCTCTGTTCACCAAGTCTCAATTAGAAAGCAAAAGGTGTGGTCCATTTTAACTAAACATTCCTAGCCAGTTATTCATTAACTGAGGAAGAGAAAGGGAGCAGGGGGAACAAGCTTCCAGCTTTGCTCAAGAGAACAGTATTTATGAGAATACAGAATAACAGGTTTCCTATAGTGAGATTAGGCGGTCAGACAGGGCTCGGTAGCTGGAGCGCTGCCCAGCCTCCTTCATTCAAGTTCACCTCCATTTGGTGGTGAGGCCACTGGCACGTCCCATCGTCAGCATGGAGCTGGTGCCAGCCTGCAGGCAGCTGCACCTGGGCAGCGTGGAGAGGGAGCAGGGCTGGTGGCAGGGCTGCACTTCTTAGAACCCATGAGCTAGCAGATACCAGCACCACATGAAGGGCACTGTGGGCCAGAATAAACACCACCACAAAGCCACCCAAAAAACAATCCTAGGCTACGTGACTTCCCAAGGTTAGATCCTACAAGCTGATCAGCGAAACCAGCACCAGGAAGAACTGCCTCTGGCAGATGGCCGATACCAACGTAGCTGCATGTAGCTATGGAAGGAAAAAAAAGGTATAGCTTTATTAAAGACAGAGATTCTGTAAGCACTGTTGAGTTGTTCCACTCCCTCACATATCATGTGGGGAAAAAAAAATAATAATCGCATGAGGTGAATGGAGAGGGCTTGAGGATGTACAGATTTCAGTAACACTGCTAGGTGCTGACAAACTACAAGAAGCATCAAGATTATTTAAAACAAACCACAAAGTCACACAATAACCAGTGGTTTGCTTTAACATAACGCACCCATTCTTTCTCACTGGGGCTAAGAATAAAAGATTTCTTTTAAGAAATGACTTGGTATCTCAGTCCAAATTAAAGCAGAAAAGCATAGACAATGTTACTGTTTCCACAATACCAACAGATGGCATTTCCTGGATCAAAATCTTCTGGGAGCCTGCAGCTGCACAGCAAAATTTATGTTCTTGTCAGCATCGTGGATCCACCATTGAGCCTCTTAGGATCTGCGGCTCCGGGCAGCTGGGACACAGATTTCCTGGGAGCCACAGGTCATGGGAACCTTTGCACATGGCGTCCTCCCTCCCAGCCCTCACCCCACAGCGCGAGACGATGCCTGAGCGTTGCACAACATCAAGGGGCTCGGCAGCTCTGTGCATCCTGGATCCTCTCTGGGACAGCCAAGTATCACCAACACAGAGTGCTTGCCAGCTTGTTGAAACTGATGCAATAGCTGGCTGAGATTTTCCAGAAACGTTAGCTTACTATCCCTCCTAGTAAATTTAACCTCAACTTTGCTCACTTCACCTTTGCGCTCATGTGCAGACATTCATTAGATCACACTCTCACTTATGCAGAAGCTAACACCCAAAATTACTTTTCCAGACAGGCCCAAGCCTTCACATTTTCAAAATACTGTATGGTTGAATGCAGGAGGCTGACAGAAAAGAACATGGCTCCCTCAAACCTCCCTGTGCTAGGAGGAAAATGAGTGCAATTAGAGAATTTTCTAAACAGGACATGGATGACGCTAAGAGTTTTTCTGCAATAAACTACTCCAGAGATTTCTTCCAGGAATTCAGCACAGAAAGAACTAACTGAAAGTTGCTAGAACTCCCTAATCCTTCTTATCTGACATTTATTTCTTCCTAGAAGAGCATGTTTTATTCAAGTCTATCCCAACTCTAAGCGCATTTTCTAAACGCCTATTAGAAACAGCATCATGACAAAAACACCTTTGAGTGCTCCTAGCAAGAGTCAATCTAGGATTCTAGGGAAAAAGCTTTCCCACATTTTAATGTAACTTCCACCACAGGACAGAGCAAGAAATTTGGCTTCTTTGCTGTGCTCTGCACTCAGCTCTGGAGATCTGGTTGAGGAGCAGGGGCAGAAGCGTGCTTGATGAGATAATTAGCTAAAGCAGTAAAGACAGACAGGAGTGCAAATAAAACTTCTATCTATAGCAAAGACAAAAAACAAGTTCAGCTCCCCAGAACTGAAGAATGGCATCAGTCACAATGTACACTTACAATCAGCAAGTCCCCAGTTTCTCATTTATCATTCCACAATAATTGGATTATTTTAAAAAAAGTATGTTTTCTGAGCCTCACCATGATTTCTCCTTGCATTTGTATCCCTGTCAGTTTTCCAGTATGTGAAAACAAATCAAAACCCCAGACGAAGCACACAGGAAGTTTCATTGCAGAGAGACTCCAGAGATGGGAAATTCTCTCTCTGCCAGCCCATTCTTGCAGCCCAGCAGACTCCAGCTGATCTGGAATGGGTGCTCACAAGCAGTTCTGTGCAGGGAAGCAACACTTAAGTCCTGGACAGGTATGATGACTTCAGCAGTGCCCTTCTCTACAGAATTTGCGTGCACTTCTGAGCACCAGAATTTATGAAGAACATCGGACCATTAGAGAGTGTCCTGATGGAAGGCTACGCTACAAGGACGATTAAGGGTATGGAGGGGAAGACGTGTGAAAAGCAGCTGAGGCCCCTCGTTGTGCTCAGCACAGAGCAGAGGAGCTGAGGGGAAGCCTGATGGCGGCTGCAGCTCCTCACAGGGAGCGGAGGGGCAGCGCTGAGCTCTGCTCTGTGTGACAGCGACAGGGCCCGAGGGAACGGCATGGAGCTGTCAGGGGAGGGCAGCTGGGGGTCAGGGAAAGGGGCCACACCACAGGGCAGAGGGCATGGAATGGGATGCACAGGGCTGTGGGCACGGCCCCGAGCTGCTGAAATTCAAGGAGCGTTTGGACACTGCTCTCAGACATTGGTTTCGGATGGTACTGTGTGGAACCAGGAGTCAGATTTGATGGTCCTCGTGGATCCCTCCCAACTTCCTTACGTTCTGTGGTACTTGGTTCTATGGTTTTTTAAATCATCATTAAAGAAAACCATAAATCCATAATAGAAGAATTATTCAAAGTTCCCGTGCAGCCAGAACACATCTCTGTAGCAACAGATGAAGCAACCCCAAGAGCTTCCCAGCCCTGAACTCATCCATAACCAAGATTATATAACTCAGCAAAGTAAAACTAATCCCTTTCATAAGCTTACTGCCGTGCAGAAGCAGTCCACTGTTTTACAGTACAACCATTACACAAGCACCTAGTTCCACTAGACAAGAAACACTGCCAGACATTACAGCAAATGCTGTTACAAGCTGCAGGAAGAGCCTGCCCCAAGAAGCAAGGGCACGGGTACCACTGCACTCCTGCATTCACCATCTGTGCAATATGGCTGCCATACTGCTGCCTAAAAGACCTGTCCAAAGCCACTTCCTTCTTCCTCACACTACCCACAGCAGTCATTATGAAAATACAGAACCTCCTACGAACAGCTCTGTCTACAATACAGCTTTTTTTACTTTTTAATTCTTCATACAGATATGACGTATTTGACTTCACAGGGGTAAGGCAAATGACTGACCCTATCAGAGAAGGTAACCACATGCAGAGAACAAAGGTGTGTACTGCACATTTCTTAAAGGTACCCCAAACCAAAATCTCTCTTTACCCAAAAATGAGACTAGAAAACAACATATGAGGATTGTCTTTGGGAACTGGGGCTGTTTGGTCTGGAGAAAAGGAGGCTGAGGGGAGGCCACACCACTCTCTATAAGCACCTGGAAGGAGACTGTAATGGGGAGAGTGTGGTCTCCATTCAACAGACAGCATGTAGGAGGTGGCCCCAAGTTGTGCCAAGTGAGGTTTAGATTGGATATCAGGAAGAAGTGGTTCTTGAAAAAGTGCTTAGACGTTGGACATGACCCCTGGTCTGCCCAGGGAGATGGCAGAGTCCCCATCCCTGCAGGTATTGAAAAGACGTGCGGATGTGGCACGAAGGGACAGGGTTTAGTGAAGGGACTCGGAGCTCAGGGTGATGGTTGGACTTGGCAATCTTGAAGGCCTCAGAACCATCTGAAGATTGGAAGAAACTATTCTACAACTGGAGCGTCCAAGTTACAGCCACTATTTCACAAGCGGCACTGAATCAACAGCTCTGTCCCCTTGTCTTTCGTCCCAAAAGTACAAGGATGTAGAACCATTCACTTCCATGTCCTTGAGCATACTTACCTAGATAACTTTCCGGTCCACGGCAGATAACAAGACAGTGCCTTGTTTTCTTCAGCTGAGGTGATAAATACAACACAGCTGACAGATCAGCAGGGCAATTGAGAACATATGATATCTAGACAAGTTAAGTCTCTCTGGGCTTTGGTTCTTTACCTCTTGCTGTTGTGAACAACCTCTGGAAAGGGTTCAGACTTAAAAACATAGATTTTTCTGTATGTTTGATGAAACACTTTGGATTTCCAGTGGTTTTATTTTGGGCTCAGTGAGTAATTCCTCAGCTAGGAAGCCCTGCATAATATTTAAAGCTGGACTGTCATCATCACTCTGCACAGTTAATCACTCCTCCCTTGATTACTCAAGGGAAACACTGTAAGAAAAGCTGTATTCTGCCTAGAAGAGCTGCCATAAAGAGAGTACAGTTAACTTAGTGCCCTGTCTTCCAAACTGTACCTCCAACCTAATGAGGCAGAGGCAAGCCAGACCAATTACATTACCCTACAGCTTAGTTTGCATTCCCACAATTGTAAGCCAATGAGAACCTTCTGTACAAACCAACTAAGTGGTGAATTTCACGGTACAGCACAAGTCATTAATTCAAGATTGTTCAGAGTACAGCTCAATGTAATGGATTAGATTATCCACGCCTCCTAACGAAAGCCTGTCTTTCCACATCATTAAGACGAAGCCCACTCTTTCCAGATCTGACTGCATGAACCAACACCTCTCCCCCACATCGTCAGTTTTCACTCTGCCCCTTGGATATCTGGGCACCGTCTTGGGTGACATACCCCAACTCCATCTGTGGCTGCTTGGTACTGGTATAACAAAACTATTGAGCACACAAACGTGACTCATTTTCAATGTTTACTGGTTCTCACAGCATTTAGTTAGGGCTTCAGGTAAGATTTTCTAACAAAAAACCTTTCTTAGAGAGAACAGTAGACTCAGTTAGAACCAAGGTACCCATTTCAAGAGCAGGTAATACTTTAATCTGTTAGCATTTTGTTTTTTAAAACATAACAAGCAAAGCCAACACAAACCAAAACCCCACAGGTCAAACTCGTGATTAATCTTTAGAAGACTCAAGTAGATGTCTAGATGCCCCATACAAACAGGCAGCTGAGATGCACGCAAGTTGGTGATTGCAAAGAGATTCTAAGAACACAGAAACCAAGATCAATTTACAGCAAGATATGCTATCATAATACAACCTCACAGGTGATTATCTAGCTGCCTTTTTTTTTTTTTTTTTTTTTTTTTTTTTTTTTGTTACTATCAGTATATAAACTGCATTTCTAGTAGTTCCTTTCGAAATTTCTACAGCCTTCTTCTTTTTCCAGTTAAAGTTTATTTTAGCCTAGGATTTCTGACTGCATACTGCAAAAAGGACTTTCTCGTTTCTTAGTTACTTCCCCACTGTGCTTTGGTCCTGAAAACACAGCAGATCACATAACACACTTGTGTAAGAGAAGGGGAGTGGTAAAGTAACCCACTCATCTTCAGATTAAGAACTTCAAGTCAGTTCCATAAATGTCTTCTTCCTTTGTTACCTTTTTTTTTTAATCACAGTAACAATGAATATGCTTTTCTTTTAAGAGCTGTTTGAATAATCCTAGAGAACTATGCCTACATGCAAGAAAATCTGAAGCATTTTGGAAGTAGTTCAACTGCTTATAGGAAATCACATCTCGATGATAACAAGGAGCAGGAGGGGAGTAACTATCCTGAACAGTGCAATACCTAAGTTACAAGAGCATCCTTAACCGTTTTAAAAAACACCTAAAGATCATCCTCTGATGATAACCACAGATACGCTCCTGCCCACCATGCACAGGACTCACGTGGTCCCTGGTCTTGCAATCCTGCAAAGCCCATGCCTTCAGCAGGCCCTCACAAATTGACGAAACCATCAGATTCAGCAACGGGATTTGAGCTTTAAGCAGTCAGCTCTTCAAAAAATCAAGAGCAATACGGGTTCCTTCTTCAAAGTACTTCACACATTTGCAGGAGCAGTAAATTCTTCATGTATGACACAGTTTTGTCAAGCACTACCTCAGTATTAAAGAAGCGTGTGTGGGGTAGTCTGCAAAATATTTTAAGTTTAAAATAACATTCAGCGTACACAGTTTGTAGGTAATCTCTGTTTCTATTTTTGCACCAATGAAAAACAGAAGAAAACAGGTTTGGGAGGCATGTTTAATTTAGGCGGATTTCAAGAGGTGCTTTTACAGAAAGATGGGAAAGCTCCTTTTTTAGCACTTCTCTAAGAAGAAAGCATCTGCTATTTTTTGCAGCATACTATTTCAGAAAGATTACCTCTCATTCTTCATTTAGAAATCATACTTCTCTAGCTACAAAATTAAATACTTTTTTGATGAATTATTAAAATGACTGAATCATTTGCCATTCCAAGAGTCATGACAGTCATCTACCAGCTTTTTTCCTCCCTTTGTTTTTGTGTCTTTTCTTTAATGGTTGGTACAAAGTCAAGAGACATTTCTTTACTACTGGAAATCAGAAGCATTCCCAAGACACACTGTGAGGAAGAAGATTCGGTCAATCTCTTTTTTTAACCACATGAGAAAGACAGATGACCTTATCTTTGATAGCAGTCTTCTAGAAATAGTGCACCAACAAGAAAAGACCATTAAAGTGCACTAATGCACATAATTCACACGCAGGGATTGTGGATGATCTCTTTGAACAATGCCTCTTCGATGCAAGCACACCACTAAGAAGCGCAAGTCTTAAGAAAACAGCAACAATAAAACCTATGTCCTGTATCATCAGACACCTTTATAGACATTTAAGCACAGCTTCCTAAACAGATTAAGCACAGCTTCCTCATGCAGACACAGAAGGGACTCTGCAGCTCTCTGCTTCTTCTGACCTTGATCGAAGTGGCCAATCTCTCACCCACCGCTCCTATGGTGTGGCAGCAACAGGAAGCTGACCAAGAATTGTCATCAGCTTTCTCCACCAAATTTAAAAAACAAATTTGGATGCAGGCTTGGAAAGCAAACACCTTAGGAAATCAGTTTTGGGATCACTTGCCCATAGCCTTTTTTACTCAGGACTACAAGCATTCAACCAAACAGCAGGAATGTTCCAGTGGAAATTCATTCACACTGCACTCCTCGGGAAGCAACAGTCCCCCACAACTTAGCTTTTAGTGGCAGGAACATCCATGGCAGCTGTTTTGGAATCAACTTCTACTGAAGCATCACTTAAGTCTGTATGGAAGGTCAAAGGACACGGCAAGACACTTTCTATTCACAATTTATTTTTTTCTCCTCCTATTTAACAGCAATGTAAAGTCATACTCAGCCTATAAAATCAGACACAAGCTGTTAGCAGCTCCCTCACAGCTGGGAAATGGGCAACTCACACTTGCCCCACACTCTAGAACAGATGAGCTGTTCTTCAGCAAGCCAAATTTGGGCTCCAAAATCTGCATACTGTTAACAGATTTAAGCCTGAAAGCCAGTGTCAGTAAAAATGCAGATGTTCATCCTCAGTACTGATGTAAAACTACGGGGAGGGGGAAGGGTACAGAGTGTAACACAACTGAATTCAGATGCAAAAACACTCACGTGAAGAAACATATACATAAGAGGGGTGATGCAACAGGACAAGATGATGGGAGGCCTGATGGTGGCTGCAGCTCCTCACAGGGAGCGGAGGGGCAGCGCTGAGCTCTGCTCTGTGTGACAGCGACAGGGCCCGAGGGAACGGCATGGAGCTGTCAGGGGAGGGCAGCTGCGGGTCAGGGAAAGGGGCTGCACCACAGGGCGGTGGGCGGGGAACGGGATGCACAGGGCTGTGGGTATGGCCACCAGTGCTGGAGTTCAAGGAGCGTTTGGTCACAGCTCTCAGGCATAGGGTTTGGATTTTGGGTGGTGCTACATGGAGTAAAGAACTGGACTCAGTTGCCCATGTGGGTCCTTTCCAACTTGGGATATCCTATCGTTGTGATTCCAAGAAGGCCAAGACGGCTTGCACCTTTGATGCTCTGTGCAGGCAGAGAGAACACAGTGCAGCACGCGAACTACAGTGTACTACATAAGCAGTGCACAAGGTAGCTATTGAGTGCTAGGCCCTGCACCTCTGTCCTAAAAGGCTATGGCTGCTGGAGAACAGGCACAGCTTGCCTGAGATATTATCCTCATGAGCCGAGTCTCCCTTTATGCCACTCTTCCACTGCCTCCCAGCTTGCTTTTCCCTCTGTAATTGAATTAAGGGAGAATTCATTGGGCGTCAAATAAGTTTCCATGAATGGCTTTACCACAAAACAAATTACTGCTGAGTGGCTGCATTAAGTCTTCTTTTGGATTGGGCCAATTTCTGGTGAACCTCCACTGAGAGGAAAAGAACGGGGAGAGAGGTTTCTTCTCCCAAGTTCACTCAAGAGAGGCTGAGCCTCTTCCCTCCACCAAAGCCCAGGAGAGCACCTAGTTTTGTTTATAGCCATGCTCCAAATGCCACCCCATCTCTCAGGGCCAGCATGCTAGTTTCCACCCCAGAGTTGGAAGTGGCAACACAAGGCACCCATGGCAGCACTCCTCCCAGCACTCCACCTTCAACACTATCGGCAGACTCCATCTGAACTTACCTCCTCCTCTCTTTTGGCCCTTTATCCACTGGAAATGGAGATGTGTGGGCAAGGTGGCCCTCTATATGTGCTTGGGAAGAAAAAACCCCCTTCTACCCACACTAACCCATCCTTAACTCCACCATGGTCTTCAGCCTCAGCAATCTCCTATAGTCTTATTCTGAGCCCCTTGAGGTGGATAAAAACAAAGAAGCTGGGTAATCTGAATGGATGTACATCAGCAATCCCCCAGAAGAAACCTAGTTCTGCTGAAGCTGATGCAGGAGGCAGCACGCACTCTGAGCAGAAATGTGTAGGCTTATTTACAGGAAAGGCACGGGATACTAATAGCTGCCTCAATAGAAAGAAAGGCACAGAGGATCGGCAGCTGAAGGAATGAGTCACCAGTACCCAAATCCCCTTACGGTCTCTGTGTTTATTTGCTTACTAGCATGCTCTCACCCTGAGAAGAGCACAGTCTCCTTCAGATCCATGCTGAATCTAATTTTAATGCCAGCAGACTACAGCACTAAATGTGCAATGAGCTCCTGTGCCTGGTCTGCACGAGACAGACTATTTTTTGATAAATACTGCTCTCCAAGAATAAACAGCATTGCCAAGTCCCTTCCCCACTATGATGCAGTCTTTGGCCCTGCAGAGTTAGGCACCCTACCTGGGTAAAGCCTTACTTGTTATCTTTCGTCTTAAGAGACAGCCACCTGCTACCTCTGTAATTACAATTTGTTCTCTGGAAGGACAAAAATAAAACCGATACATTCAAAAGAACATCTGCAAAATACCTGCTCGTTTGTCACTGAAATCCAGCCACCCTCAGTCTCTGAGTGCACACACACACACACACACACCCCCCTGTACTGCTCCCAGACAGTTTTGTGCATGTCCACAAGACCAGCAAGAGCAGAGAAAAAAACTGAGGGGTGGCAGGGAGGAAACCCACCTCTGGTACCCCCACCTAGTGTGCCTGAGGAGCAGCCAGAGTGCTGGGTATTGCCCAAATGGCAATGCTGAATGTTGTGATGGCTGAGCAGCACAAAGCTTGGCACTGAGCGTGATCCAGCTGGAAACAAATGCTTCCTTTCAAGTGGCCAGACACGTGCTTGCTTTGAAGAAACGGTAATTAGATACCTTGCAACAACAGAGACCTATTCCAATGTCTGCAGCAGTGAAAGCAGCAGCCGGCAGTGAAAGCAGCAGCCGCTTTGTGTAAGCAGTGGAGATGACCAAACTGTGGCCTTCTCAAGAAGGCCAGGAGGTTCAAAGCATAAAGCCAGTTTTCTCAAAAATGTTAACAGAACTGCCAACAGAATCCTTCAGAACAAAGACAGAAGCAGTGGGGGCACTGCAAACCTGATAGGTAAGGACAGAAGGACAAAAATATCTGAGGTGAGGACTAAGATTCAGCAAGACCGACTAGTTCCACTGGAAACAGCCACCACCTTAAAGGTGTGCAGGTTATCTTCTATCTGAAACAAGGAGCAGGCACTCCAGATCCTGCTGGGAAGAAGACAACTACAGCACACTTGAAGCACCCCAAGGATCAAAGTGCAGATCAGATGACAAGAAGCCACAGGAAGACCCAACTGCTAAAGGAAGACCTGCTTTAATGTTACAAATGTCACACCCAGCCACGTGTTGCAGGGAAACAGGAGTAAAATCAGTGAGCAATGAGCTGCAGACCAAGAGGCCTGGAGTCTTCCTCATCAAAGGACACATATAATCCACGTGCCCTTCTGCCTCCACTCCTGTTTCTGAAAAGCCACGCAGATCCCCGCTGCCATGACTCCCAGCAGCAATGGAAGTAGAAGAGGCGGCACCAGTCATGGAAGCTTAGGACCTCCAGGGCTCTGATGGCAACTTGGCCTAGGCCCAACCACAGCCTGAGGGGACACAAGGGGAGGCTGCAGCTTTGCGGGCTAAGGGGGCTACCCTTCTTCAGAAGGGATCTGGATCTGCAAATGGGCAGTTACCCCTGGTGTTAGGATTCTGAAAGCCAGCAAGGTGCCTGCTGCTATTCTCACAGGGATAAGTCACGGTGATGGCATTACCTCAGGACCCTGAGGCACGCAGCCAGGGCTGGAGGATGTGCTGCAGGGACAGGCACGCTGCGTCCCCCTGGGCCACCACGCACAGAGCAGCACGAAGCATGCTGCTGCCACACCTCCCTCTCCTGCATCCGCAGCTATTTTTTGGGATTTTTTTTTTTTTTTTGAGGCTGCCTTGCTAAAAACTCCCTGTGACCTACATTGAGCCTCTCCCCTCCCTCTGCTTCACCTTCCTTCCCAAGCTCTCCGTCCTGCCCTACTTTACCAGAGATTACTTCAGCTAAACCATGTAATAGTTTTACTGAGAATGCAGGCTGTGGAGGAGCCACGAGCAGCCAGACCAGTCGTGCTGCACGCAGCCCTCGGTTTCCCACTGTCAACCAAGAGCTGTGGCGAGGAAGAAGCCCGCATCCAGGCATAGCAACAGTGCAGAACAAAGCCAAGTGCCTCAGCCCCTCGCTGAGACAACGGAAGGTGGGGGTGAGGGACATGGTTCTGTTCAAAGGAGGGAAGGAGCTCCTCTGCTGAGGAGGAATGCCGCTTTCTTCACGTTTCATTCGTCTCAGTCAGATTTGCCCGCAGGATTTCGCCCCCGTAACGCCACAGCGGTGGCTGGCTCTCCTTCCTCCCTCACCAAAGCAAGACGTCTATGGCGGGGGGGGCTGTGCAGGGATCCCAGCTCCCAGCCCCATGCCTACGCCCATACACCGTGCTACTACGAGGCAATGCAGAGGACCCACCTCCTACAGGCAACCAGGGCTGCCCCCCGTCCACAGGGCCCTTCATTTAAACCCCCGCTCCTCCGAGAACGCCACGCACAAACAAACCTAAGGAGGTGAAATTGTCTAAAGAGGTTACATTCAAAACACGGGCTGATGCTCTCCACAAGTCACAACGCTGATTTATCCTGACACGGCGTTGAGACAAAAACAATCCGAGCCTTCCCACCTACTTATACGTTGCTGAGCGCTTTCGATGGCCGCGTCTGGCTGGAAGCGCAGCGGCACGCACAGAACGCCCGCGGATGGCAGCCACCAGCCACCAGCCACGGGGCCACGCCGCAGCCGGACGCCGACGCGGCCACGTACGCTGCCGTGGAAGACGGTTCCCCCACAAACACGAGAGGGGATTTTCTAGAAATGGTGCATAATGAGTCATCGACTGCAGGCGGCTCAACGCGAGACACCTTCCGAGCGGGGACAAAAATAACCGCGGGACAAAAATAGCAGCTCCCCGCCGGGCGACAGCGGGGAGGGCTCGTTCTCCAAACTTGCGGCCGGAACTCCTTCCCGCTCCCGGCCCCCCGAGCGGCTCCTCCCGGCACTCCAATCCCGCCGGGCTCCCCCGTCCCCGGCCGCGCCCCCCCGAGCCGCCGCTCACCCATCTCCAGCGCCTGGTCGTACTTCTCCAGCGCGGCGGGCAGCTCCTGTCGCTCCCGCAGCTCGTCCCCCTCGGCGCGCAGCCGCCGCGCCCGGCTCTCAGCGCCGAACCACTTCTGCAGCAGGTTGCCCAGCACCACGTTGACCCGCGGCCGGGCTGCGGGCGGCTGAGGCTGGGCGGCGGAGGGCTCGGCGGGGCGGCGCGCCCGGTGGCAGCGGCCGCAGTCCCCGGGCTCGGCGCAGCGGCGGCAGTGGGTGTGCCCGCAGTGCAGGGTGACGGGCTCGCACAGCAGCCGCCGGCACAGCGGGCAGGCAAAGAGCTCCGGCGGACGGCAGCAGGCCGGGTCGCCCAGCGCCTCGCCCTCGGCTCCGCCGCCCGAGGAGCCGAGCGGCGGGGGCGGCAGGCGCAGCTCCTTGTCGCGGATGCTGAGAGCCAAGCTCTCGGCCAGCTCCCGCAGCTCCTCGGGCCGCAGCCGCGCCAGCCGCGCCGCCGCGCCGTAGGCGTCCAGCGCCTCGGCCATGCGGCCGGCCCGCGCCAGCGCGTCGGCGCGCCGGAGGCACAGGCCCCGCTCGGGCTGCGGCAGCTCGGCCAGCTCCGAGCCGTAGATCTCGGCCGCCAGCTCGAAGTTGCCGCCGCGGAAGGCCTCCTCGGCCACCTGCAGCATCTCGGCGCACGGGCCGCCCGAACCGCTCCCGGCGCCGGCCCCGGCGGGCAGCGCGCAGGGCCCCGGGCCCAGCTCCATGCCGCGCGGCGCCGCACGGCCCCGGGCCGCCCTACTCCATGCCGGGCCCGCGGCGCCGCCGACTCCGGCTCCTTCCTGGGAGGGGACGGCGACGGGAAGGGAGGGCGGGCCGGGGGCGGGCCGCGCCGCGGCGGCGGGGGGCGGCTCCCGGGCGGCGGACGGCTGGAGGCGGGGGAGGCCCGCGGCGATGGCCCGCGAGGGGCGGCCTGGCGGGGCGGTGCCCGGGTGCCCGTCCGTTGCCGCGCGGCTCCCGGTGGGCTCGGCCTCTTCCTTCCCTTTCCTGCTTCCCGGTGCCGGGCCCTGGGGCTGCTTCGGCCTTAACCTCCGGCCCTCAGGCCCGAATCCCCGGGCTGAGCTGCCCGCCGCGGGGAGCCGCGCTCTGCACGGGCTGGGCTCGGTGTAATGCCCGGCGTGGGGCGGCTGCGCAGGGGAAGAGTGCGCTCCGCTTCCCGAGAGAGCCGAGCACGTGTGTTCGCCTGAAGAAAAAAATAATGAGAAAGAAAAAAAATAAAATAATAACAATAAATCGCCGAGCCCCGGCTCTCAGAAAAAATCCTTTTCTGTAAGCGGCAGCCCTGCCAACGCAGCTTGGGGTCTACGCTTCGTGCTGAGCGCTGGCTGGCGCATCGGCAGCAACAATAAAGATAATGCAGCTGGAAGTTAGTTAATCATGCGTGAGTCAGAAAGGAATCCAACTTGCTCCGCAGGAATAACAGGAGTAAAAAAAAAAAAAAGAAGAAGAAGAAGAAAATGTAGGCAACGTTTATTTTAGACACGGCTGTAAACAAACCATTCTGAGGAACGGGAGCCTGGCAGCACGAGGAGCAGCACCATTTCCAGTTGAGCTGCAGCTGCAGCAGGGAGCTTGCTGTGGTTTCTGCCTTCTGTGAGGCCACAAGGCCCAGGTGGGGACCTGTCACCACCTCTCCACGCATGGCTTTGGTCTGCAGCCCCACTGCCTATTGGCCTTGCCCTCTCTGAATAGTTAATGTTGCTGGTGATGGTTTTCTGAGCAATGATGATTGGCCTGGTGCTTACCTCCTGGGCTCAAGGTTACCATCTGAAAAATGACCTCCACGCTGTGCTACTAGTTCATCATTCTGGGGGCATTAGTTAATAGCTGGCTAAGCATGAGCCAGCAGTGTGGTCAGGTGGCCAAGAAGGCCAATGGCATCCTGGCTTGTGTCAGAAATAGTACAGTCAGCAGGAGCAGGGAAGCGATTGTCCGTCTGTACTCAGCACTGGCCTTACCTTGAGTACTATGTTCAATTTTGGGCCCCTTAATACAAAAAAGACATCGAGGCCCTGAAACACGTTCAGGGAAGGGCAGTGAAGCTGTGAGGGGTCTGGAGCACAAGTCTTGTGAGGAGTGGCTGAGGGAATTGGGATTGTTTAGTCTGGAGAAGAGGAGGCTCAGGGGAGACCTTATTGCTCTCTATAACTACCACTACCTGAAAGGAGGTTTTGATGTGGTGCGGTCAGCCTCTTCTTCCATTTAACCAGTGATAGGATGAGAGATGACAGCCTTAAGTTGTGCCAGGGGAGGTCCAGTCTGGATGTTAGAAAAATCATCTTCTCAGAGCGGTAAGGCAGTGGCACAGGCTGCCCAGGGAGGTGGTACAGTCACCATCCTTGGAGGTGTTCAAGAACTGTGTGGATGTGGCACCGACGGATGTGAGAGGGCATGGTGGGGGTGGACTGATGGTTGGAGTACATGACGTGTTTTCCAACCTCAGTGATTCTATGATTTCATTTCTTGGCATCGTCACTTGGAGATAAGATGGCATCAGTCCCATTGCTATGTTATCAAAGTATGCTGGGGCCATTATTCATAAAAGACAGAACAAATATGCCTGGTTCTGCCCCTCTACATCAAGGCCAGGTCTCAGGAACGCGGAAGGATAAGTAAATTTGGGCTCGCCCCTTGAGCCACCCCACCTCTGCTTCCTGGGACCCTGATGAAAAGCAGCAGCATTTTTGCCGATTGCCCCATCCGGTTCATGCTGGGAACCTCCCTGCAGCCCTCCTGTCAAAGCAGGCAGCAGGTGAGCACGTCCGGCCACGTTGTTTCACCCCACGTGTCCCAGCTGCTGCGTGACAGTCTTTTCTTCACTGCATGACAGTGCAGCATGGTGGCACCAGCTCAGCCAGCAATATCAAGTGGGGCCAGATGGGCAGCCAGCATGCTGCTGTGCATGCTGCAGCCTGCTGGGTGGCCGCTGTCCTCTGCTCATGAGCAATCAGCAGGCACTGCAGCAGCACCTTTCCTCAAAGGAGGGAACTGCTTTATTTAGCAGCATTACTGATATGGTACTGGTATGCAGCCTCTGGTTTTCCAAAGGCAGCTATTTGCAAGGGGACAAAGTTACCTCGTGGTCAGTGGGCACGGTGGGGGTGGGCTGAAGGTCAGACTAGATGATCTGAGGGGTCTTTTCCAGCCCTAATGATTCCATGATTGCATGAAAAATGACAGCAAAATGAGCTGCTGCTTGCAGGATGGCAACAGAGGATGCACAGTGGGAGTGGAGGTGAAGCACTCATCTAGGTGCCTGTTATTGCTTAGCAGGTAGGACTGATATCCTGTGAAACAAGAAGGAACGGAGCATGAAAAACTACAGCAAAACTAACAATAGTCTATAATTAAAAAACTCATGCTTCTCATTGGGATAGTTGGTAGTTCCCAGGTTGTTTAACAGAGGTCAGGGTACGTGATGTAGGAAAGACCTGCTAAGAGTTCCCTTGGAATGGGTGCCCTGTGACACGGCCATGTGGTTTATGGCTTCTTCTTTGTGGTTTGTGAGCTGAGAGTGACAGATTGCAACAGCCACAGAGCTGAGTGGACTTCTCACAAACCCTCTGTAAACTGATCAAAACACCACTACTAACTTACAGTTTTCATCAGCAGAAAAGCGTTGCCTCCTGCAGGAGATGAAGAATCTGCACTTGTATTCAGGGCAAAATTTTTCCCAGCTTCCTCAACTTAAAAAAACGCTCCTCACCCCACACTGTGTGGCATTTTGTTAGAGATGCCCCTGGACAGCAGCGTTATTGTTCCCGTGATTGGTGTATTTCCACCCAGGGTAGCCTGATGCCACTAAATCAAGTCACAGAAGTCCATCTGTTTTCCCAGGGGAGAATTCCGGGTGCTCACTCCTCTGAGTCACTGATAAACACTTCAGGGTTGACATTGGGTTTCCTTTAAGTTTGCAGCCTAATTCTCAGCTTCTTCCTGAGGCCCAAGATTTCCCTCCAGGGCAGAATTATACTTGAAGGGGAAAGGAGGGGAGGAAGCAGCTTGGAAATGAGAGCATTTACATATCGGGAGGGCATGTTCAATTCCTCTAGCACATTTCTATTCCAAGATAGTTTGAAGTGTTAAACTCCAGTTTGTTTTGGTGTTCCTGTGGAGGAGATCTGTCTGTAACTGTTTTGGAATAGCTTAATTAGAAAGGCGTGTGAGGATATAATCAGTGCACAGATATTGCCACCGTGCTAAAATGTTACTGAAGTTGTAAAGTCAAACATACTAAAATTAGCATACAGCGTAATTAAGGCTATGTTTGCTTCTTTAATTTGTCACTTTTACATCTCCTTTACCTTACCTTTTACCTCCTTTACCTTTACGTTACATTTTTTTTAATTTATCCCCTACTGTTTTCTCTATAAGACACGGGGAAGAAGATGCTCCATTGATAGGCTTCCCAGTGAGGTCCCAGTGGTCACCATGCAGGCCCTCACACCTATTGATTTGTAATAGTCATACTGTGCTGCAGTAACACATTTTCCTATGTGCTTTACTATAAAATTTAGGGCTACTATGTTGGAGTACTATGTTGGAGTACTTCACAGATACTCTCACATCTACATTTTCAGCCACAGGAGTCATAAGGGATTCATACTGCCCCCTGTTATATGGAAAGGTGAGGTACCAAGTTCAGAGCAGGCACTAACTCAGGGCACTCGATCCTGTGTACTTAGTGCTTGAGATTTCCAAAGATCATTTGTCAGATACACAGACTGACAGAAGCACAGCTTTGCTTGAGCTGTGATTGAATGCAAACACCAGGAGTTTAGAGTTTAGGCCTTAGCATGAGCACTCTGAATAAGAGCCGTACAATTAGCAATCCCTCTCCCAAGGCATGCTTTAAATGACTTATACTTTGGCACACATAAAACCCACAGCAGAGTGCAGAACCCAATTCTTCTAGCCAGTGCTGCACTGCTTTTCTTTCCCTAATCACTGCCTCATTTATCAAAAACTTTCCAGCTTTCAAAAGAAAAGGTCACCGTATGATGATTATTATTACCAGATTCTTTGTTGGTTTAGTGAATTTACCCTAGATGAGATAGAAATAGTACTGTTTTACTTTTTAAAAAGAAAGCCTTTTTTGCAGAAGCCTCATTCTTGTAACAAAAGTATAGGGTAGTGCAGTGATGAAAAAGGTGCTAGCTAAAATCTATTAATATTAACATAATTAAGATTTTACCCTTGCCCCCAGCAGAAGTTTAACACCTTTAACCCAGACGCTGTGAGTCATAGGAGCTAAGACTGTTTTTGGAGGTTTTCCTCCTTCCTTGCAACATCCCAGTGGGGAGATGGATCCTGTCCTTGCAGTGTGACACACATGGATTGTGTACAAAATATATTATTCCTAACTACATCCTGCATGGGCTGAAGGTTAAACAGCTTGATAACTGTCCAACAAATCATTAGCACATCCGATGATGCAGAAGGAGTCAATTAGTTGAAGTATACTACTGGATTCCCTTCACGTTGCTCCTGTGCAGAGCAAGCAACTCTTAAAGGGTGTGAGGGCTCTTCAATCAGTGCCCACCTTCTAACGGGTGGTGAAGGATGATGCCAGTGGCAGGGCAATCTACAGTCCTGTGGTTGCAATCTCCACCACTGGATAAATGGGACTCATTTCCTCACTGAACTTGAGGGGGTCCTGCGAGAAAACTTGAGGCAAAAATGTTTACATCTGTGTTACAGTCCCTGTTGAAACAGGGCTTCACGCAGCCCAACACTCACTGCTATGGTCTGCTACACATGCTTCAAGGCAGCAGCACCTGGATCCTGCTGGAAGCTAATGGCCCACACCATTGGGGTGGAAAGTGCTGCCACCAGTCTTGCAGCACGCCAACACACCCTGAAGCAAAGTGAGATAGCGCACCACGGCAAGGGACCCTTTTGGCACCCAGCATCCAACTTGTTTGAAAAAGCAGGCTAGCACATCACATTCAGTGCCACCTCGAGTCCCTTTGTGTGCCAAGATCTCAGCGTGGGTGTTCTTACCTGAGTGTTCCCAGAAGATGTCACAGTGTGGCTCCCCATGCACACAGGGGACATCTGATGCCTTCTGGGATTTCTCCCATCCCTGCTGCATGAACAGCTCTCAGGCAGCAGAGCTGCCCTGGAACCACAGATAGGAGTAAGGATCAGCATATTACTCCCTCTCCTGATTTTTCCGTAAGTCTTTTCTCAGATGATCTCACACAACTTTTGAATGTAAATATTTTTACCTCCCTCTTTTCACCTGGTATTTTTTCGCTGAGAGACATCTTGATTCCTGGAGGACATTAGCAGAAAAAGTACCCTTGAAACATAGCATTTTGCCCCCATTTCAGAAAGAATTCCCCTATTGTTTGACAGTGTTGGTGTGATGCTGCACACCAGAAAGCCTTATTTGAGATCATTTGGCACAAATTTTCTAGGAGTCTGGAGAAAGATGCCATGGTGCTATGCTCAAACATCCCATGGCTATGGTTTCCTGCAGTTTGTATTCTGAGACCCAGGATCTATCCTCATTAATTAGCAGTACAGTGGCTTCCATGTGAGGTCCCCAGGCACAGTCGATCTCAAACATGAATTTCTTTCCCCAGCTTTTGGTTGTTTGCAATCCAGCATGAGGAAGGTGGATAACATCAGTTAGGTACATGCTTGGGACACCACTGCTTTGCCTAACAGAAAATTTCTTGTCCTTTTTTGATCACTTCTTTACTGTGAGTCAGCATATGACACATTTTCCCGAAACACCCAGACACCGTGCTTACAAAAATAAATGTGGGTCAGATGGAAAAACCATTATGAAGATCTGGTGGTGCTCAGGCAGAAAACCAATTGCATTCCTGCAATTGGAGAGGAGCGCAAGGTCTTCTTCCCCCTTGGAAACTACTGATCTCCTTCTTCACGTCTCTACTCCAGGAACAGCAGAGTCTATGCTACAATTCTGCTGTGATTCCTTATAGGCCATTCAGGAGGAGCACCGGTCAACTTGATCTTCAGCGCTATAATCAGCTCAAACATTAGAGAGCTCCATATGTCATACCTGGTCATCAAGGTTTTGTGGGCTACAAAACACACAGCAGGTTGAGAGATACAAACTGGAGAGAACATAGTGAAATAATGTCTGTTATTCTTTGCCAGTTAAGAGCGGACGGGGCAAGGCAGGTTTCCACCTCCTGAACAATGAGTGTTTGTCCTTTTTTTTGTTTTTCTTCTTCTTTGGCCGAGGCAACATTGGAAGGAGACCATAGTGGCTTTTCATATTTTGACTAAATATCGCTTTTGGGTCACTGTAGCAGAGCAGCTGCTCCAGCAAAGGTCAGCCATTCTGTTCCACGGGGTGCGGCCATCAACCTTTCCAAATCAGGGCATTTCTGAGTCAGAGCCTTCTGTTTTTCCACTCAGCAGGCCATGCTGTGGAAATGCATGTTCAAGACAGATTACAGTATGGTCGCTGGGGAACTGGAACAGGGACCTGGCTCCAAAGGCCTCAGCTGAGAAGGTGTACTTGCTGCCCAGAGATGAAAACCAATGTGCTGAATTTTTCCAGAAGAAAGTGCTGAGATGAAGAGCAAGCTCATGTGGTTAGGGGTTCCTCCATCAGGGAAATGGCCTGCCTGCCCTGGCTTCAGCTAGAGAAAGCTCAGCATCTCAGAAACCAAAAAGCCTGAGTAGAGTTGATTGAAGTGATGGAGGAGATCAAGGGAGGTTTCTGTTTGCAGAGAAGAGAGTAGAAGGACCTGAAGGAGGCATTACAGAATAATTGACAGGACAGGCAGCTTGAACATGTGCTTAGTGAACATACAGTGCAAGGAGAGCAGAGCCAGTCCTATGTGAACAGAATGGCTGAAACTAGGAAAATAGCACAGGAGACTGAACAGACGTGAGAACTTGTCTAGAAAGCACATGGCAGGAGGGAATGGAAAAATTTGTACAAAGCCTGGACATTAGGGCCAAATTATAGGAAACGAAGATTACTGGTCTGCGTAACAAGAAGCACAGCTGGGAGGAAGTGTGAAAAGATACGGCCTTTTGGCCATGACCAGGTATTCACCAAGGGATGTCTGGAGGACACATCATGTTTTCTTTTAGCTGTGGGAAGAAATAAGACAAAAGTCAAAGCTGTGTTTGGGGCTGACGTTGTCCAGAGGGGCAGCAGATAGGAAAGCCAAGAGAAGCCCTTCTGCAAAAAGAATGGAAGGGACAAAGACCTGAAAGGAAGGGAACCAGAAGTCCTTCTAGATGAACAAACCTTCTAGAGATGATAGGGTGTAACAGCATGTAACATATTGTGGAGTGGACAAAAACAGAGTGGAAGAGACCTAAAGTAGATCTGGGGGAAAGCAAAAGTCAGTGGCTCTAGGAAGTACACTGAACATGCTGCTTGGAGGCAAACGGGGAGAAGGCAGAAAGGGCAGTGCTCTGTAGAGAGGGGCTGACCAGTCTGTTGGTAAGATGCAAGATTTTCCACTTAGGCTAGTTAGAAACTGAAGGGGATGAATGAGAATAAGAGAAGGAAGAAGGCTGCAGAAGGCAAAGGAGAGGCTGGAGAAAACAAGCACTTGGACACTTCTGTGGCAAGAATACTGTGGGGGGTGAACCACAACAAACTCTTCCAAATGGCTGGGAGGTCTCCTTGAATGTCCATTTGTTTTGAAGAAGTTAGCAAGAGTCTGAGCAGAGAGGATTTTGAATAAGAAATACTGAATGCAGCTTCAGAACCAAGAAGATGAAAGAATGGAAGAGGTAAAATGCTTGCTTTGTTTGATTATTTTTTTTATAACCTACCTCCGGTGGAGTCATGCATTCCTTACTAAACAAAAGAAAATCATGTTAGGGAACTGGCAGCCAAATATAAGGTTACGTGTGCACACCTTGGCTCAGATGCAAGAAAGACGATCCTTTATGCTGCTTTACTCAGCATCTTCATCCAGATGAATAGGGTGTTATCCAGCCAAGAACTGATCAGGTCTAAGATTGATGCAGATTTTAAGGAAGCCAAGAGTAAAACTTCAAAAGGTTAGGTCAGTCCCTTTGTATGAAATCATGGAAAGCAGCTCTGTCTACCAGGACCGTGCAAGTAAAATGTAGGTTTCAACTCAGTCACAAACAAAGGAGTATTGTGTGAATCACGCTATATGAAAAGTAAATGCCAGTGTAATAATCACCATCTCCTCAATTAAAAGTAATGGTTTGGAAAGAAAAAATACATAAATAAAATAAAGCAAGGAGAGAAAAACACTTCTATGATTAATTTCAACTGCAGTGAATTATCTAGCATACAACCTTCCTGAACTGCAAACCTTTCAGAAATGGAAAGAGTACAAAAATAGCGAGTTTGTAGCCATTTTGATTCAAAGTGTTTTTTAATGAATGCAGCAGAGATTAGAGTGAGTAAAAACACATTAAGAATCTCTTCCAAAGAGATATTTAGAATGAGATCTGTTAAAGCCATTAGGATTAGTTTATTCTGAGCAGCAAATGGGGCTAAGTAGAACCAAGTACGGCTTTCAGAGGTGCGTGAAGCTCATACATAAAGCTCATTCTTCTACTCATGCAATGATGTGAGTAAAATCTCATAGGTTCATCAGCCAGAAGTGCATGGTGCTTACTCTTAACAACAACCAGGACATGTATTTTAAATGTCCTAATAAAAAATACTCATCGTTGTCTGTTAGCTATCTGCGGAATGGATGTTTACAAGGGCAGATAGTGACAGGACAAGGGGGAATGGTTTTAAACTGAGACAGGGGAGGTTTAGGTTAGACATTAGGAGGAAGTTTTTCACACAGAGGATGATGACGCACTGGAACAGGTTGCCCAAGGAGGCTGTGGATGCCCCATCCCTGGAGGCATTCAAGGCCAGGCTGGATGTGGCTCTGGGCAGCCTGGTCTGGTGGTTGGTGACCCTGCACATAGCAGGGGGTTGAAACCAGATGATCATTGTGGTCCTTTTCAACCGAGGCCATTCTGTGATTCTATGATCATTAATTTATACATTACCTTCAGAATAAACCCTTTTCCAACCTACTCTCAAGCAACCTGTACACGATATATAATCTACCTTTTTTCATCACGCATATACATGTTGATTTTCTGGTTTTATGAAATGAGTAATCAGCAGGCTCCAAAACTTTCATCCCTTTGAGATGTCTCTTCTCCCCATAACGATTGGCTCAGATCTTTTATAAACTTTATTTAAACGGTGTCTTTCAACTTCCTTATATTTCTAGGTGAGGTAGCAAGCCCAACCTATCAGTAAAGTCAGCAGATTTCAAGTGCCATGGAGCTGGTGTCAGCTAACCAGGTACAGGAACACAGACAAATATCACTGATGGATTACAACCGCTTTCATGACTAACGTGCTCCAACATGAGCCCAGCAAAATGTCTTACTTCAGACTGAAATTCAAACTGGTCTCTAAGAAAGGGATTCACAGCGTCTGGCAATCTAATCCTTACATCTCCTTTGTGAGGTCAAGGAGAACAGGTGACAGTGATGTTAAGGGTGAATAAATGCAGATGATTTCCAGAAAGATACAGATAGCTGCCACACAGTGCAAATTTGAATGTCTTCTCCATAGCAAGAAAGCGTTTTAGATTTATACCACAAGGGAATAAAAGAGCTCCTCCTGCAAGCCTAATTTGATTCTTAAAGCAAATCTGTGGAAACGATACTGGAGAAACAAAGCTCTGCAATATTTTTTTACATGTATCCCTTTCCATTTCTCTTAAGCCCACACGTCATGAGGCTGACACATGTGGTCAAAGAAGCTGAAAATCTGACAGTGCTTCTCCAGTCCATGCCAAGAACAGAGCCTTACTCCATGGAAGGTTGCACAAGCTGTGATGTATCTGAAAAAAAAAAATCAGGGAATGCAGAAACCCCACTAGGACATGTCAGTCCCAGTTCTTCGCAGTGCTGATGATTGTTATGGTGAGGTCCAGCATCTGCGTCAGAACTGATGTCACATTTAATCTCCTGGCTGCAGCAAAGTGAGACGTCATAAGCTTTAGTACATGAAGGCTGAAGAAAGCTTAGATGAGAAATAAATATTAAATACGTAACTGTGATGATAATTGAAGGTAATTAACTGTGAAGGTAATTAACGTTGAGATATTTTACTAAGGGCTGCAATGAATTCTCCATTAATGGACTTGTGTAAATTCAGGTCAGTTTCCTTCCTCCTTCTCTTTCCTAAATGTGCACCTTCAGCCAACACAGAATAAGTTCAGGAATATTGTTTAAAGACTTTATGGTGCAGAAAGTCAGAACAGATGAGTACAGAATCTCTTTATAGCAAACCAGTGAAATACACACAAACCAGATGAGGACGCAGATCCTAGCACAACATTTTCTAGCCCATGTGCATTCATGCTGGTTGGACACAAACTGTCTTGGATTTGTATGCCCATGTTTGGGTGAAGTTTTACTTGGGCTTGCACGGAGCCATTAATATTGCCCTGTCTTCACCAGAAATCCCTGAATACATGCCTAAATAGCAAACATTGGGCACAGGAATGGTGACAACACTTGACTCTCTGCCAGAAGTTCTGCGTAAAAGCAATCACAGCAGGGCAGCTTAAGGGTATTCTGATTTAATTTAGAACTCAAACATCGTTTTTCTTAATTAATAAAAATACTCTCTTTGTTTCCAGAATCTGATCCTGGACCCCCTCCCCAACCATAAAAGAAACCAAAAGACCTACCCAGTAGGCTAAGTAAGCAATAAAGGTGAAAGCTAGCCATTACCAATTTTACAAGAATTTTTTCCACGCATCTTTCATTGCCTTCATACAAATACATTATGGCTTCTTCAGCTATGAATGTATTTTGAACAACTGGGGAGCTTAGTGTTCCTACCATAAGATGCACATCTCAGTTGCCATGTGGGTGTGAATCAATACAACACTTAGCAGCTATCCAACACTCGCTGCATACTTCTGAAACACTCAGCACACGCATAGTGCAGCTCAGGTGCACAGCACAGTCCTGTCCTCCAGAAAAAAACTGGGTCTAGAGCAGTGGTTCTCCAGGTTAAAGATCTGTCATGAGACAACAGCATGAGCTGTCAAGCCAGAGCAACTCCCTGAGAAGTGAAATTGCTGTTTGCGTGTTGCTCAGCACGTCACACCCAGTACATGTTACTGTGAAAACAGCGTGTGAGCAGGAGATCACATTGCAGGAGTAAGGAGGTGCTCATGGAAAACAAGGTAAGGAGGTCAGGAGAACAGCTAAGCAAACTTGCTTTGTTTGTGATCCAAGGGATCCTACAATGAGCCCTACTTGCCAAGTGGGCTGGAGAGAGAGAATCACTGAATCATGGAATTGCAGGGGATGGGAGGGACCTCAAGAGATCATGGAGTCTGACCCCCCTGCTAAAGCAGGTTCCCTACAGCAGGCTGCACAGGTAGGCATTCAGACAGGTATTGAATATCTCCATAGAAGGAGGTGCTATAACCTCTCTGGGCAACCTGTTCCAGGCTCCGTCACCCTTACCGTAAAGTTCTTCTGCATGTTTGCATGGAACTTCCTACATTCAAGTTTTAGTCCATTGCTCCTTGTCTGGAGAGAAAAGGCTAGCAGTAGACAGGGCCAGGGAAATCTCCCTAACACATCCGCAGTGGATGGAATTAGCCAGCATTTCACCTCCTGCATGGGTTCTTTCACGGAATTGTGACAGGCACATTCCGTGGGTTCCTCCTACTCTGTATGACTTCTGTTTTCAAGAGAAAAAGGAAGCAAAGATAAAGCAAAGGCAAGAAGTAAGGAGAGGAGAACTATGCTCGCTGCCTCCCCAAACCATAACTGCGTAGCAGCTAAGGTTGGGAAGGATCTCTGGAGTTCATACAGTACTTAAATGGAGTAGGAGATGGTAAGTTTATATGACACATACTTGCCAGCTAGTAGGTCCCTAGCACTGATGCCCAGGATTGTTCTGCTCCAGATGCAGACTTTGCACTTCTTGTTGAACTTTACAAGGTTTTCACTGTCCCAGATCCTAGGTTTTACAGTGCTGTTCTGTCACCCAGCACAGCAAGTCTTTCCTTGCCCAATGCACAGTTTAATGTCTCCCACACAACAGTTGAAGGTGCACCCTGGCTCAACACCCAACATCAGGGATATTGAATAATACTGACCCTTTGTATCACACTGTGCCACTTGGTGTCAAGCCATTGCTTACTTGCTTTTGAGTTCAGAAGGTCAGAGAGCCTCCAATCTGCCTGCCAGGCCCTTCATCCAGTCCGTGTTTCTCAGCTCTCAGATGAGAGTTCTGTGGGAGGCCGTGTCAAAAGACACTTTGGAGACATATCCATGACTGTCCCCATGTCTCCAAAGCCAGCCATCCCAGCACAGAAGGCAGAACCTAGCCCGACCCTGTCTGCCACCTGGTGGCTTCATGAGCCTGAAAATGAATTCTCGGGGCTTGTGCTTGGCAGTCCTTGATGCCAGAAGGGAAGCTGGTTACCATCCAGCTCCATAGATCATCATCCTTTAGCATTAACTCTTCTCATCAGCTGGGATGTCTCCAGGATTTTCTGTAGATGGTCAGCAGCATCCTTGCACTTACATCACCCTCTAGTTGAACCTCATCCAGCCCCATGCATTTGCAAGTAAAATACATGCAGCGTATTACAAATTCCACAGTGTGTTAATGCACATCCCATAACGGAGAAGAATTACACAGATAAACCCTTTTTTTCTGGAATAAAGATTGAAGTGAGGGTAAGTGTATATTTTGGCTTTCTTCTGACATGTGCTCTTCACATTTTCACCACTAGAGTGAACTAATGTCACTGTCTCTCAAGAAACGCACTCTGTCATGGCACATAGCTGCTCACACCAACACCATTCTCCCCCAAACTCCTTCAGTGTTGGAGCTGTGTAGTCAAGGTCAAAAGGTAAGTAATGCTAATGTTAGAGTGGTCAAATCAGGTGCTTATATGACACTGCTTAGAGCATGACTGGGAAAATCCTCTATTGCTATAGAGTTTTGCTGCCAGCAGTTATTATCCCTAAACACATACTAACACAGATTTAAGGGGGAGATCTGACAAAAAGAAATCTAAGGAAAAAATATCCTCCTGTTTTCAAGCCTCATCTGTGGTACCTAAAATTGGATTTAATTTTATATTCAGCCTATGGCATCAACTGTCTTCGGTTGAAGCTGTAAACAAGAAGTACTTCTGCAAGTTACATTGCAAAATTTGCAGTCAGTGAATGAGGAACTCATTATTAGTGGCCATTTGTGAAGACAGTTATATGACTTAATTAGCATCACTCAAAGTTTTGTAAAAACTACTGAATTGATTGTGGGATAGTGGGATTGAGTGCACTCTCAGCAAGCTGGCAGATGACACTAAGCGAGGTGGTGTAATTGACACAACAGAGGGAAGGGATGCCACCCACAGAGACCTGGACAAGTTTGAGAAGTGGGTTCATGTGAACCTAGTGAAGTTCAACAAGGCCAAGTGCAAAGCGTTGCACATGGGGTGGGGCAATCTCAGATATGAGTACAGACTGTAAGAAAAACCCATTGAGAGCAGCTCTGTGGAGAAAGGACTTGGGGGTTCTGATGGATGAAAAGCTGCACATGAGCCAGCAGTGTGCCTGCAGCCCAGGAGGCCAACTGTATCCTGGGCTGCATCAACAGAGGGGTGGCCAGCAGGGAGAGAGAGGGGATTGTCCCCCTCTGCTCTGCCCTTCTGAGGCCCCAGCTGGAGAACTGCTTCTAGGTCTGGGACCTCCAGCACAAGAACGGTATGGAGCTATTGCAGTGGCACCAGAGGTGGAATGTAAGAATGATGAGAGGGCTGGAGCACCTCTCCTATGAAGAGAGGCTGAGGGAGCTGGGCTTGTTCAGCCTGGAGAAGAGACCTCACTGCAGCCTTCCAGTACCTGAAGAGAGCTTATAAACAGGAGGGAGACCAAATTTTTACATGATCTAATAGTGACTGAGCAAGGAGGAATGGTTTAAACCAAAAGAGGGAAGATTTAGATTAGATATCAGGATGAAATTCTTCACTCATAGGGCGGTGAAGCGCTGGCACAGCTGCCCAGAGAACCTGTGGTGCCCCATCCCTGGAAGCGCTCAAGGTCGGGTTGGATGGGGCTCTGGACAGTTCTGCGCATGGCAGGGGGTTGGGACTATGTGGGCTTTGAGGTCCCTTCCCACTCAAACTGTCCCATATGATTGCTTAATAATTTTTTTCCTTTGGGCAGTTCTCTCCCTTCTCTCAATATCTACCTCCTAGCTCCTTCAAGAACCACAGGCATCTTACTTTTTTTTCCAGATAGGGACACCCATCTCTCCAGGACAATTAATGAGATATGGATTCTCTAAAAACAATAGCATGTGACACTGAAGTAAGAACAACTCCCATGCTAAGGTGTGAGGGAAAGAGGGGGAGAGGGCAGCCACCACTTACACCTTGCAGCTGGTCTGCAGCAGTTTACTGCAATGGGGAACAGCGATTGATAGTAGAGCTTTCTTCACCATTTGCAGACCAGGACAAGTCATACCCTCTATGAAGAGTTTAGACATCAAGCTCTAGGGCTTTTCCCAGTTTGTGTGGCCTGAATTCTTCAAAGACTTGTAGTTTCTCAAGTGGTTTTAATCACACAAACATCAAAAGACACATTTCAAACCTTACCTTCTCATTGAATTTCAAGTCCTTCATCAATTGCAAAACTAACTAACTAACTAAACACCAACAGTACAGCACAGTAAAATTTTCAAGGGCACAACACGACCTAAGCAGCTGTCCCAAACAGTGTTCCCAGAAATGGCACAAGAATTTTAGCTTTTAGCAAGTCAGTATTGAGGTACACCAACTGCAGGAGATTTCAGCCTGATAAGACTGGCTAAATTAGAAGTAATAAAAGTCAGAGATTTAAGGCTAAAGTGTTTAGAAAGCCTTATTATGGCTGGAACTTTCAGCAATCCATTCTGTAAAGGAGGCTGCTTCAGCCAAATGCCATGAGGCAGTCCTAGGCTCCTTAGAGCTGCAGACAAGGTGCTCCAGGATCCAGTCACACTGCAGAACTCACCACCAATCCCACATGCCTTAAACAAAGCAAAACCCAAAAGCAACTCCACAGACACCAAGAACCACTGGGAATGTAGCACGTGTCTTACTGACAGAAAATTATTATAGTCTCTTGTGTATTGAAATCATATTCCATTCATAGAGGCCATGGGCTAGAATTGAAAGAGCACAAGAGCAGGCAGTAGTGGAAAGACTGCTTGACTCTGTAAATCTTTCTGTGCTTTTAGACACTTAGCAGACTCCACATGTTTCATAATAGAGCACTGAGAAAAAAGCTCTCAACTCCATGTGAAACTTTCAGGTGGCTGATGAGAGTTATCACTCATCACCTGGAGTGTTAGACTGTGGCACTGACAGCAAACACATCCACGTCTGATCATTTTTGAGTCAGGGAAAAATTAAAATAATGCATCAGATTAGCTCCTAACAGCATTCAGCATCATCTGCACTAGCAGTAAATGGTGGCAGCCTACATGCTGAATTCACTCTGCATGATTGAACCCACAGGTTACAACTGTCTTTTAAAAGCATCTGCTGGTAATAGAGGCATTAATATTTGATTCCTGCTTTGTCTCCTACAGGAACTTCACACTTTCCCTAAGAATGTTACAAATATCTTTAATACTCACAGCCTCATAGGGAAAAGTTTTGCTCACCCGGCACAGCCATCAATAGAATAGATTAGATGTACTATGCCCGCAGCAACCACCTCCGTTTCTGACAGCAGCAGCTTCCTTTTGCAGAAAAAGCACTCATCATTCTGCACATCTAGGACAGGGAAGAAGAGGAGAACTGAAGCTTCATGATTCATTTGCAGGAGGCAATACCCATCTGAGCGGCGGTGCCTTGCAGGGCCTCCTTGCACAGGGGTGTCCGTGTGCCCTGTGCTGTACAGGCACTCAAGTCAGCCTGCTGGGCTGGGGCTGGCATCCAGGTGAGAAGAAGAAATCATATGTTAGTGTGCTGCCAATTCCCCCCTGGATTGGGGAGGGCACAGAAAATACAGTGAGGTTACTGCACTGTATTGAGAAGGGTAGCGCTTTACTGCTGTCAAAATGAAGGAGTTACTCCACAGTACTTTTCCTTCTTTCCCATCAGGTCATGTCTGTTTGCACCACGTCCAACTCAAACATGGACAGGTTGAAGCACCATAAGATTGGATCTACAGAAATAAAGTTAGGGAGTTAAAGTTTAAACTCTTTCCTCCTTACAGAAGTTTGCATTCCTTCCAACATTTCCAAGTATGATTATCAAAAGGAGGCAAAGAGGCAGGAGAGAACAACTACTAGAGCTTAGCATACAGGATGGGGCTGGATGCATGAGATTAGCTTCTTGTACCTCTGCTGACCCTTCTCTTCCATATACCAACATGGTGATGTGGAAATGTCCTCCCAGTCTCCAGCCCCAGCTGGCTCCTGGCTTATACAGACTGGGTGTCTACAACTATGTTGTCTTTTGGCTCCCCTCCTTCTCTGGATGTCAGCTTCTCCCACCAGCCCTTCATTTGCCCAGTACACTTTTGACAGCTACACAAGCCAGGAGCTCTGCTCTCCGGCAGGCAGACCTCTTCATTCCTCTTGAATGCTAGAGATAATGGCATAAATTGTGCCAGGGGAGACACGGGTTGGATATTAGGAAAAAATTCTTCCCAGAAGGAGTGGTGAGGCATTGGAACACGCTGTACAGTGTACTGGTGGAGACACCACCCCTGGAGGTGTTCAAGAACCGTGTGGATGTGGCACTGAGGGACGTGGTGGGTGGGCTGATGATTAGACTAGATGACCTGAAAGGTCTTTTCCAACCTTAATGATTCTATGATCCCCCCTTATCACCACCGATGAGAACTGGCATCGAGGTAACGTCTCTCCACAGCGTTATTCACCACATCCACATACAGTGGTCATTAGTGGAAATAGGTTGCTGCATGCATGCAGGCAGGTGGCCGCTTTCTCAAAGCCATGTCACACCGCTGGCATACAGCTCTGCGTTAAAGCCCACTGGGTTTTTGTCCTTCTGGCCTATCTATAGTCCAGTTACACACTTTCCTTAAATACCAAAATGTTTAAATCTGAAGCATTTCCAACCAGAAGCTTCAGAAAAGAGGGTCCAAAATAGCAGAAGTATGAAAACTCTGCAAATACTGCCCTAGTATAGGAGAAGAGAGTACAAAGAAAATTGGCCATGGTGTATTTTAAGCTCAAAATCCGTCAGTAAGAGGATTATATTAAAGAAAAAATCACTATCTAATGAAGTGATTTTCTCTGTCTGGCAAGCGATCATACGATAGGCCCTCACCTGGTGACAGTAGTAAGGCACCTGCCTTGTTTTCCATCAGAATGGCATTTCAAAGAAGCTATTCATCCAATCCTAAATCCACAAAAACAAACTTAAACAATTAAAAAAACAACCAACCCAAAAACAACACAACCCAGCCAACTGCACCTTACTGCTGTGTCTTAAAAATCCCACATAGAGATATCTTTAAACAGCATATTGAAATTAAATGAAGAGGTGGAAAGCTCCTACCCCAAGCTTTTCCACCTTTTCTTACTTCTGGAAGCAATTCTGACACAAATCAAGGAAATATCAGTTTTGCTACATCTTTGCCATGCAGACACGTAGCACTTGACACGACAGTCTAGGAGCCTGTCCCAATTACCCCAGGGAATAACAAGTGCATGCACACAGTTGAGACACCAGCAGGAAAATCTCATAGGTTCCAAAAGCATCCAAGCAAGAGCATACAAACCAGAGCAATGGTGTGGAAATGTGGAACAGGTGTGGAAGTTCCTTCCTCATGCTTTGTCTTTCGGTATTTTTTTTTCTTGCTGCAACTGTTTCCCTAATCCCTTTACCCCCACACATTTCTCAATGTGTAATTTTAATCATAAATACAAATCTCAGCAGGCTTCACAGTGAAAAGCTAGGCTGAAAAGCTAATGAAAGGCAAAGGGATGCTGGCAGATGAAAGCAGCCTGTGATGAAGACAGAGGCATAGAGGTGCACTTGGGAGACCTGGCTGCTCCAGGATGCTCACTGCCTTTTTAAGAGGCAAAATGTAGAACATCTCAAAGAACAGCCAGAAACTGGAGAAACAGTAAGTTAAAAGAGCCTGCTATTTCTCTATTCAGTGCATAAAGCAGAATGAAAGTAAAACAGGCAGATCTGTAGTTAAGGTTAGCTGTATGGCAGATTTCAAATCTACCTGCTATAAAACCTTTCTGGAACTCATTCAAAACATATGAATAAGGATTCGAAATAGAGAACAGCAGTATTTTTCCTTAAGTGGATTCCTGACCACTGAAACACTGAATTGGTAGCTCATGCAATGTTGGTGTTTCACCATTGCCACAGTTATTCATAGCAATTCCCTTATCTCAATTTCTTTGTCTTCTCCAGTGTTACAAACGATGTTTTGTTCTCCTTGCAACCTCATCCACCCTTCTGATAAGAGTGGCAGGTGTCATGCTGTCACATGTCATATAAAGGCCTCTCAGAAGAACGGAAATAAAACTGAATTAAAAAGACAGACTATGGAGAAGAGGAAGAAAAGGGTCTAGGAGACAAAATGTTCCAACTTCTTAAGTCACACAGGTTTCTGAATTGTAGCTGTCAAAAGACCCAGTTATTCCACAAAGACTTCCTCCAGCATAGCCATACCTTTTCCCTAGATGAGAACTATTTGCTTTGGCATAGCTGGGAGCCTTAGCTGGCTTCACAGCATTATATAGCCTTCCAGAAGGCGTGCAGGTGCTGGATGGTTCAAGTATACCATCCTATCTGCAAATTTGCTTTTGTCCCATGAGCTCCACGCTCCCAGGGAAGTCAGGTGGGTGCTGCAGTTCACAGTGTACCCTTTAGCCTTACTTTTTAATTACTTCCTTTCCAGGGAAAGCACTTTTTTCCTTGCTGTGCCATCAAGCAGACACCAAGAGCAGATGCTTTATGCTTTCACGCTGCCATGTGCACTCTCTTAGGCTGGTGGCTGCTCCTTGGATATGCATTTACATGGCACATGTAGCACACTGCTCCTCTAACACCTCTAGCAGAGACTTCCCATGCTCCTCTCAGCATGGAGTCCAGTATCTCCAGGGCTTTGACATGGCTGCACGCTGCTTCTTTCAGCCTCGTACATCCACACATTGGATTTGACAGTCAAGAATTTCTTCCAGTGGGGTTTCCTTTTATGCCACAAAGCAAACACACAGCTTTCTTCCCTTTCCCTCCTGCCTGGATTGAAAGGGAAAATGCTGACTTCAGAGCAGTGAGCCCTGAGCAGCAATCTGCTCCTACAGCAGCCCGTGGCCACCAGCTGCATATCCACAGGCCTCACACTGCTCGCTTCACCCTGGTTACGACAGGCTTTGCTGCTAAGAGGATAACTTGATGGTAAACCCATCCCCACAGCATCAGCCCAGAAAGGCTGAGGGGAGTTCTGCACCACCCACAGGCTGCTTCTGACATCACAGAGGTCTTCTCAAGCATGAGAAGAGGACCCACGCTGGCCTCTGCAGCTGGCACGTCACAAGCAATAACTGAGACAGACCTCCAGGATCCATATCACATGCCATGTTTCCCTTACACCCTTACATTTTAAACAAGCACAGGTAGAATTTACACCTCCTTTCACGTCTCTTTGCATTTCCATGGGGCTCCCGTGTAAACCACAGTAAGACCGTGAAGCAGAAATATCACTCATCTTTCTCTTTGTTCATCAAGCATCAGGTACAGACACTGACAAGGCATCCTTAACATCTAAGAAAATAAATTTAAGCAATCCCTATATAATCTTTTTTCACCACAAACTGTCTGGAGTGCAGATAAGATCAAAATGTGGCTTTCCCAGCCAACAAAATTATTAACAGCATGTGGAAAAAAGTAATGTTACACAGCAGCTGGAACTGTCTGATGGCTTCATGGAGCTGACAACAGAGCTGGTGCCTGCAGCAGGGAGCTGCCACCCTCAGCAGCACCCAGGGAAATACTGAAATAACAAAGGGGAAACAACAGGGTTATCTGGGAAAAATCTGTATTTTCAGGGCACTTTTGAGTTGCTACTTCTTATAAAGAACACTTCCCAAAATAAAAATCTGCATGAATATACTAACTACTAAAAAACATCCTCATTGCCTATGATCAGAAAGCACACCTTGATAATTCACTGTGGGAAGCGCAGAGAAAAGAAGTTAGGCATCACCTGTAAAGATAGTTTACAGGCAAGTAAATGCTGGATCTCCTTTTATTGCAAGAAAGAGGGGTAACAACTCACATGAAAAAACAAAACAACAAAAAAAATTCTAATTGCTCTCTACAGTGACCTGAAAGGAGGTTGTAGTGAGGTGGGGGATTGACCACTTTTCCCAGGTAACAGCAACAGGATGAGAGGGAATGGCCTCATGTTGTATCAGGGGAGGTTCAGGTTGGATATTGTAAAATCTTTCTTCCCAGGAAGAGCAGTGATGAGGCAGTGGCACAGGCTGCCCAGGGAGGTGGTGCAGTCACCATCCCTGGAGGCGTTCAAGAACCGTGTGGATGTGGCACTGAGGGACGTGGGCAGTGGGCATGGTGGGGGTGGGCTGACAGTTGGACTGGGTGATCTGAGAGGTCTTTTCTGATCCTAACGATTCAGTGATTCTATAAAAGTTCAACTCTCCTTTGTTCCAGTTAATGTTCCAATTGGCCAAAGGATTCAAAAGCTGCTGAGAAAAAAAAAAAAAACAAAACAAAAACAAAACAAACAACCACCAAAAAAAAACCCATAACAAAACAAACCAACAAAAAAGCCATACCCAGAGACAGAGAGATAGGCACAAAACAAGAATTAAGTCCAGGAGTTCCCCAAGTATGCCACAAATATTACCTGTATTTGCTAGGCAAATGATGTCCTAATGGCCTAATGGCATTCATACACACCACTGAATTTGTAAAAGACTTGCACAGTGTCCCAATAAGTTAAAATAAAACACAGCCATTTAATTCATTATAACTAGCAGAGCAAGAGCCTCCTTCCCAACGCAGCATACTCTGCCCACTTTGCCTGCACTGGAACGAATTCCTTCAGTCTCAGGAGCCCAGAGAACTCAACTCAGAAAGCCATTAGAAAAAAAAAAAAAGATGCTGTTACTGGAGATTCATGCAGCACTTCCCACCTGGCCATTTTTAAACAATTGATACATGAAGTAATTTACCCGAGACAATAAAACCAGATACATTTGTATCAGTAACTTATGCTTTCAGTGGAAAACAATTCTACTTTCATCTTTATTAGAATTAAACTTTTAAGGCCTGAATTCACTATACATCATTCACACTGTTACATTTTAGATCCGCAGAGAGGTAATTGATCAGCTCATTAGCTCCAAAATGTGTTTAACAATACATTTTGCTAAGCTCCCATATTAAGAAAAACAGAGAAACCTGGAGCTGTTAACATCTTTTTATCGTTTGTTAAGAACTAACAAGTTAGGGCACTGTAACCATTGCTTTTTCTCAAAATAATAATAATAATCATCCCACCTTTGGAGATTTGCCACCTGGGACTGTTCTCTTCTCATGATGCTCAGTGAGTGATCCTCTCTCATTTCAGTGAGACTGTTGGGATCTTTCTGAAACCACATCCAGCTACAACAGGGCTTCCTTTCTGCAGATGGCAGCCCATGTCAGCTTGGCACAGCTTTCCTTTTTCACAAGTCCAAGATGCTTCCTTGTGCTGATAGAGAAGCTATGGAAAACATGCTGGGGCTGCACTGAAAAGCAGATTCCATAGCACTGACAGCCAGCAGCGTTTCCAGCCAGCAAGGTTACAATGATCTGAAAAGTAATCCTTTAGGATCAGGATTTTAGAGCACAGGTTGCATGCTCACTTTGGACAGATTGATGGCTGCAGTCTGGGCTTGTGTTCTCCCTCCCACGAACTGCAGGATGAGGCAGCAGCACGCTGATGCTTATTGCTGGTGAGCTCAAACATGGGACAACTCCTTATTGGGCAGAATGCAAGCACAGGCAATTATCATGGCTGCATTCATTCAGTTCTGGTTTTCTGTTTTTTTTTGACACACAAAACACGTACAGAAATGTAAGTGAAATTCACACTCCTGGCAAGCTGCCACCTCACCTGTTGGTAACACAGATGTTGGACTTTTAAAACTCCGGGCACCATGGCAGTGAATGAAAACAGAAGGATCCAAATACTGCCTACTTCAGCAACAGGGGAATAGATTTTCAGAGGGAAACAAACGTTCTGTTCTGCACGGCACAGAACTCTGAGCAAGGCAGGATATAAGAAAAAGGAAGACCATTAATCCAAGTAACTTTAGCAGCTCTTCCATATGTCAACCTGCTTTTGTGGCTTCTTTATTGATCTTGACTGTTAGAAGACAAAACAAAATGTGTGGCATCTTTGATTTCTGTATGTGCTCCCACAAATACAACTAATTCTTTATTTTAAATTAATTTTCCTTAAGGTTCCCCTAACGGCTTCATATTTCTATGCATATTCTCCTATGCTCCATTTGATTCCGGTGTTCTCATAGCCAGGAGTTAAATAATACCTTGAAAATCAAAGGTAGAATGATGATGCTCAATAGACCAGTAGTAAGTACAGTAAACACTTGACAAAAGTACAAAGATAACTGGGCTTTAGAACCAGCCCCTTTCTGAACAGTTCTAAAGCTTCTGTCTAATTAGGTTCACTTTGTGACAAACAAAAATGGGATTAGATCAGCATTTCTATTATTATAGCAGCCACATGACAGAAACTAGATGATTTTACTTGTAAAGCATTCAATCAGTCTTTAGTCCTGTACTGGCCTCTAATTTTCAAAGCTCATGGGAGACTGCATGCCCTTCTCATGAGCATGAATCATCGAGCTCACAAACATGTCAGCATTAACCTGCAATGAAATTGCCATCTTTATAAATACTTCACAACATTTTTAAATTGCATTCTGCCTGGGAGAAGGAGAAGGAAGACTATTGTCCATTTGTTTTTCCCCCTTTTTTTTTTTTTTTTCCCTGCAAGGAAGGGAGAGAAGTGAAATCCTGTGTTTTAGATAACTGACTTCATTCCTAACAGACTGCAGTGACACATATTGAAAATACAGTCAGTAAGCAACAACTTTAAGCCCCTAACTCTTCATATGACACATGTTTCATGGAAGAACGGAGCAACATCAAAAAGCTAGAAAACAAAAGGTCATTCTCATCTCTGTCAGTGTTGCAGCTGGTATTCACACAGGTTTCAATTAAGACACTTCTCCAGAGCTTCTCCCAAACATCACTTAAACAAGAAATCTGGCTCCTGATACCCAAAGAGTTTAAAGTCGCCTTCAAACCGAGCATAGAGGCGTCTTATGTCTCTCTTGCTGATTCCTGAAAAATACCTCTCTACTTTTGTTTTGTTGTACACTGTTATGCCTGGCGGAATCGTGGGGTACGATACCAGACGGTCTATGCCGGCTGCTTTCAAAATGTAGGGAGCATCGTCCTCCAGGGTTTCATGGTGTCCAATCACACTGTACGTGATTTCGCAGGGAGCACAGAGTTCCACATAGGTTACCCAGTGAATAATGTGATCACCAAACTGGACATCCAGCCATCGGTGATTGGGGTCACCCAGATAGCGAACAAAATCCTCAAACTGCAGCCCTTTGGTCTCCAGGCGATTTCTTCTGTACTTACGAATGATGCTGGGAGCAATTTCGTGTCGGTACCAAGGCTCAAAGCGAGGATTGTGCACAAACTTGTCTTTAAATGCAGAAATAAGTCTTTCAAATGGATCTCTAACAATAAAAAACTTGAAGTATAAATTCAGTCTAAACAGAAGAAGGAAAAAAAATAAGATTGAATAATTATGAAAATATAAGCAGCACCTAGCAAAGTCTTACAAACTGCATGGAAACTGACTGCAGAGAGAGCAATATAAATCTTATGCTACTTCCATAATCTATCAATACTATCATCAGTAGGACTTGAAATACAATGTCTGTATTTTTCACTATAAGTTTTTGCATACAGTACAAAATGTCAGTAGAGCTTCCTCATCCTCCACATTCTATTACAGCTGGAGAAGCTTAGTTTATCACAATCCAAATAAACAGGAGACCAAATCCTCTATGATGCTGAAAACTCTGAATTCAAGATATTTTTAATGTTATGAGGGTAAGCTCAAAATAAAATACACAATCACACAGAAAAAGTAACTCAGTGCAGCTAAATACAAAGAGGGTTGCAATTTTCAATGTCAGGTAGTTAGACAAATCATTGCTTCAGCACCAAGTGTTTCAGCTGAATGTCTGCTCTCCAGTCTGCTCACCCCACTCCTGACTCCAAGCCCCTGCCACGGCCCCAGGAAGCCATTCATCTCTTACCGCTTTTTAATTTCAGAGTCACTGAAGGAGGACAGACGTGGAAGGCCATTTTTCTCATGATCATGTACAATGCTTTCGGGGATCTCGTCTATGGAAGAATATGCTCCTACAAAAATTGAAAAGAGAGCAAGAGGATTTTTCAAGAGGGGGGAAAAAAAAAAGCAAAACTGAGCATGCTTTTGGCTGACAGCTTTTTAGTTTATCTTCCAATTTCCCCTGTTTTCAGTGTTTATGGTTACAATGTTTGATGCTGCCAAATGACAAAAGATTCTGACTGTAAAGCTCAGAGAACGGCCTGGGTTGAAAAGGACCACAATGATCATCTGGTTTCAACCCCCCTGCTATGTGCAGGGTGGCCAACCAGCAGACCAGGCTGCCCAGAGCCACATCCAGCCTGGCCTTGAGTGCCTTCAGGGATGGGGCATCCACAGCCTCCTTGGGCAACCTGTTCCAGTGTGTCACCATCCTCTGTGAAAAACTTCCTCCTAATATCTAACCTGAACCTCCCCTGCCTCACTTTAAGACCATTCTCCCTTGTCCTATCATTATCCACCCTCGTAAACAGCCTTCCCCTTCCTGCTAATATGCTCCCTTGAAGTACTGGAAGGCCACAAGGAGGTCTCCCTGGAGTCTTCTCTTCTCCAAGCTAAACAAGCTCAGTTCTCATGGCTAACTAACACCAAAATCCAAGGCCATGGGGCTTAGAAGAATTTCATCAGCAATTATGCTTAAGCCCATAACTTCCCGTTTCAGTGTCCCCACTGTCTTTTCCTCTGCCCACACATACAAATGGGGGAAGACTTTGAGAATTAATTCCAGAGAAGGAATCAGCATTTCTTCTGAGTTTCCACCACCAGCAAAACATAAATGCTGTGGGCTGCTTTTGGAACTGTGCCAACACAAAAGCATTTTGCTCTCAGGATCCATAAAATTCCTTTAATGACTACACTATGCTCAAACAAAAATTCCAATCATACAATACCACACAGATTGAAAAGCACTAAAATTAACAACAAAAAAGCTTCAGATATTCTTCGG
>NW_024962262.1:47222100-47239469 GCF_019238085.1 Lagopus leucura | reverse complement strand
GCATAGACCGCTCCCCCCCACCCCCTCCAAGGATGTAAACTGACAAGAAAAATTGTCACTAAGTTCTCATGCATTCTTTTTAAGAATCTAATCCTGGAAGTTTTTATGACCTTGAAAAACATCTCATGCGACCCCTTGGGCCTCAGGAGTAAGCCTTCACACAAAGCATCATTTCAGAAAGCCAACACACACTGAGAACAGGCTGATGCAAAGCAAGCTGTTTAGTTGAAAGTCTCTGTGGCATTCTCTGTTCCAATATTTCTGCCACAAAAGTAATGTAGATAATTAACGTTTCAATAAAAACCTTAGGAGCAGTCAGAATTGTGATGAATAATGCACGCAACTCAGATTCTCAGTTTTAGCATTTTGTATGTGTGGGGAAATACTTTATTAATTTTAGTTTTCTAATTACACTTTTTGGCACTCTAGGGGAACTCCACGTGCACAGTAGATGTCAGATTAGATAACCTCAGAAACTGAAAGCTTTTATTGCACCTTAGCTCTGGATGAATACAAGCAGTATCAGAATTTGTTTCCCAGCAGTGCCACAGCTGTTTCTCCATCCTGAACCTACACATACCACTTTCAGAAGCAGAGTATTCCCCTCTAAGTATCAGTTCCATTTGTGGAAACTACCCAAACAGACAAAAGTTACAACAGTGAAAGAGATGGTCTTCATCAGCACATACTCACATACTGGCAGCACAAGGCAGAAGAGACCAATATTTATTCAGACACAATTCTCTATCATTATCCAGCATGCCAGAACTTGGAATCTCAAAGAAAAAGGTTCTCTGCTAGTAAGACATCAGTTATCCTCCACCGAACGACAAAAAACCCTGCCAGTCCTGAGCGATTCTTTGCATGTTCTCTGTTAAAATCAGGCAAAGGAAGGTAGTTCTAATGCACTCATGTAGTTTCACACTCAGTATTTTTTTCCAATGCAGTTTACATAGGCATTTAAGAAACAAGTGTGTACCTCCGTGCGCGCGTATCTTCTCTGGATTTTAAGCTCTGATCCATAGATCAAGACTGAAACTAATATACAAGTCTTTGGAGACATACTCCTTAGAACAAAAGTTTTGCTGAGGGACACAGCTCCTTTGTCAACTTGTAACTGTTTCCTTATTGGTATGCGAACTATTTCATGCAAGGTCGAGAGAACATAAACAGAAGAGCTGGCTGTTCTGAGGGTTCTCATAACAAGAAATATAGGTTTATAGTATTCAGGTATCACCTATACCTTGATGAACCATGTTGCCTGTAAAGCCACCAAAGGGCTCCAATTGACCTGGCTATACATAGGAAAGATACAGTCCTGGTACAAGATGATGTCTTAAGTTAAACAAAGGTGTGTTATATTAAATACAATCAAGCTAAGCATGTGTGCACCCAGTGGTGCAGTGGGAAACTCTGAAGAAACCACTTATTTGTATTGGCATACCATGCTACTGAAGGAGTGTTCTAGGTCCAAGTAGACAGACCAAGCCTCATAGTTTGTTACTCAAACACCAGTCCTTTTACTCCTTCTTTTAGTCTTTTATAACACACCTTTGTTGAATAAATTCTACTCTGAAGTGCCTCAGAATCTCCTTAACTCATATGAGGCTTGGTGGTTACACATACACATGATTTCACCACCACAGATCTACAGCAGATGCTGAATTTTAATAAGCTTTCCTCGTGCCTTAAAGAGTGAAGTTATAAGTTGGTGGGTTCAAGATTTTGTACAGTCATTACTTAGGGAATTGTGGTACCTTGTAATTTACTTGTTTCAAACCCTTTAAATCAGTGCCACCCCTTCAAAGATAACAAACCTACCTACCACATGCATATGTGCACTATTATGACTCAAAGAATTCTTGAGTCAAACATTAACAGTACTTATTTTCACAGAAAGAACAGGTTTATTTTCTTTAAAAATAGATCTTCTGAAAGGATTAGAAGCAACTGTGACGAATAAGTAGCTGAAATTAAGTATCAGTGCACTGAAAGGCAGAAAGAATCCATTTTAGTCCTGTCCCAGTTGGACCAATTCTGCTCTTTCCTCCCCCTCAAAAAAACCCACACACCCACAACTGAGTAGATACCATTTAAAACGATCAAGACTTTTTTCCACTGAGTGTTGCCCACTTTTGGCGTCTGACAAAACAGGATCTTGTGCTTGTCACACACAAATATTCGGTCCAAGACGAATTTGGAAACTGCAGTGTGAGAGAGATTACTCAGTGCAGTGTCTCTGCAGACATTCCGGAGAAGCTCAAGTCTTTCCATATGAACAAAGGGATGGCGTAGCAGATTTCCAGTGAAAGCTTTTCCAGTAGGCTTTATAAAACAAAGGGGAGAAAGAAAAAACAAAGTGCAAATGTTTAGTTTCAGATCAAATTCTAAACTGTAAAAGTCCTCAAACTGTGCATGATAATGATCCCCATGCTCATGATAACACTACTAAACATAAACTGAAGAAGTAACAGTTTCCTTCCTGCACTGCTGCTGTATGTGTTGTACGTGGCATTCCTCTTATCCAAAAATTGATGACCTGTTTAACTTTTGTGAGGCTAAGAATCATAGAATCATAGAATCACCAAGGTTGGAAAAGACCTAAAAGATCACCCAGTCCAACCGTTCACCTATTCCCAGTAGCTCCCACTAAACCATGTCCCTCAACACAACACCCAGCCTTTCCTTCAACACCCCCAGGCTCGGTGACTCCACCACCTCCCTGGGCAGCCCATTCCAGAGGAGAGAGCCCTGACTACAACCACATCCCTCTGCCTCATGGTTAATTGCGAGAGAGAAAGAACAAGATTGCCTGATACACAGATGACGAGTATTTTAATTTTCTGTTGAAGAGTCCTCTTCCTTCCACTAAGTGTGATTTACACACCTGGATCTGGGAAGGAAAGAGATAACACTGTTCACAGAAAAACAGATTTTACACTGCCAATTCTTTGTTAATAGCAAAGAAAAATTCACTTATAGTTTTGGCACAGCACATTATGGTGTCAAACTTTTCTTTAGCTTCACAACTTCCTTATTTTAACGCTGTTACCTTTTGCAGCAAGCACAAGGTTAGAAAGCCACACTGCAAAGTGAAGTACATCATTCTTATTTCCACTGCTAACTCTCAGGCTTTCACTCTGGAGGGACTTCGTTATTACTCAAGTAAATATAAGAAGCTGAATTTGACCAGGTCCAACGCCACCAAGCATTGTCATCTGTTTCTTTATTCAGATGGTACTTTACACAGTGCCCAAGCAACATATGAGAAAGGGATGGTTTTACATTTTGTCCCAATTATTTATTCCCTGCTCAAGATGCAATTTGGATGGCCTGACAGATTGCTTATCAAAACAATTCCTTTTGCATGCAACCAGGATTAATATTATTGTTCTGTGGTTCACGTTGTCACAAAGTCAAGAGGGAATAGTTTTAGATCAAGAACTTTATTATCCTCTTCCATACAAGCAAAGAAAGATATTAAGACTTGCTACTGCCAGACTTCCACTGAACGAAGCCCTTCTCCCAAGTACAGTGAAGATAACTTAAATTTTATTTATTTTTTTTTAACATAAGGAAAACAAAGTGCCATGCTTATACAGATATCCACATTCCATACTGCTTTAAAGAAATACTCTAAATATTAGGTGACTGATTTATCCAATGGCAAAAAATTGGCCCTAGCTCTCCATGCAAACAGTCTTAAGTTCACATTTGCATTTGGAATTCTCAGTTTCCTTGAGAATTAGCAAGGAATTTGCTAAGAACTGCATCTGTTCTGCTTTATTTCTGAAAGTACAGAACTGTGCACTTGGATCAACTTGTATTGAATACTACTGTGTTTGTGTTTCACTTTGGACAAATTCTGCAATGTAAAGCACAAAGAGCACAGAAGATGAAGAAAAAAAATGGAATCTGATAAAAAAGAATCAGAAAGACCAGGCAAAGAACCAAGAGGAATGAAAACAGACAAGACTCAGGCTTGACCTCGAGAACCATGAACCTGATGATTATAACAAGACATCTAAGACACTGTAACAAGTAACCCAAAATGGGGCCATTACATAAGAAAGGCAAGCAAAAACTGATTGACCTGACTTGATAAAAGTGGTAGTGCTATGTTCTATATACTAGAACTATATTCTCCTAGAAGTGGAAATGCATTAATTTGGACAGATAGAAGGTTACTGTAACGAAGCAGCTTTGGGAAGCTGAAAGAAATTCTGTTGGCTCTATGAAAAATTAAAGTCCGAATAATGATTCCTGTCTAGCAGTTCCTTTAACCACAGGAAACCCTTACATAATCTCTCTTTTCTCCCACTCTTTAATACATATAAACTCTTATCTCAATGGTACGCACCTGGAATTCTTTAGTCCAATGTTTTTCCTCTGGCACACGTGCCTCCTCCACTTTTGTCACAGCTGTCAGTATTAATGGCTCTTGTTTGGCACCATAGCCTGGAGAAGGAAAAAAGATAGGAGCATTATGGAGGGTGGGGGGAAAGCAACAATTTCTGCTTTACAGCCAACACAATGGAAAAACATTTTCTGCAATAAGCAGGCAAAACATTACGATTTGTTTCCAGATGGGAAAGTACTAGAGAAGACATGAGAGGCTATGAATATTTTAAAGAACATACTCTGTGGGAATTTTGGATGTAATTTTAATTTAGTTTTCTCAAAGAAACACGACCATTATCTTTCTTGAGGGGGCTTTCAAAAACAAACTGCATACAAAGAAACACAGAAATTGAAAATCCAAATGTCAGGAAAAATAATAATGTTTGCACAGGTTTTAAGATCTAATAATGTATGATATTGGAATTTTCTTTAGTTGAAGAACAACTGGATGCATACGACAGTACAATACTTTTATTTTTTCAATAAACTTCCTGGAAACTGTAATTTTGCAGGCTTCTGCCCTTCCCACATCCATATTAATTGGTAAGTTTCACCTACTGTAAACTCTTAGACATTAGCAAAAAAATAAAAAGAAAGCATTGTTAAGGAGCACCTTTATTTTCTTAGCAGCAGATCTAATCAGCACTAAAGAATACAAGATCCCTTTATTATTTATTACTGGAACGATGGCTTTTCCTTAGAGACTTCCACAAAGAGAAAAACAAATTCAGTGAATACGTTCATTCTTTTTAATTATTTTAGAGCAGCTAATAATCCCAAACGAAATTAAAGTATGTAAGGGAAAAACCTCCTGCATCTTTCTGCAATTTGCATGCTACAGGGAAACTGAAAAATAACACAATTCTGTAGTTTTACATGATGCAGGAAGAAAAAAAAAATTGGAGTTTTCCTTAACCTCAAAGGGAAAAGAACAGGATTTCTCCCTCAAAATTTCTTTCTATCCATACGGAATTATTTTCCCCTTCATATAGTTCATTCTTTTATGAATAGCCTTTCTTCATCTGCAACCACAATTGTTTATGGTTTTATGCTCAAGAAGACATCAACTGTTTATGCCCCCCCCTTTCAAGGTAGCACTCCACTGTGCCCATGCTGGATTTAAACAAAAGGAACAGATGGAAAAGCAACTTGAAACTGAAAGGAATGCAACATCCCTAAGTGCCACAACTACGCGTCTCCTGAACGGCTCCAGGGACACCACCTCCCTGGGCAGCCCATTCCAACACATTACCACTCTTTCTGAGAAGAAAGTTTTCCTAATATCTAACCTGAACCTCCCCTGACACATCTGGGTTGGTTTTTTTTTTTGCTTGTTTTTTTAATTATTATTTTTTTAATTTAATAAGAGTTCCTCCAGAATTAGCCATCATGCTTACTTGGGCTTTCTCCTGGTATATTCACATTGCTTCCCTTCATCAGTCCCAATATAAACACTGCAAACTCCAACACCTACATACTCATGGCTTTGTAAGACTGAAGCTTAAAAAATTATGGAGCTCCTGCTCAGAGATCCTCCTATCCAAATAAGAAAGAGGATTCAGCACAGAGGAAAAAAAGACTAAAAATGGTAAGGCAAGATAATGAAAAGCAAATAAATGCAGAGGGTGTGCTCTGCTTATTTATTATTTTAAGTACATTTTAGTTCCTCTGACAACTTCTGGTGGAAATAACCACTCACATAATACTTAAGCTCAGAAACAAGAGTTGGCATAGCATAAAATACTGGAACATTTAACTACCTTACATAAGGCTGGCACATCTGCAGATATACCAAGGCTCAAAAACAGCTAAAACTGAGGAGATCTACAAAGTTAGTCTATAGCTTTCACCTTTAAGACTTAAAAGGTACACCTAGCATATTTATCTGCTATCAAGTCAACGATACAAATAGCACTAGTGATCCCAGTGCTTCAGAAGTTACGTATTTTTTGCATATTTTAGGCAGGTGCACAAGTACAGATGTCTTAGAACTGTAGGTTGTGTCATAAGCTCTCTGTAGGACGATTTTTTTTTTTTCCTAACGCCAGCTCTTCGTTAGACTTTCTTTAGAAAACTCTAACATGCTGTGCGGTGTCATCAAATGGCTTAAATTCCCCACCAGTCTAACACCATCCGGGCTACTTATGCTAAGCAAAAGCCTATCAGCTCTTTGTCAGTCAAACGGCAGACGATAAAGCTGAATGCAAGAAGCAGGGCAGAGGTGGCTAGGCTAAGTGTGCTGTGAAAGAAAACAAGCTTTGCATGAAATCAAGCCATACGCAATGCTGCCACAGTTACAAGAGGACAGAAACTAGTATTGCGGGAGCTTTATTTTGGTCATTTTTAAACAGGTAGCTTTGTACACACTATTCTGTACACAAATTCTCCTCTTCGGAGATGAAGACACTCAAGCTGAGTACATCTGAAAAAGCAGACCTCACAAGACAAAACTGCAAAACATATTTTCCTCTGTTCCTGAGCATTGAGGAAAAAGAAAAAAGGATCCGATACAAAGTTTGCAGACTTCTACCAAGACAAGCAGGAATTGAACATCAGCACTGACATTTCTACAGATTTATTTGTCCTGTTCTCAGACCTACTGAAAAAGAGTGGTAATGTGCTGAGAAGCATTTTGCACAGGAAGTGCATTTATGTGAATGACTATACCATCTCCTCTTTCCCAGCAAACATTGAACTTACCATCTGGATCTTTAAAAGTCAATGTGATAAACTTGCTGGCAACCATGAACATGAATATCACCCAAAAGCATGCAGCTAGAAGCAGCCACTGGTGGTGCATGTTGTCAGACATGAGCCATATAAAGTTGTTGCTTCCTGTTTGAAAGGGGAAAGAAAGGCACATGAATACTTTTTGTTCCAGTTTAGAAAAATGCTCTCCGTAACTAAACTCTAGTTAAGTATATCACAGAATCACCAAGCTTGGAAATGACCTCCAAGTCTAGTCCAACTGTCCACCTACCACCAGTATTTCCCACTGAACCACGTCCCTCAGTACAACACTTAAATCTTTCCTTAACACTTCCAGGGACAGTGACCCCACCACCCTCCTGGGCAGCCCATCCCAGCACCTCATCACTTTTTCAGAGAAGAAATTTCTTCTAACGTCAAGCCTGAACCTCCCCTGGTGCAACTTGAGGCCATTCCCTCTCATCCTATCACTAGTTACACAGGAGAAGAGGCCAACCCCCACCACACCACAACCTCCCTTTAGGAAATTGTAGAGAGAGATAAGGCCTCCCCTTCTCTTCTCCAGACTGAACAATCCCAGTTCCCCCAGCTGCTCCCCATAAGACTTGTGCTCCAGACCCCTCACAGCTCTGTTGCCCTTCTCTGAACACACCCCAGGTAAGCGTGTCCAGAAAGTACATCATATATACAACAAAAGAAAAGCAGCAGACTCCTCTCCTTCTATTTGCTGGTAGTTTTTTTCGGGTTTTTTTGGGGTTTTTTTTTTTTTTTCCTGTTCTTTCAACTGAAACAACTGCTTAGCCAATATGAGCACCTGCTGCTATCAGCGAGATATTTCTTTCCTCATTCACCCCACCTTGGTCTGACTGCTCACAGATTGCTCTGGGTTAGAAGGGGCTTCAAAAGCCCATTCAGTTCCAAACCCCTGCTGTGAGTTGGGCTGCCACCCCCTCGATTAGGCTGCCCAGGGTCAAAGCAGCAAACCTCCAATTTTTTTTTGAGGGTAGTTCTTTTCCCCCATTTAAATTTCTGAGGCAGATGATCACAGCACAAGAAGGTAAAATGAGGAAAGCTCCACTCCTCAGGGTGGCCAGCCAGCAGATCAACGTTAACAGTATTCATAACTGTCCTGTGTCAACTCAGGACACAAGACATTCCTCTCCTGCCCAGCCTACAAAAACCACGGGCAAGATGCTACTGAGCCAACACACTAAGCTTAACCCAAAGCTGTATTTCAAGGCAGTAATGTTCCTTTTCATTTTGTTACTTTTGTTGCCAGTAAAGCATCAACTGGAAAGTTTTGATTTCCATGATGTTAATTATTACCCACACAGCCAGCAGGAGGAGTTTCCTCGCAGCAGTAAGTGAACTCTTCCTTTGGAGAACATTGATAATGCAACTTCAGAACTCCTCACCAAATAGGATTTAAATCAAATACTTTATGCAGTGAGATTCTCACAACAGTCTTGGGAGATTTGTACAGATGCAGAAAAAAAAACAAAAACAAAAAAGCACCTGCATGGAGTGCCATCACATTTCTGCACAGCCACTTGAATGAACTGTCAGAGAGGAGAGGCCCTCATTCCCAGCTTATAAAATCATGCTAGTTATTGCTTCTGAGCAAATTTTGCATTATTTTTTTGGCTGCATACCAGTGTTTTGCCTTTTCATACCCACTGAAGCTTCTGACATTCTTCCAACACATCCATCTGCCACACCCTTACTCCTGCTACAGGTGCTGACTGCTTTTCCAACTAGCTTCTGCCTTCCAGCAATGCAAATGCTTCTAAGAGCTCTCACTGGAGCTGACAGAAGTGAAATGTCTCCAGGGTACACCAAACACATGTGCAGGCAAGGCAAGCAGCTGAAAACAGACGGAGGAATCTCACCATACCATTACAATAATGCCAAATTTCTCCAAACCATCAGCTCCCAAAGGTGCTTGTTTTGAAGTATGCTACAGCATCAGCTATCTTCTGTTCAAGACACCAGAACTCACCACATTTGCTTTTAGACAAGCTGGCACTTCAAAGACATGAAAAATGGTCTGGGATGGATCGTCCCATCTAACACATGACACCTGCTCTACATAAAGCCAGGAGAAACAGACCTCTGACAGTCAGAGTATCCCTGCTAGGCCAACCGTTTTCATAACGATGCCATCATCGTTATGATACACGTCATTCAGTAAGGAATGTGGATCCCTGTTGCTTTCAGTAATTTATGTACTGCAGTTCCATGAAGTTGTGTTGAATGTCACGGGGAGAGCAGCTCCGATGCACTCCAACTTGGAAAACAACAGCAGTCAGTACCCACAGGGCCTGCAGCCAAATCCTCTGCTCTATGGGTAGGCCAGCAATGGGATGGGATCACAGTCACATCCGTAACAATCACCATTATTACCTCTCAATACATTGAAGCTGAAAAGAAAACACTAAGCCATTTGTGCACAAAGCAAATCTACAACCAGATTCCCTGATGGAATTGTGTTGTCAGAGGATTTATCAAAATGTACTTACAATGGCTGGCACGATTACTCACTTCCAGCACCTAAACAAAACTGCATCTACCCTAAGAAGCAGAACTACTCAAAATGATACACAGAAGTAAATCATTATTCTCACTTAAATGAGGTGACCATCAACATTTTTAAAAGAAGGTGTTTATGTTGCTCCCCTTTCTCTAGCTTTTTCTTTCCTAACAGAGATATTTTTCATCATTTTCACATACAGTAATCACACTTCCTGGTCTATCTCTGATCTTACTGCAATTTGTCTTTCCTGCTACTTATTTTCTAGTGAACACACGTACATACATATTAGCTCCTGAATCTCCCTTTTAAATGTTTCCTTTAACTTCTAAATGCACATTTTACTTCTTGCATAAAATATTCTTTCCTTACAAGTAGAAAAACCAAGAATATCGCTGAAGGCTCAGTTCATCCTGTCATAACATAACACAAAGGGATTTTTCAAATTGCTCCTTTTCCCTCTTATTACAATTCTGTGTTCTTTAGGGGCACAGGAGCCAAAAAAAAAAAGGAAAAAAAAAGGTAAAACGAAAAAGAAAAAAACAAAAACCACCAACCTTGTCTCCATGCATTCCTCTGTTCTTTCATCTCTGGCTATCTGCCCTGAATCCAAATTGGCACACAGCCCCCAGAGCAGTCAGGTGCCAGTTTTCCCAAAGCATGTACAGAAGCACAACGGGGAACATATACACAATCGTGAACCAAAGAACAAGATTCAGTAAGTGAGTTATTTGTCTGTGAGGAACATCCTATCTGGAAAAAACACTAGGACTTTGGGGAAAATTCCTGTGAATGACAGAACAGAGTGTAGAATGACAGCTCAAGGCATCAAGGTCGGAAAAGACCTCATCTAGTCCAACCATCAACCTATCACCACCATACCCACTAAGCCATGTCCCTCAGTATCACATCTACTTAAAAATTTATCCTGAACAGGAACTTTTGTCCTATTCTCTTGTTATGCTACTTTAGCCATTCCCTCCTGCTCTCCAGAAGGTGGTCTTCCATCTACTTCTAAAGAGCTTTTTAGGTATGAGTATGAATGACAATCATCGAAGCAAGCCAGGCCCTGGTAGCCATAGAGCTGGCAGACACGATCCACCAATGCTGAGAGCTGGCAGCCATCCCCAGAAACCAAAGACATGCCCTGGGAATGAATAGGGCTATGCAGAACATGATGGAAGGAGACTTGAAGATTTAAACAGTATTAAAACTTAAAGCATAGGCCCCTGCTTGGCAGCTTATGGTGCCTAGGCAGGGGCCACTGTCCCTGGTGGGACAGTGCACAGTAAATGACAGCAGTACACTAGGAGCCTCCAACCATCAACCTACTTGCCTATCATCAGCATGTGACTAATGACATAACTCGAAGTGCACAACAAAGAACTAAAAGCAGTAAGATGAGATATCCAATTCATTTCCATCAAAGCCTCCCTTCTCTTCAGATAAAGTTAACAGATCTGGACAATTTCTTATACTTAAAAAAAAAAAAAAAGCAAGCCAAAATCTTTCACAGGCTCACTTCTTAAAATTGAATGATGATGCTAAATGCCATAAAGCACGTTACAACAGGTATTTCTGAAAGCTGATTCTCTCTGAAGGCTCTTCAGCACCTTGACAGCATTCACAGGCTTGTCACCTGCTCTCAAAAACGGTCAGCTTTCACCGAGCACGTGTAGCTCACCTGTCAGCAGGAAGGAAGGCAGAGAACTAGTTCAGCATCCCAGCAACAGCCGCATCACCATCCTGGGCCATAGGCAGGCTTGGTGTGAAGGGGCTTGGCAGACAGCAGCCACGCTGGGAAGCACTGCAAGGCATTCAGCTCAGCATTGAGAGGCAGCCTCCCAGACAGACACTGGGGCCACACAGGGCCCTGAACGCTCTTTGCAGCGTGGCAGCAGCTGTTATCCCAGCATCAGGGCTTCCCCAGCCGGCTAGATGCTGAGATGCTCGTTGCCTCAGGGGAGGGATAAGAGCAGGGTGAGCCTGCATCAGGAACATGGGACACTACTGCGGTGTGACAGATATGGGCTGCGTCAAGCAAAGCCTGTCCACAGCCCAAAAGCCAGATCCGGGTGCAGGCAGGTGATGGAGCTTGGCTAACCAGAAGCAAACTTTTCCCGGTTAAGGAGGAGAAAATCTTCCCTGCCAGAGCCATAACCAAAGCTTCTCTCTTCGTGCAGGGCACCCGCCAGCTCTGCCCCGCCGCTGACAGCCCGGCCTGCCATCACCGCACCCGGAGCCGGGCCTCGGCCGCCCGCTCCGCGACCACTCGCGAAAAGTAACCTCCTGCGGGGGACACAGCCTCGTCCCCGCGGCGGCTCTAGGCACGGCGACCCGCCTCCCACCGCGGCTCCCGGCCTGCTCCGGCTGCGGGCTGCCGGGCCTCCAGCTGAACACCCCCTCCTCCCCCTTCCCCAGGCTCGGACAGCGCGAGGCGGAAGCGCCGCCGACTTACCGGCCCTACGGCGCCGATTCCCGCAGCCCCGGCCCCCGCGGCGGGGCGCCGCTCCGGCCCGGGCCCGCCTTACGCGGCGGGGCGGCGCTCCGGCCGCGGCTGCCGCATCCCCCCGCCCGGTTGCGGGCGGCGGCGACGCCTCCCCGCTCAGCCCCGATTGCCGCTGCTGCTACCGCTGCCGCCGCCGCCGCCCAACCCCGCCGCCGCCTCCATTTCCTCCCGCCGCGGGTAGGCCCCGGCCTCGGCGGCGCCCCCAGCCCCGCCGCTGGGAGGAAGAAGGTGGAGGCAGCCGTGGGGACGGAACGCTCCGCTCCGAGCAGACTCAGCGTCCCTGCCGGCCGCCAGCCCTGGGGCGGAGGCAGGAGGGAGGGAAAAGATGCTCGCCTCGCCTCGCCTCGCCTCGCCTCGCCCCGCCCTACCCCGCCTCACCTCGCTCCGGCGGGAGCGAGATGCCCTACCCCGCGGGTCCCGGCCCCAGAGAGTCCTCTTCCCGCAGGTACGGGGCCCGCCGCAGCCCTCGGCTCCTTCTCTGTGGGAAGATAAGCCAATGCTCGGATCGGCTGTCGAATAGCCGTATATTGACTGATCAATTCCTCTGAAAATGTCGTGGATAGTTTCCTAATGCTGCCCTAATAGTATTTCCCAAGCCCTGCAGAAGTGAAGCTCCTGGTGTGGAAGCCCCTGTAGGAGAGACTGACAGTGGGGCAAAGCCTTGCCATTTGAAGTCCTGCTGAATGCTGAAGACATATCTTGAAACATGAAATTGCGTGATAGAACACGTAGGAGAGGCTTTATTGCCTGGCTCCAAAAGCTGTGCCCCTATTGCTTGACCCAGCTGTGTTCTCTGTGTCTGATCATGGGAATCACAGAATCATTAAGGCTGGAAAAAAAACCCTCAAAGATCATCTAGTAGAACCATCACCCCCATGCCCACTGACCACATCCCTCAGTGCCACATCCCACGTTTCCTGAACACCTCCAGGGATGGTGACTGCACCACCTCCCTGGGCAGCCACTGCCTCACTGCTCTTTCTTAGAAGGAATTTTTCCTAATATCCAGCCTGAACCTCCCCTGGTGCAACTTGTGGACACTGCATCTTGTCCTGTCACTTTTGCATTGAGAAGAGGCACAAATGTGAATGTCCATACTGCTCAGCACTGGCTTACTTTGCAGTAGACATTTGTAGTTTGTGCTACGTACCATTTCACCCTGCATTTCTTATGAAATCTTGTGGGTAAATATATGAAAATATGAAAATTGTTTTTTTTTTTTTAATTGTGTGAATAAGTAAATACGTAAATAACACCTGTTCCCTCGAAACTGATTTATAGTGGAAGATTTTTTTCTTACCTTAAAACCTACGAAGTCTATGAAGAGCTTGCCAACAGCACAAGATCAGGGCCAACAGCTTGAGAATGGACAAGTTCGGTAGAGCCAGAACTGTAGTAGATGTTTCTATCTGTGTTCAGCTATCAATTAGTGAAAGAAGAAAAAAAATCCAATGACAGAAGAGTTTGAAATGCTTTCACAAATCAATAAAAATTAAAACAACAAAAACAATACTATACTGGAGCCTGGCCAAGAAAGCCCAGGGAAGCCTAGGGATGGTCTTCATATGAATGCTGTGGCAGCCTCCAGAGCAGGCCAGGCCAACACAAATGCATTACCAGCAATGCCTTAGGATGAAGTCTTAGTCAATGGGTTGGGTTGGGTTGAATCTCAAAGATGATCTAGTACCAGCCCCAAAGCCACAGGCAGGGTTGCCAGCCACTCAATCAGGCTGCCCAGAGCCCCATCCAACCTGGCCTTGAAGAACTCATGGGATAGAGCATCTACAACTTCTCTGTGGTGATGGTGTGGTGATATCCTCGTCCCTCCCTTCTGCCTGTGAAATAGAAATTGCGATAGTTACCTTGCTCATAAGGCACATCAGAAGTCTGAATTCATTCACCAGTTTGAGATTTGCGTAGGCTGACCACTTTGGAAGTTGCTTCTTTCTTCAGTCTTGAGGGTGACGACTAAGGTGCAGCCATGCACAGATTATTAATAAGCAGTCTTCAACTGTGGAACCAATTTCTGACAGATTATCAGACTCAACCCAAGCATTTTAACCTTTCAAGTATGTTGTTACTGACATGTATAATAATTAGACCTGTATAAATTGAACATGTTTTTTTCCAAACTTAAGCACAGTTAATAAGCTTTGTTTTCAGTAATTGGACCCAAAAATGTCTGATGGAGTTAAATAATGTGTTACATAGGAAACTGTAAAGTTGGATTATGAAATTGCTAGCTAGGGTTGACAGGGTTCTTGCTATTAGGAATGTTAAAATGTAGCGGGGAGCTTTAAATTGGCAGCAAAATCAATGGTTGTGTTTGTTGGTTTATAGAATCAGAGAATCAGAATTGTTTGAGTTGGAAGGGACCTTTAAAGGTTATCTAGTCCAATTCCCTTGCAATAAACAGAGACGTCAACAGTTGGATCAGATTGCTCAAAGCTCTATCCAGCCTGACTTTGGATGTCACCAGGGATGGGGCATCCACCACCTCTCTGAGCAACCTGTGCCAGTGCCTCACCACCCTCACTGCAAGAAACTTCCTCCTTACAGCCAATCTAAATCTCACTTTTTTTAGTTTGAAACTATTTCCCCCTTGTCCCATCACATCAGACCCTGCTGAAGAGTCTGACCCTTCTTTCTTATAGCCCTCTTTCAGGTACTGCAGATACTGCTGAACCTGAATTCATCCACATTTTCTTTGACTTTCCAAGCTTAAGGTATTCAGCAAAAGCATAGCTTCTGCGTACTGTTAAACTCATGAGATGTTTGTTTGTTGTTTGTTGTTGTTGCTGTTTGGTGTTATTTCAGGTTTCAACCCAATGCCAATTATTTGGATTAGTCTCGGTAGCTCTTTCAGTTAAGCTTTGCCTCCATAAAAGCTCACCCTAAGACAGGACACTTGTCCCAGATAAAATACTGAGGAAGCACAAATCTGATTGAAATCAGCAGGAACAGATGCTTTTCCTAGTGCAGTGTCATTACTGGCAAGGTCACTGTTCTGCCTTGTGGCTGTGTTTCCAAGGCATGGCTGATCACACTTTGTAACCGCTCTGACATGGTGTGCTGGTGTGTAATATATTTATTAGGGTTTGATCTCCATCACTACTTTCTCTCTCTTTCTGGAACTTTAGCAAGCTGCTTGAAATGTGGATCTGACTGACGAAAGGTAGAAAAGATAGAACACATTGTGGCCTCTGCAGCCACAAAAAAATCAGACTGAAGAATAAGCAGCCCTAAGAGGAGTCTCATACAGTTGCAGGATTCATTGGTGCGATCTAAACAGTAATTCCTATGGAGTGCCACAGGTAAGATAAGTCAGCAAAATGTCATATATTCATTTATTTTTTTTTTTCTGTAGTAATAACTTAAGCAAGGAGTCAGCTATAAGGTGTGTATCAAAAACAGCTGATGTATAGGAAAGACTGTAGTAGCTATAGGAGTGGGTGGGGGGGGGAGCTTAGGGCAGATATCTGTACCACAATGAGACTTGCTGTGCTAGAGGCAAGTTCAGATCCACAAGCAGCAAATAAGACTTTTTTCATTTGAAAACTAATTCCACTTTTTTATTGCAAGGTAGGAAAGTTTATCTCTTGATAAGTGCCTTGAGAACTGTTAAATCTTTTTATACCTTTATACCTTATACCATTAGATTTCCTTTGGATTACAAGACAAAAAATGTAGACTGATGTAAATAAGCCATTAGCTGAACCACATAGCTTACCTTGAAGTGTTAAAACGTTTAATCTGAGCTGTCTTTTGAAAGGGAAAACAACTCTGTGGGGTTTATTTGCATCAGTGAACTGAGCATGCTGCCAAGACTGGGCTACAGTAGCTAAGAACTACATTTAATTATCAAACCGATGTCAATTAAAATTGAATCCAAACATTCAAAATTAATTATATAGGCCATCAAATGAGTGCAGCCAACACACAAGCCATAATGCCAATGTAGCAAGATAAGTTAATTCTTAAAAAATAAATTAAAAAGAGAAGAACTGCCAGTTTGGGAGCACACAGAGATGCCTAAAGGAGGACTGAAGGACAACTTCAGTAACAGAAGTGTGAGCAGAGAGAAGGATGGGGAGGCATGGGAGTGAGATGGGGTCCTGTTTGCTCCCAAATGCATGTTAGACAGGTGTTTTATATAAGTTGAACAGCTTTCACAGGGACACCAAGTGCTTCAAATAACTTACAACTTGCTGTTTGGGGTGACTCTTGAGAGCTGGCAGATGTGATACCTGGCACGTTGTAACATTTGTTTCCCTTATTTCCCTTACCCTTACCCCTTACCCTAGTGTCCCAGTGGCCCAGTAATTAGCACCACTCGTAGCGAGACAAGAAACAATGTTCAGGAGTTCTAGGGGATGTAAGCCTAGAATGGTGATCCTAAAATGACAATCACTGCTCTGCAACCCAAATTTAAGAGAGAAAGAACTGGAACTTTACATCACAAATCTTCCCAGCACACTCTCCTTGTCAAGGCCACAGCCAGGTGCTATCAGTGGAGTGGCATGGCCATTAGGGTAGCACATAGTGTCTAAATCTTGTGTTACCACAGGTGGTTTTCTTAGTGTTTGAGGACACCACCTTTGAGCACAGATCCTATTAACACAACTCTGCTCTCAGTGCCTGTACCTTTCCTTTATAAATACTGTGCGTAGCCCAGAGCAGCTGTGTTGAACATTGCTTCTCTTGCAATGTGACAGAATACAGTTATTGAATACAATCCTTTTTTCTTTCTTTTTCTTTCTTTTTTTTTTTTTTTTTTTTTTTTTTTTTTTGTGTGTGTGTGTGTGTGTGTGTGTGTGTGTCAATTCAGAGCCTAACTTTTACCCTTGTTCAGCTTATTGTAGGGCACCAAATCCCATGTACATTCCAAAGCCTCTCACAGTAATCTTACAGAACCACAACTATTTCTTTTTTTAGCCTAAGAAACACCCCAGCCTGGCATTTCAAGGCATCAAACCATTTAGGCATGTTTCCCCAGCAACATTATATTTATTTTAAGTTGCACCCCCAGAAAAGGAGGCTGCCATCCATCCTCCCACTTGCAATTCCCACTAGACATTCTGTCCTTTTATTTTTGACATCACTGAACTAGTTTTTCCCACTTTCCAAAAAGTGCCAGAGCTGTTAGCATGTGCTTTGTTGCAACATCCTTTTATTTTTATTTTTATTTTTATTTTTATTTTTATTTTTATTTTTATTTTT
>NW_024962262.1:47130497-47222090 GCF_019238085.1 Lagopus leucura | reverse complement strand
TTTTTATTTTTATTTTTATTTTTATTTTTATTTTTATTTTTATTTTTTTCTTAATTTACATGCAGCTTCCTTAAGCACTAACTTTATTAAGGAAACAATGTCACTGAAAAGAGATTCCTTGATCCGGGCAATGCAAAGAGGAAGATCAGTCTGTTCTCCAGCACCACCACATCAGCAGCGCATGAGCTTCATTTTATTGGATAATTCATGGCACTAAACTGTGCCTGGAGTTGTTGTCTAAGTATGTTCCTATTACAGAAGGGAGTGGGTTGCATCATTTTCTGCTGTTCACTCAATGATGTGGTTGAGTTTACAGTAGGGAAAAATTATCTGAGCAGAAGGTAGGGAAGCATTGCTTGATGGCATCTGTCTGTTTTACTATTAGGAAAGTCAGTGTGAGGTTAATATTAAGGCAGCAAACACAGACTTCAGTTTGTTCAATTCCTTCTTCCCCTCAGGAGAAAATTCTTTTCTTTGCTAGCATTTTGCATCTGGATAAGTGACGTACATTATTTATTCCATGGTGAAAACAAAAGTGATTTAAATAACTTTTAAATAACATTTGTTAACAGCAGTGTGTTACTGAAGTTACTTCAGCACTGCCTTTCAGATCTGCAGCAAAGATTCATAGGCTGCAGCATCATCACTGTTATGTGCCAAAAACTCAGCAAAGGACTAGAACGTGTCAGGCACATAGAGCAGGCAGGAAATATTTAAAAACATTTTTCAGTTAATGGCTTGGGTAATGGCAATGTATCCAATACACCCTCCAGAATTTGGTTTTGAAATTTCATTATGCATCATGGAACTTTAATATAGTTTTTTATTGGCTTCTTCAATGTCATTCTTGTATATACGACTATATATCACAGAGGACCTGAATTTTAATTTTGCAGCCCTTCTCACTTTTCCATTCAGTAGTAGTTTCTGTACTGTTGGCCAGGAATATATATGATAATTCTGTCAACAGAAAGAACATTTTAATTGAGTGTGGTTAATTTTCCTGCCTCAGGGCTATTCACCCAACTACATCAACACAATATAATCTCTGGCTCCATAGGAGCTCATGAGAGTCACACACCTTCAGCCATCTGAAATCTTTGAGGGCAGCAGTGGTAGACCAACTTGGATTTACCAGATACTGCACAGTATCTTTTTCTATTAACAAGCTGTGAGACCCAGACCCAGTGCTAGAACCTCTCCCCAGAGAGCTGCACTTTGGAGATTGTGGTTGATAATCATTGTGCTGACTGCTCATTTCCTTCATAAGTTTCCTCTTTGAGGAACTGATTATTTTCAGATAAGATTTAAGTGTGTTGTCTAACAGCAAACTGTACTGTGGAGGAAAAAAAACAAACGAAGTCTGTTTTCTCCAGTTATATGGAAACAAGCATGCTAAAGAGACCCCAGCCTCTGTAGGGCTGAGATAGGAAGGTACTAGGAAGGGTTTGACCTACTATAAGGAATACATACAGTACTCCTCAGAACTTCACTCTCTGTGGATATTGTGAGAGACCTGGCTCACTAGCGTGTTCTTTGTTGTTATTTGGCTTGAGTTATCCTTATTTTCTCTCATTTTTTTCCCCTTTTCTATTTGGCTTTAGAACAATTCCTTCTATATTTCAGGGCCATCAGAGCCAGCAGAAAGTGCAGTGATTGCCATTTATTGACAAGAATCCTCAAGAGGTGTTACTCCAGAAAGGAATGGAGAGCTCACCTCACTGCATTTTCTACACACTACTGCTAGCTTTAAAGTACATCCAGACATAACTACCACGGGGAATACCTGTGTGACACCACAGCCACTGAGGGTCCAAGTAAAAAACACTTCTGTCAAAGAGCAGGAAAAAAGTTAAGTCATACAGCTGCCAGGATTTAACATGTCAGGAATCCTATCTGTTCATTATCAATGCCAATAAAATTCTGTATGAATCTCTCCTACCTGGAACAGAGCAAGAAAATTAATTGCCTTCATATTAAATGAGTCAACTTGCTTAACAAGAAAAATACAGGTATCTTCAATAATAATTGTAAGTGACAAAATTGGAGTACTTACTCATTTTGAAAGGCATTTGACTCAGATCCCTTGTAGGAGTAAGTGCTGCTCAATGAAGCAAAGGGAAGCAAAGTGTGGGTTTGAACTCCTTGCTGCTTTCACCATGATGCATGCACACCCCGTAGTGCCCAGAGGCGTGATCTCTCAGTTGTCTATATGATCAGCTTCTCAAATGGATATTATCTATGTGTGACCTTAAGTTGAGAAGATACTGAGAAATATTACCTACTGAGGGTTGGTGGGTCATAAGGCACTGACGTAGATTAATGTCATCTGGTGCTTTTGTCTCTTTGGCTGGTAGGCTTAGAGTGAATGTTGCTTGAAGAGTCTTTGTAGGTTTTGGCTTCATTGGTTCTGCCTGTAGCTAGCTGTTGGTGAGACAAACATCCATTTTAAGGCAACATATTTGTATGTATTCTGTTCACATATACTACAGTTAATAGAAACTTAGAATCTGTGTATTTGTCAGAAATCTGGGATGCATGGTATACAATGGATACCTTACACCCTAATAATTAGTGTAAGTTACCCATCATCACAGACTATGGCAATCTCTCTCTAAAGACAGAATTATAAATTACACATAAACACACTCAGAGAAAATTGAAGATACAAATTAAATCATTCACATTTAGGAGGAATGGATGAATGTGTGTCAGCTCTATGATTCACCTATTATAATCAGATTTATTTAACTGGTGATGCTAAGGACATATCAGCCTCTCCAGTACTTAGTTGGGACACTATGAGAAATTTCTGGTAAGGCACAAGATAAGGAGTCAGGAGCATATAGTTGTGGATAAATGAAAGCTCAGGCACAGAAAGTGGAGTTATCCCTCTGTTCTGCCCAAGCAGGACAGGACAGTGTTAAAATTAAGCCAAGTGTGAGTTCCAGACTTAAGATCTTTCCAAATGCTTTGGAACATGCCAATCTAAGTGAACCTTCAGCCCAGATAGCACAGTATAGCCCACTATTGTATTTTCATTTCCATACAGTACAGCATGGTAAGTATAAATTTCTTAATTTCTGAGGAATAGTCATTTCTCTGGCTGCATGTAGCAGACATAAAATCAAATTTAGCCAAGAAGTGATCCAAAAGAAGGTAACAGTTCAGATTCCTAGCCTAGATCCTAGCTTCTCCTTGTACTACTTGTACTTGGAGAGTGTACTTGGAGCGTACTTGTACTATTTTTCCATGGTTTAGCTCTTGATTATCTTTTTGTCCTTAATCTCTGACTGTATGAGGTACATTTTTACTGACCTTCTTTAAACATTTCCTTGTTGACCTACTGCACTTTAAGACCATGGCATTATATCTGCAAAGTACAGCAATCCAACCACAAACAGAAGAAAAATACTTATTCTGCACTTGTTTGACATTCTGACAACCAAATCCACACCTGTACAAGACCTCTGTTTTACAAAACTTGAGCCTTGCCTAACTAGGCTCAAAAATGAGAGAAGCTCCCGCTGTTTGGACTGCTTGTCTGTACTGGAAATGAAGTGTATGTTGATTAAATTCACAGTCAACACAGCCTCATACTCAGATAAATGAGCAGTGTCATATTTAATACAGGGTGAGTACTGGGAGATGCCTGCAGGCTTTGTGGCAAGTTTGCCTAGTAAGTACCCTGCAACTTCTGCAGCATTTTATCATCTTTCCAGCAGGTCCATGGTTTGGCTTTCCACTGAGCAGTGTCAAGCTGCAGAGGGTGCAAGGCACAAGGAAGCAGCAGCAGCCAGTTTTAATACACTTAGGAGCTGCACACTGGTGATGTTTTATGGATCATGCCTTTGCTGCGTGCAGAACTGCTGGTATCACCACAGAGATCATTTGCAAAAAAGAAAGACAGTCTTCATCCTTATGCCTGTTGAAGCCAAATTATCTTTTTATTCTTCATTTATCTACCACAGCATGCTTTAATGGAAAATTAATGTTACTGCTACTAAATATACACCAACCCTCCTGACTCACCACAAAGATTCTCTTGTTTCCCATTGACACTCCCCCAAAGCTTCATTTTAACTTGCTCACATATAACTGTGGGCGCTGAAACTCTTAACCTATCTCTTAGCATGCAGGAAGTCCAGGACCCTGTACATTGAAAGGGTGGCTCATTAATCTGCCTTGGTGCTGATGAACCCATTGGCAGAACTGCACCTGATCTAGCACCTGTGAAATGAAATGTACAGCAGCTGCAGAAAGTTCTGATTTAAGGAAGGATAATGGATAAGTTCAAAATGTGACACATTTAACTATTTGAATTATTGCATTTAAATACTTTTCCCAGTTATTCCCTCACACTGCAGTGTGGCTGATAAAATCCTGTTTTCAGTTTGGTAATAAGTACTGATTTATTTTTTTTTAAACTGAACACACATGACTTAATTTTAATCTGATCTTTATGTATAAACCTCACCTGAAGCAAATTAGTAACTCCACAGGCTTCACAGGACCAACATTTGCTGAAGGGTACATTTAGGATATTCACTTGGAAAGGGTGAAACAAAGCAGTGGGTGCTGCATTGTGCTCAAAAAGGAAGAAGGAAAGATGCAGGCAGCACCCCGTATTTTTCCTCAAAGAGAGGTAAGCCTTACCCGCTCAACATGGTCACACAGACCTTTCTCTATGATGTAGCAATCACTTCACTCTCCTGAAAATTGACACGGTTAAATAGATGGAAGAGGCCATTACTGAACTGGCTGTGTAGGATGGAAGCAGAATTTAGGCAGATAATGAGTAGCCTGAAGGAAAAAGGAGCAAACTGAGTTTTCCTTATCAGACAGGGAAAGCCAGAGAACCATAGAATCAGAAAATCATAGGAATAAAAAATGACTTAGGTTGGAAGAGACCTCAAAGCCCACCCAGCCCCAACCCCTGCCATGGGCAGGGCTGTCCCCCTCCAATTCAGGCTGCCCAGGGCCCCATCCAACCTGGCCTTGAGCGCCTCCAGGGATGGGGCACCACAACTTCTCTGGGAAGCCGTGCCAGCGCCTCACAACCCTCTGAGTTAAATATTTCCTCCTAACATCTAGCCTAAATCTCCCCTCTTTTAGTTTAAAGCCATTCCCCTTGTCCTATCACTGTCACACCATGTAAAAAGTCCATTTGCCTCATGCTTATAAGCATGCCTTCAAGTACTGGAAGGCTGCATTGAGCCACCTCTTCTCCAGGCTGAACAACCCCTGCTGCCTCAACGTTTCTTCACTGGAGAAGTTTGATGAGGAAAGGCTGAAGGAATTGGGTCTGGCCCATTATACTTAATCATTAGTAGCAAATTAGTAGCTGTGTAATTGTATTCTACTCTAAAATGTAGTAAGTAATTAGTGTTTGAAGGAACTGCCACACAGACAGCAACTAACACTGAACGGATCTGTTAGATGCCTGTTCCTGTACTGTAGGAGTGATCTGGGTGCAAACTGCACTAAGTGTGGCAACACAAACATTGTACTGTCTGAAAGGGATGAGAAGGTCCCTCCAGTCCCAATCTGCCAAGGCCTGGGCAAAGCACAGTTACTGCCGAAAAGTGACATGGATTTCTTGCATCTCCTCCCTAATCAAATCCCTACTCCTATGCTACACTGGGACACGAGGAATTTACGTACTCGTTGCAGCAAACTCGAAGTCTATATAAAAAAAGACTTTAGGAAGGCTCGGCCTGTCTTGCTCTCAGCCCCTTCGCGCAATTCCCCGTCACTTTGGCGGGGGCGGGGGCCCGGCAGAGTGGGGCCGTGGCCGCGGCCGGTGCCGCCCCTGTGTCTGTGCGGCCCCATAAAGCCGCCGCCCGCCGCCGCCCTTGGTCGCCCGCTATGCTCCTGCCGCCGCCCGCGCTGCCCTGGCTGCTGGCCGCCTGCTGCCTCTGCGCGCTGCCGCGGGGCTCCGGTAGGTACGGGGCCCGAAGTTCGGGTAAAGGGGCTGCCCTCGGGGCCCCGCTGAACCGCCCCCCCTCGTGTCCCTCTCCGCAGGGTTCCCGCAGCCCCTCTCTCGCTACAGGGACGGCGCGGAGCTGCCCAAGAGCCAGGTAGGGCGCTCATGCCGGGGGTTGGGTGAGGGGTCAGGGAATTGAGCTGCTGGCTGCTGGGGACAGCCGCGCCGCTAACGTCCGCTCTGTACTTCGTAAGCAACTGGCGCTGTGCTTCAGTCAGTGGATGGAGCTGTCCAACCAGCCCCAGGTAAGCTGCCGTTGGGCTCAGCGTTTTCGTACCATCAGAAGTTGTATGGAAACTTTCAACTGTTTTGTTGTGCGTGGTGGTTTGTTTGTTTGATTGATTTTGTTTGTTTGTTTTTTGTTGTTGTTGTCGTCTTTTTCCCCTCGTATCTTTCAGTTTTGTTGAACAAAATTGGTGGGAAATAGTTCCCAAAGATGGTTATTTGTCCTGCGTTTTATTTCCTTATTTCTTGTCTGAGATGTGATCACGTACATAAGCGAACCCTTGTCCTGTGAGTATGGGACCCCCATGTGAATCCCATCTTTGCTCTCTCCTTCTCCTCGGGGAGTCCTGAGATAAAACCCACTGGAGCAGCTCTTGTCACTGATATAGCAGAGTTACTCTCTGGCCCTTCATCATCTGTCCTGCAGGTGTACAACTGGACCAGACTGATTTTTAGCATCTTATAAGATAAAACTATCTCTGTTGAACATACTGGGCTCTGTGGTCAAACCTACATCGAACAGCTTCTCCTGAAATGCCTATAGATGAATGAGTGTAGATAGAACATGCAAACAAAGACAAATCCCAACCCAGCTAATTCTGGAACACTTGGCATAGGAAGGAGCATCTTAAATGTAAGTGATTCATTTAAGTCTGTTTGTAGCAAGAGGCTCTACTGACAACACAAGTCTTTCTGTATGCTCCTTATAACAAAATACTTGTTTTTCATCATATACTAACATCAGTAAGCCTTACCTTGCTCTGAATGGTTTTATTGGAACCACATACATAATACTTAAATTGTGCTGGGATTTGGGTGAAGCCTGTAAATCTGTTCTCGGTAAGACCCAGTACATGGTGTCCTATCAGTAAGTGTATTACAGAACTGTTTGGTTTTGCAGATCTCCAGCACTGTTTTGGATCTTTGTTATTCCATATTCAACAGCATGCAAACAAATGAGGTAAGGTGCAATTGCTGCTTTTACCTAAAAGCATCCCCTCCTTAGACCTTTTCCAAGTGATAACGTATAATCTAACATTGTCATAGTCTGGGAGATGCAAGAAAGTACCAATGAAAGAATATTTTTTCTCAATAGTGCTTTCATGTAATACTTAACGCTATTATATTAGAAATCAAGTTTTTTTTTTATTGAATCAGAGCTAAACATCCACTTACAAATGAAGTTAGTATTTCAATCTAGCCCCCACTTTTGCATAATAGAGGGTTAAACATACTAAAAAAAATACACAGCATTGGTTCAACAGCATGCTTAAGATCATGCTGAACATGGAAGCATATGAACTGCTTTGTTAATTTTTAAGTTTTATTGGAGATAGGTTTTTTTTTTTTTTCTTTCTGATTCAGATCCAAAAACAAGCTGAGAAGTTGCTGAGTGTATATATAATGTGTACACTGAGCTATACTGGGTATAGCTCTTCCTCAGTGGTGCGGTAGTATTAGGACCTAGCTCAATATCAATTCTGCTTTAAAATGCTTTCTATTAGCAACAGTTTGCCTTTCCCATAAAATTCATACTGCCCGTAGGTATATTAAAGCTATTTCACCTGTGGAGTTTGACTCCTCTGTTTTATTAAATCACAAATAGAGCCTTCAAGACAACAATAGAAAGTATATTGACAGATATTTTGAACAACTCTTCTTGCCAGTGTCTTTGCCTTATTATAATTCCAAGCATGTTTTCCTAAAGCAGCTATAACACTCTACAATACTGAAGTTTATTATATAAAAATTCTAGCGTTTCTCTATTGGCTTTGTGCTTCTACAGTTTAGCTAGTGAGGAAACACCCAGAACCAGCCAGTAGCCATTCCTGGTTACTACTTTAGTAACTAACCTTACCAAAAATTCACTCTGTAAGTACTCAAGGCTGGAAGCTGGATCTTACAGTGTCTTTTCAAGAGTTACAGCAAACACTTGCAGTGTATCTACAATAGGATTTCTAGGTGTTGTCTGACAAAGTGGAGGCTCAAAAGCAAAGAGTGAGATAAGGAAGAACTGTACCTAAAAAACTTGTTGGGAGAACTAGTGGACTATTTAGTTGCAATGTCTAATTATCAAACAAATCTTGTAGATGGCAGTCTCAAAGGAATCAATAGGAAATAATATCTAAACAGTATTTGAAAATCCCTTTCTAAATCAAGCCAATACACAGTTTTTAGTAGCTCACCTGTTGCCATGCTTCTTCCATATAATTAAATCCTATTAACTAGGACATCTGAAAGCGAGTCTAAGTTATGTGCTGGTGTTTTTCTCTGCTTGATGTCCAATAATCATCTCTCAACAACTAGTGTCCACCATATCTTCGTAGTGTCCTTTAAAGTATCTTGACTGAACATGCACTTTTTTTTTTTCTGCACTGTTTTGTAGTGAGCTGACATTAATGGGACCTGCTCTGTTTATCATTTCCTTGGGGCTTGAACCAAGGACAATTAAAAATGGCGAAATCCTCATTGCATTTGCCTGAGTGCCAATTCCTTCATAATTCCTTCATTCCTTCTTGCATATTTTCTTTTAAAATTCCTTCTCCCCAGTTTCCCACCCACATGCTTTACCTGTGCTCTCCTCCCATCTTCATACTTTGCTCCTCTTGGACAACTCAATCCATTCACTGGCATAGCGGCGGCTCTGGCTTGGAGCTGTTCTGTTCCCAGCCAGCCAGATGCGTGGTTGTGGGCAGCAGTGCTGCAGGCAGAAGAGCTCTCAAACCTTGCAAGTGTACTGGGCAGCAGGTTCAGGGCTTTGTGGAACACCTGGCTGCTTCTGTTCCCGTGAAATTGCGGGGAAAGTTTCTATTCCTGATGTAGAAAAATGAGCAATTTTATGAAGAGTAAGAGGGGTGTGCTGGAAGGCATCAGCAATAATGCCTGGGTTGAAATATAAGGGCAATTTTCAAGCGGGAGAGCAGCCCCATTTAAAGAGGGAAACAGCTATCAAGGACCATTTAAGCCAGAGGCGTGGACTGCTATGCTTCGTGCCCATTTGAGCTCTGCTTCTCTCCCCAGAAATAAAAGCATGTTGAACAGTGGAGTTGGTTAAAGTGGGATTTAAAATAAGTCTTCAAAAAGATCTATTTGCTGCTGTTGTTCTTGTAGCTGTCTTCTGTGTGTACTTTTCTCAGAGTGGAAAACCTAATCAGTGACAGGATTACTACAACAAACAAACAAACAAAAATGATGGCATCTGGATTAACTTACATTGTTGACTTGCAGGAATCACAGGTTGCTGCTGCAGAGTTTACAAAGAAGGTATGTAAATGTAATGGCAAGTAAGTAGGAGTATGTAAGTGATATATAAGTTATATAAGTGGTTGGGAAGAGCTGAGCAGACCCTGCTTCTGCAAAGCAATGTACCATGTGTAAAGCTTCTTTTGTATGTCTTCTCAAGCCTGTGAATCTTTAATTATGGTAACTTAGTATATTTACAACTAGACAGAATGGATCTTAGTAGACAGTGCCCTTTGGGTATTAATTTTTAATCAGCAGTCCAGATGAATGGGCACTGGAGACTTTCAGCATCTTGTTATTTGCATGCTACTGAAAGAGGCCCTGAATTATTGATAGGCTGATGGAATGACACTGAAACTTGTCAACAGATCTATGGAACAGAGTTTAAAATATTTTGTTAATGGCTTGTGTTTTATTTTACAGGATAGTCATGGGACTCTGGGACGGCCTTTTTTCCTTTTCAGGGTATTTGAATTTCTTACAGATTCTGTGTGACAGACAGTGTTATATCCATATACCATCACCTGCTTCACTTCACAAATTCTCACCACACTTGTTTCGGTTAGACATCAAATCCCCCTCTGTTTGAAAGCTGAAAAAGCCATTTGCTTAAAAAACTCAGGTTCAGCTAAAAGACCACAAGATAATGAGATCTGGAGTGGTAATGGATTAAACTTTTTTTACTGTAAGATGTGACTGTGGATGTCTCCAGTCACCTCCTCTAAAGACAGAAGTAGTATGTGGCTTGTATGTCACAGATGGCCAAGGTGCCTTCATACTAAATTCCCCATATGAAGCAGATGCATGAGCTGATTTTCTACATAGCCTGGAAGGTCTGGCTAGTAGGCAGTGGCATGCTGCATAACAGAGTGAAAAGCCAAAGCAATGTTATAAACATCCTCATTTCCTTCACTTTTTTTCACCCATTGGCTTAAACTGTGGCACGGTCTAGTTTAGAATACTCAGGTCTATGATTATATGATTAACCTTATAAGGTTAACACCAAGCTAGTTTTTAGGAATGTTTTCAACGTATCAGAAAAGAAATCTAAAAAGGTTTTGGCATGTAACCATTGTGTCAATTCAGAGTCTAGTCAGGTACTTTCAGGGCTGGTCTTTGTTAGGCATCTACTTAGTTCCTTGATGAGCTGGGACCAACATCCTTAGAATAGTAGAAGTCAGATTGAACAAAATTTCCTGGGTTCACAGTCAAAACCCACCCTACATGGCTCCCTGTGATACTTAACATGTCTCTTTAAAAGAAATCTTAGTGCAGCCTTAATGGGGGATGTATTTGGCTGTGTCTGTATATCTGACATCTAATAGCTCTGTATAGCCCTTCCATTATTTTATTTTTCAGCCTCGAAATGGAAGAACTATTGAAGGCAGTGGTAAGTAGACCATCCAAAAGCAACCAGAACTTGTTCCATATTTCAGTAATGAAGGAGTTACTGAGGAGTTGTATGAACCTAGTACAAACCTAGATACCCATGTGGATGTTTCATATGGTCACTGAAAGCCATTGGGACAGAAATTCTTTCTTACTCAAAGTGTTATGGTATATGCTCTTGACAAAAGAATTTTCTTTGAGGTTCATTCAGCCTCTGCAAAATGATAGAAATGATACAGGAATGATAACTTTTTTTTTCTAGTGGGTGTATATTGTACTTGGAACACAAAAGCTAGCAAGTCCTTCCCTATGATAAAAGTGGACTCACCTCTGCTCCCAGCAACCTTCAGTCACCTAGTTCCATGTGAGAACCCACTAATAAGATCTCTGCATGCAGATCGGAGTAATCTTTACATCATATTTAGATCTTCTTGGAGTAAACCTGAGTAGAAAGAGCAAGAATGGGGATGTAAGGAAGGAAGACAGTAAGATCTAGTAGTATCATGTAGTTCTTCCTTATCCATCTTTGAAAGGGTATATTAAATGTCTCAGTGTGCTTTAATGGAAAACGCAGAAAATAATCAGTGTATATGCATTTCCTCCTTCAAACTCTCTTCTTCCAATCTTTTGTCCCACAATAAAAAAAATCAATCTGTTTGCATTTAAAAATCACATCCAAGTGTTGACAGGAAAGGTTATTTATCTGGGGTGACAGGTCAGACAAGTAGCAAAGAAATACTGCAAAGAAAACAAGCAAAGAATGCTTTTACTGTATTTTTAAGATGAAGTCAGAAAGAAGGGAGACAATGATTGGAAGTGTGTTATGGAGCAGCATAACAGTGTGCTTGCTCTGCTCTTACCTGCAGCTCAGTGCCCTGAGTTAGCTGGGCTGCAGGATCAGCGCTGTGCCTCCACCCTTCTGAAAGGAAGTCAGTGTAGTTGGGATATGATGGAGAGAGCAGAACTGCATGAGGAGGGAGGATTCATGTTTGAGTGCACCTAACAGATCGGGGTACTTAATCCCATATTTCAGACTTTTGCCTATCTTTATCTCAAGGTACAGGAATTTCAGGTGATTTCATTTCTAATTTTAGGAAGGACTAAACATACATAACTGAATACTAAATCACATACAGATCAACATTTCAGCATAAAATATGACATTGCATTAATTTATTTCAGAATACCATGGAATATGAAGTCTGTGGGTTGACTTACCAGCTCAATAACTTGGTTTATACAAAAGCAAGAGACTTCTTGTTGCACTGTCTATTACGTGACTGAGTTGTCTGGAATCTACTGTTCTATGTAATAAATTTGCAATCATGAATTCTTCTTGTTGTCCTTTTCTGTTGTAGTAGGCACTAAACCTTGTTGGGCTGTAACATAACATTGTCTGGTTCTGACTTTATTCAAAATCATTTGAATAGAGATAATTTTCAAATACTTCCAATGGTGCATTTTATATTTATTGTATCTTCTTTATTAGGGTCATGCAGGTAACTTTACTCTTTTGACAAATTAACATACTTTCCAATCACTTAAGAAGATACTTCCCATGATTAGAAATAAAAGTTATCATAGATGTTTTAATGGAATAATTCTTAGTTTGAATAATTAAAGGATTGAGTGTGATAAAAAATGAATCCAAAGCACTTTCAAAGAAGAGGAACATGTATTGCTGTTCACAGAAGAGCTGTGGAGTCAGATGAGAGCATTTTTTTCAAACTTGCCTTGCTGGCTATTGTAAAGCACAAATAAGTCACTCATGAGAGATATCCTAAATATCTGCCCTTTTTACTGAAATCATGAATATCAATCAATCAATAATGCAGCCAATCCTGTTTGCACTGTAAGGAGTGGGTGATTTGTATTGGAAAGTGGAAATAGTTACAGGCAGAAATCTTTAAGTACTGAAGTGGTTGCTTCCTTTGGAAAGGGGCATAATACAGCCAGGGTGAGAAGTATGAGGCCTATTTGATGAAAATACATCAGATTTGGATTCCCCAGTAAAAAGTGATCCACAGCAGTGGTCTCTTCAAGCCCTTCCTTACCTTAGATTCATAGAATCATCTGAGTTGGAAGAGACCTTAAAAGGTCATCTAGTCCAACACACCTGCAATGAACAGGGACACCTACAGGTAGATCAAGGTGCTCAGAGCCGCATCCAGCCTGACCTTGGATGTCTTCAAGGATGGGACATCCTGGATTTTTGGGTAACGTGTTCGCGTACTTTACTAACCTTATCATAAAAAAACTCTTTCCTTGTATCCAATCTAAATCTCTCATTTTCATTTGAAATCATTTCCCTTTGTCCTGTCATGAGAGGCTCCACTAAAGCATCCGTCTTTCTTAGCCTGCCTTCCCCTCCTGGAGTACTCAGCCTTGGTAAGGCAGCATGGTACCATCTCAGTTATGCAGGCACAGGTGTCTGTGAATGGGATTTGGGAACTCCTCTGTCTTTGAAAACAAACTCTGAGAAATTTGTGGTAGTATTTTAGCCAATAGATAAAGTGATGATTTATTTGGCTACTGTTAAGATGTCATCTAGGTGAGCACATCCAGTCGTGGCCCTCCACTCCACAAAACTCATGGACAAGTGGGAGGGAGCTCTCAGAGATCTCCCCTAACCTGTTGGGGCTGGAGCACTTGATCTGTGAGGAGATGCAAGGGCAGCTGGGCTGAGCTAGCCTGGAAAAGGGATGGCTTCAGGATTGCCTAACAGTGAGGATGTCTGAAGGGAGGCTGCTAGGGGCAGAAATGGCCTCTTCGGGCCTTGATGGCACACTGTTGCATTGGCAAACCCTGCTGGAAGCTGTTAGCTCATGGAAAGGCTACTAAAGGGATGCTGGCTTCTCTGGTTCCTAAAGCATTAGGAGCCAGCTTGGGTGCACCCCAGGAGAAAGCTAAATCTGCTGCAAGTGGTGAGGATGCACTGTAGTGATACACATGAATATAAGGTAATGAGACTAAGACACAGTGGCCTGTTTCACATCAGAGGCCAAAGAGTGCTAACTCTTGCTCAGTTCTGCATGAGTACTGTACCACAACTCATGTTGTGCCCTCACCATCAGCAGTGACTTCCTCCACATACAGCAGGTTTCCAGAATAGCATCTGTATAGGTCTTAAGACCGGCTAACTAGAAGTGGTAAATGCACAGCAATTTGCAAGTAATTAGCTCAGATTCCTCAGCTATATTTCTATAACAACTGTGGCTCCTCTGTAAAATGCACTGGAGGGCTTTTGTTTGCCTGTTGGTGGAAACCTCTCCTCCCCAGAGCAACTGGAACTGGAGTAAGAGTCATCCATGTGGACCAAAACCTGAGTTGGACTGTACATCACAAATATCCTGGCTGTGAGCACCATAATGGTTGGATTAGATGATCTCAGTGGCCTTTTCCAATCTTAATGATTCTTTGATTTTTAATGATTCTATGATACCTGGCCTGAAACTCTTTTTGAACATCCCACAGTAAAATCCATAGCAGAAATTTGAGTCCTGATGTGTAACAGCAACAATTAGGAGTGAAAAATTTCTATGAAAAAAGGAATGAAAGCTGAGTTCTTGAGTTCAGCCAAAAAAGGGACAAATGAAAAGAGATGTGACGGTACATAAAGAGCATGTTTAGAAGAGTAAATCCAGCACTTATCCATCTTCTTGTAATGAAAAGGAACAACGGGGGAAATTCAATTACACTGAGAAGCAGTACATTTAAGCTGCAAAGGAGAATTGTTTTCTAACACTTAATCAACTCCTGAAACTTGTTGCCGTAGCTCAGAATGAGTGATTTGAAACAGCTCTGCCTGCTTCTGGGGAGGACACACTGAGGACAGTGCAACTTCACACTATATAATTTGCCTTGAGAATCCAGGCTGGCCCAGACCTCCCATGTTAAAAACCTGGGCTGCTGGGGCTTGGAAGCAGCTGTCTGTCCCCCATGCTCCATTTCTTCACTCTATGTGGGAGGTCAAATGCACTGTGGGGGTGTCTGGCATTTCCCATAGCTGTGGGTCAGACAGGGCTCACATGCATCAGCTTCTTCTACTAGCAAAGCCACTAGCCCATTAGCATCAGACAAACACACTGCTGAACCCAGGCTGCAAACAAGCTGTGGCAGAATTGATGCAACAAATAGTATTTTTTTTCTTCCTGAAGCTTCTTTGCTAAAACATAACAACTGGTGTTTTGCAGGTCTGACAGCACTCGGTTGCAAGCTGGCTCCCATCAGGAACAGCACATTTACTAAATCTCCAGGCTGGGAGGGACTGCAAGCACTGGCAGACAGAGCCAGCATTCAGGATGGACTTAGCAAAGCTACATCAGTGGAAAAAGTGTACAGCTCATTGAGGCTGAGAGTGCGTAAGAATAATTGGTTGCAGCTTTGCAGAGACAGGGATAGAATCATAGAACCTTAGAATTGTTCGAGTTGGAAGAGATCCATAAAGGCTGTCTAGTCCAACTCCCTGCGATGAACAGGGACACCTACAGCTGGATCAGGGCGCTCAGAGCCCCATCCAGCCTCACCTTGGATGTCTCCAGGGATCTCATCCACCACCTCTCTGGACAACACGTGCCAGTGCCTCACCACCCTTACTGTAATAAACTCTTTTCTTATATCCAGTCTAAATCTCCCCTCTTTTAGTGTGCAACCGTTTCCCCTTGTCAGTTGCTCCTTGGGTGGATAACTGCAATCAATCAGATATAGTACTGGGGAGAGCACAAAAATATGATGTCACACTACTAGTATGGAGGCTTACAGAGTACCATTGGAGGAGGAAGATGGAGAGGTGACAGAAGAGGGACCAGCTGGGAGGAAAGACAAACATTAAGGGAAGTTAGGGCCGTGAATGAGATGGGGTTGGTTGCATGAGGGGAATAATATAATGCTTCATTTTAAGCTTATTACTCCTGGCAGTATCTGCATGTGCATGGATACTGCAGGAACAGTAAGCTTAAAATGAAATAGGATATGAAGAAGGATTGACATTATGTTTGACAGTCAGAAGAATGAAGCACTGGTTGACAGGCAGAGTGATCTTTTCTTGGTCACGTAAGTTCTCCAGGTGGACTGACACCTGACTTGGACAGTATATCACAGAAGTCCATTTTCTCTCCTCAGTGTTTTGTCATGGTGCAATGTTTGTTGCTGATTATGTTTCGCTTAATAAAAGATTAGTGTTTTATCCTGTGCCACTAGCAGCTGTGACAAGTGGCACCTCGCTCCCTGAGCTGCATGTACCCAACCTGGGAAGGGCACTGCCTTTGCTTGTGGGATGCTTGTGAAGAGCAAGAGAAGACATCTCAGTGTGGAAAAGGAAGCATATGGATTACAGGAAAAAAATGAAAAGACCATTTATTATCTGCAAAGTCAGACTGCACACTGGAGTCCTTTGAAAACACAGTGACAGGATTCAAATAGATGACAGTGAGGATAAACAAAAGGCCAGTGAGATAAGTTCATGTATGTGTGACATAAAATACTATATAGGAACCCACCAGCTTGTCTCCTCTTCACGTCCTCAACAGATAATGAGACAGAAGCAGCTGCAGAAATTACAGATCTACCCGCTGCAGATATAAAACCATTTGCTTGATTTAGCCAGTTCTGCAGAAGCCATGCAGCTTCTTGATAGGCTAGCCAAAAACTGCCTGAACCCTGCTCAGCCTTACTGGAGTATATGAGGCCACCGACTGAACGCCTGCTACAAGATGGATGTGTTTGTTATTCTAAACACAGCAACAAAATGTTTATTTATTTGCTGGGATATTGGAATCAAGCAGTGGTGGCAGGATCACTGCTGGCAGCTGAGATGGATGCTTGTGTGGGAAGGCTTGTCTTGCTTGTCTGCTCCAGACAACTCACACATTGCAATTGCCAGTCTCTACCTTATTAAACAGAGTAAAAACCTATGTTTGATGGGGCTGCACTGTATAAATTGTCTTAATCCATACATGTATCACCCTGATAGATTTCTCCACTGAACAACTAGAAGCAGCTGCCAAGTCTCTTCCTCCAGTCTTTTGCCACAGTGAAGAAACAAAAATATGAATGGTCTCATAACTAGTTATGATTCAGCACCTGCAAAATTGACATTTCTCTAGGGAAAAGAACCTTATACACCAAATACCATTAATCTATTACCCTTAAACATACAGAGAGATCAGTAGAGAAAGTCTGAAGGTGAACCTATGGCTAAATAGAAAGGAAAAGTTTTGGACATATTTACCACAAAGCCCAGAGGTTTGTACAGAGCAGTTCAGATAGTTCCTGCTGCATTACTGCATGGGGTGAGGAGCACGTATGACTGACTACGTGTCTCTGGAGTATAGCTATCTAAACTTAAAACAGCAGAAGATCTACGTATCAACTATAATTTCCAACAGAAAACGCAATGGGTCTCTCTTGCTCCACCTGAATTGCTTAAACAAGAGTCTTTGATTGCTTTCTCCAGTTTGTTTCAGGGTCTGTAGGGCAAGATTTGTAAGGAGCGGCTGGGGCCCCTCGTTGTGCTCAGCGCAGAGCAGAGGAGCTGAGGGGAGGCCTGATGGCGGCTGCAGCTCCTCACAGGGAGCGGAGGGGCAGCGCTGAGCTCTGCTCTGTGTCACAGCGACAGGGCCCGAGGGAACGGCATGGAGCTGTCAGGGAAAGGGGCTGCACCAGTGGACGGGGAGCATGGTGAGTTCAAGGAGCGTTTGGATAGAAGAATAGAGCTGTTGGACATTGGGTTTGAGGTTTGGGTGTCTCTGTGTGGAGCCAGGAGTTGGATTCGATGATCCTTGTGGGTCCCTTTCAACTCAGGAGATCCTATCATTCTTTGACAGCTGGTACACCGCGTTAAAACGCCTTCCAGGGCAGACGCTTAGCATTGTAATATTGGGATTGGGCAGCAGAGGGCAACACTGATACCACTGATAATTGGGATACTAAAATCAGAGGCGCGCCAGAACCCACCCAGGTCTCTGAGTATCAGTGACGCATTACTGCCATGCTGTGGCAATGGGCGCACTGTGCTTATTTTGATCCTAAACTGAGTAACAGACGTGAGAAGGCTTTACGCATCCCTTACAACCGCCTGGACAAAGCTGTCTGAGGCCTAACAAGGAAGCAAAAATTACAACACAAATCTCAGTGCAGAGTGAGCTGCAAGTGTTCTACAAAACCGGTACATCCATCAGCAAGATCAATCCTCCAGACAGGGTGCAGAAGAAGAGTTTTTTTTTTTCCAGGCATCATTTCATTTCCATGTTTCTATACGTCCACAGCTTCATCAAATTGTGGAGTACCATGTAGACACTTCTTCTAATGGGTGTTATTGAAAACATCAGTATTCCTTGACAGACAATTGCACCATTCCACAATTGAGTTAGGAAAGTAACACAACATCAAGATAAACATGCTTTTCAGCACCGGTAACGAGAGCTGCCACAGGAGCTGCATTTTGAAATTTTTCATTGCTTTGCTTTGTATCTTAGTCATGTACCAGCTTTGGCCACAGGTGACTAGACAGACATAAGATGAAATCTGTAGCACTGGATGTAAGGGAACTAGCCACGTGTGAAAGTATGGTGCAATTAGTGCCTCATTTTACAAAAGTAAATGAGTAGATCAACAGAACTAACAAAGTTATATCTATCAGATTTACAACTCGAGGATCTCCACATTGCACATAATGAAAGATAGTTTTTATTTTCATTTGACTAGCATAATTCCATGCTGCTGCCCTCATTTCAGTCAAGGTATTCATAGGCTCTATTCCTTTTACAGACCTACCTATTTCCATAAAACTAATAAGAATCAGAGTAGCTCTCCATCATATTTGCCTATTGCTGTGGATTCAGAACTGAGTGAAGTAAGCCAGCTTAGTAGGAAAGCATAAGATGGTAAATCATGTTTGACTTCCAGTTCAGGCTCTCTTGATGCATAGTGGTAACGTACACTTCAGTGAACCACTTAAGTGCATGATCTTCATATTTACCAAGTGCTTTGCTTAACAGAGGCTTCTCACTGTGTATGAAATTAATGCGTTCCACCAAAACAGCATATTTCTAACTCAGCTTCCCCATCTCTGAAACACGTGTTGTCACGTGTCACAACTTGTCAGTCTCAAAGTTTTATTATGATACCCTATTTGTTCTGTTCTATTCTAAAGAAATAGCTTTAAAAACATCAAGAGTATCCATTAATGAACCAAGCTGAAACCCAGACCATTCAGAGAAGACAAACACTGATTATCAAGATATTTGTCTGAACTTGTTCCCATTTACTGTGTCTGGAATGAAAAATGACATTAATCATTGTAACAAACAAATTTGTACATAGTTTATTACAACCAACTGAAAGAATGTATGCTTACATTAAAAGTAATCCTTAGATAATAGCTGTTATCATATTACCATGATGCATCACTATTTATTCATTTTAGTGCGATTAGCTCTCCTCCAGTAAATATTTAAGTACTCTTCAGAGTATGTTTAGCAAAACAAGTTGCCAGGAGCCAGTTCTGTGTTCATTCCATTAAGACTGCTAACATTCCTCATGAAAATTCAACAAAACTTCTGTTGTTGACTTATCTGACGGTTTCTGATCCCCTATCATTTCAATGCTGGTGTGTTATAGGGCAGCAATAAAATATCATAACTGCATTTGTTTCCTTTTCAGCAACAGACATTTGATTTGTTGGTAGCCCCCATCGGGGCTGGCACTGAGCTCAGTGAGCTACATTCACTTTTAAAAAGCAGCATGAAAGGAAGAATACATCTGGAAAGTATCAGTGGACCTGCTGAGTAGATAATGGGACACGCAGGTATAAACATGCAGCCATAATGGCCAGAAAGTACTCTGACATTCAAGTTGCTCAATAACCTTGATAACAGAATCCAAAGAACATCACCCAGTAGTTCCTCCATAACAGGAATTATTCTGTCTTCCTTTATTCTATCATTTAATAAATTTTATGCTCACTTCCTGCTGATGTTTTGCTGTTCTCTCTTTTACTGCCTGCATCTCTCTTTCCATTCTTATAGTATTTTCATCTTTGCTCTCCCACTTCATCGTTTTTCACTACTGCTTACCCCAGCAGTTTCTTCTGCTTCAACCATCCTCCTCCGTCTGTCCTGGTACAACATGTCCTGGTAAAGACAAAGGAGGCAATGCTATGCTCTGAGGAAGAGCATGGTGTGAAGCAGGTACCAGAGCAAGCTTCCTTTGAGAGGAATTGGATATTACTAATGCAGCGAAAAACATGATACAAGGCCCTGGGTATGGAAGAGTCATTTTACTTCCTTTCAAATTATAAAAATGATAATAATAAAAAAAATATGTAGGTCCATTAAGAAAAGGGATGTTCTACAGAGGGTATAAGGAAGAATATAGTTACCCCTTAACTGTGATCAGTTGTTAATTAATGCACGCTCATTTCTGCCAGGGATCAGTGCTGCATTTGTGTTTTGTGTTAAAGACGACACGGCTTCACCAGTTTCTGGAGCTTCTGATGATTTCAGTGAGAGGAAGACTAAGCCATTCTGATGAGTGGGCTCTTCAGGGAGAGACAGGCAGAACGCATGCACATGTAAATTTTCTCAGCAGAAGGCTTCAGTGGGAAGTATTAAGTGATAGTGAAACCCTCAGTTGTTTACAAAGATATTAAGCTACCAGGATTTGTTCCTGCTCTCCTTGCCCAGCAAGGAAACCAGAGCAGAAGGCACAATAGAAATGCTCAGCCAGAGGTAGGCCACAATCCACAGCACAAAACAGGTTTACTCCCACATATGAAGAGATGGACACCTGTTAGTTAACAGGAGAATCGGATCTGTACAACATCCTGAAGGAAAAAGTTCCCAGAGCGGTAAATAGTAAACCCACCGAGGAAAGCTTCCTGGATGGCATCCCAGCAAGCACTATGTACACACACACACAACGCTCTAGAAAAGTCAGGCCCCAGCTAAGTTACCTGGTGCATTAAAGTGACCCTGACAGGAGAGATCAAAATAGATGAAGTTATTTTGACATGAGGAGAAATGTTAAATCTTGGAAAGGGATGTATGACAGGTGTTTAATGTTTCCTCAACAGATGCATGAGCTATGCGTGAGCTCCCTTACTGCAGCAAGCACATTCCTCAGTAGATTCAACTAGCAATGTAGGATTTAAGCCTCAACAAGCAACTGTATGACATTTGAATGAATAGAGAAGCTCAAAGTAATAATAAAAAATCTGTTCCCAAGCTCAAACAGCAATCTTCACCAGAGACTTAGAGATATCTGAGTCTTAAAAGAAAGTCGGCCAAGCATTGTGACGGCTTGATACAACCTCTCACTGTTCACTGCTTTGTGTCATTAACTCCAGCTTAACCAGTGCCCTGGATTCAGTGCATGCTGCAGCAAGAAAGAGACAAGTTTCTTCGCTGACCTAGATGGAGGACAGTTATTTTCAGGTTATTAACGTGCACTTCTCTTGCATTCTGTGAGGTAGGCCTGTTTCTTTTCCACTATGAACCACTGACATCTAGCTGTGTACTGACAGGCTGATATCACACTTGGACTGAACATTAGGGGGATAAAAAAAAAAATAATGAAAGTGAAGAAATGTCAGTATCCCCATTGCAGTGCCCACCATTGAATCATGAAGTTAAACTTACTTTTTCTGTTGCTGAGCTCACTCTGTGCAGCATCTTCAGTTATCACAACTCCTCAGCAGAGTAGAGCTCTGGATCCAAACATCAGGTGCAAAGGCAGGTACTGGGATAACACAGACCTGCATAGGCTGTTAGCAACAAAGCTGCAATATCTAATATCTTGGGCTGCAGCAAGTCTGAAAGAAAGTATAACAGCCAAACCAAACCTTAGGCAGCTTCATGAATACATCAAGGGTCAGAAGTATGCGTAGAAAGATGTCTATACTAGCTTGCTTAGGAAGAAGAGAGGTATGGCCAGACCAGGCAACAACTGAGAACACGTTCACCTTCCTTGGCCTGGCTCTTAGAGTGCTTACACTTGATGAAGAAAGCAGCATGTTTCCACAGAGAATATTCTTTCCGTGTCTCTCACTTTGATAAGCACATTTAAAATCTAATGCATCTCAGTGACTGAGTCTGCCTCTCCCTGCAACCAAGGGAGACGAGAGCACAGAGATAGCGCAGGGTCAGTTTGCATGTTTTACTGGTTCACCAATTACACGTTCCTAAGCATTTGGCCGATTCCTCTCCCCAGCTGCTAAGCAGTTGGCATAATAACCAGTAAAATTGTCATCAGCCAAGTTTAAGAGAACTTACACATTTCCCATCGTGATACTGCTGACAAAAATATCCTCACAGATGCTACACACAGCACTACAAAGAGAGCCACACAGATAGCAAGAACAAGCTGGAGAGACCATAGTGTTCATTGAAATATTGGAAACAGTTTTTCCATTCTCTCCCACACACACTCATTATATAACACCTTGTTTAGGAGTCTCCTGAGCAGCTTGTACAAACAAAACAATAGATTTCCATACTTAGCAGCCTCGACATATTCAGTGAACATTAGCTATTTAATAGGCAGTTCGCCCCCTCAAGTCATGGGGTACATAAGCTGTGACACCAAAGATAGCTGAGGAAGACAGAGAAAGAAGAGATATAAACAAGAGCAGAGCCTGACCCAGATGCTAGGGTAGCTTTCACAAATACACTGATAACGTGTAAAGTTTATTTGGGGTACAGAGGTGCTTTATTATATATTTAAACTGACACTGATTAAGAACACCCTCATTGAAGCATGCATAACATGGGGAGCATGTACATCTTAAAGAGAAAGATGAAATAGGCTTCCCTGCTGCAAAAGACAAATAGTAAAGCCAGTCAACAAAAGCTTCCATCATAACAGTGAGTGTTATCTGCCTGTCTTCAGACATGGCAAAAAAAAAAAATATATATATATCTATATATTTATATTTATATATATAAAATATATATATATAATATATATATATATATTATATATATATATATATATATATATATATATATATATTTGTATATATATATATATCCAAAAACAATACAGGAATCCTGTGTGCTCCAAGGGTGCTCTTTCCTGGACCACTGTTTCTGTAAGTCTTTCTCGTATCTGCAGTTGTGCCAAAGAAAGGGGCAAGGCACTGACAACAGTGATGCCTCTCCCCAGCCAGGTTTTTTAGCTACCAGCTGAAAAACTTCTGAAACTCTCATGATTTTTCATTATGAAGGCATCAGAGGCAACCTCTGCCTAAGAAGCTCTTGCCATCATTCCAAACTTTCTCCACCCCCCCATGCAAACTCAAGTTATGGCAGCATCGTGCTCAGGCATGCATAGTAATAGCTTGCCAAACAGACATGAATTTTGCTTTTTAGGCTGAAAAAAAAAAAAAAAAAAAAAAAAAAAAACCACAAGGGAAAAAAAAATGCACAAACCAGAAGCAAAACGGTTTAACAAATACGATACCAGCAGCAGATGTCATGAGCAGCTGTGTTGACACAGCAAAGGCAGCAACACAGCATGGTAGGAACTGCACAGGCTCCTGCTGCTGCTGGAGCACCACACTGGGGGCAGCACCCTGGATGGGCCAGGAGCCAGCACAGCATGAAATGTAACCACCAGCCTGATGAGGGAACGGGGGAGTGTTTTTCTTCAAATACATCTTGCCTGTCAGTGTTAACTGAAACTGCCGCAGGAAGACATCCTACAGCCCCCTAGGGAGCTGCTGTTGCTTTTCAAGGCAGGGGATTCAGTTTATGACACAGGTCAGCACTTCAGCATAACCTCACCCTCTAAGTTTCAACAGAAAGTTGCCATGCTTATGCAGATGCAATGGCTGATCTTAAGGCTACTCTCAAAACAATCATCTAATACCCACGCTAGAAACCACTCATCTCCATGGCTCCTAGCAGCCAGTGATATTGGCACTGACTGGATACCTACACTCTCCCCCATTTGACTTTTCACAGCCTTGCCTCTGGAATATATTTTGCAGTTTACAGACATACTGCAGGCTTAACACAATTAAAGACCCCCAACTGCAGCTTTACATGCAGTGCCTAGTTACAGGCTTCTCACCCTCCATTTAAACCCCCTAGCCAGTCTGCACAGAGAAGAAACTATACCCATTTCCACTGGAGAAGAAAAACCAGGAGAAATCTGAGTTGCCTTGGAGAAAAAAAAAAAAAAAGCCACACCATCTGAATGACTACATGTCAAATACAGGAAACAGGCTCCCAAATATTGAGCTGGTAGGGTCTGTCTGGAAGTAGTTCTCCAAGTAACTTTTTTGTCTGAATGGATTAATATATCTGAACCTGGTGGACAGTAGGACCTTCCTGTTCTATGCTACAAGCAGAATAAATGAAACAATGATGCACAACAAGCATTAATACTGGTATGTCCTCAGTAGTGCTATAGTCTCAAGTACAGACCCAATAGCGCTCAAGCAGTCTTTCCAGTTACATAGGTGCAGAACACAATCTTTAAAAGGTCTTGGGAAAGGTCATTTTCTGGATTGCACTTTATCACGTAAGTTTGCTTGATCTGGATCCTAATAGAACGAGCCTCAAAGAGACTAAGGAGAGTTTTATTAGAATCACTCTTAAAACAACTTTACATATCCTTAAGGGTGAATTGCTGTCAACATTTATACACAGTGTATAGAAGGCTCCTGAGATGGCACTCTGAATGCAGAGACCAAGGAGACAATGCCAAACACAATCCTCAGCCCAATGCACGTGTGGTGACGCTGAAGTTACAGCACAACGCTATTTCATCATTCCAGTATTAGATAATTCATCAGATTTACCATCACCGTGAACAAGACCAGATGAAGTTTCTCAGGTGCTGTCAGATGAAGCAGACTTTCACACACTGAATAAGGAGATTCCAGCTACCCACCCATCTGCCTTAAAGGCAACAGGTAGTGGAAAGAAGACCATCTGTTTGATGCAGCAAATACTTCATGGAAAGGCATAAGGTCGAGTCCTTTTCACAGTTATTCATAAAAGCAGTCCAACTGCTTTCTTCTGAAGAATGTTGATAGGGAAACTTAAACACCTTTCAGCCACCCACCTAGATAGGCATACAAGTATAGACCAAAAAATATGCAGAGCACTGGGCTGGGGAAAAGAAGCCAGCAACAGCAACACAAGCCGGGTGTGTGGCAACAGCTAGAACTCCTGTGAATGGCCATTTTTGTGGGGTGGCTTAAGTGTCACTGTCTTCTTAGGAACAAGCTCAGGAAGAACATTAGGTAACACCCCTCCTTCAGCGATGGTCACACAGGAGAAGAGCTTGCTCAGCTCATCATCATTTCTCACAGCCAGCTGGATGTGTCGGGGCAGGATCCTGGCCTTCTTGTTTTCCCGTGCAGCATTTCCTGCCAGCTCCAGGATCTCTGCAGTCAGGTATTCCAGCACTGCAGCCATGTAGACTGCAGAACCGGGGCTGATCCTGTCAGAGTAGCGGCCTCTCTTCAGGAGCCCGTAGACCCGGCCCACAGGGAACTGCAGACCAGCCATGGCTGATTTCGTTTTCTTTGACACAAGAGGGAGCCTTGTGTTTTCATTCTCACGTGCAGACATTCTAGCGTCAATCTAGCGTAAGGAAAGGAAGAATTAGCAATAAGGAAAAACAACAGAAATTGAGTATTTAAGTCTGTCCTCCCTTCCTTGTCATTCCACTGCCTCTCTCATTCCTGAGAAGTCGGTTTTTGTTTCTCAAGAAGTTTGCTAGTTGTTTCACGTTCCTGTCTGGAGGAGCAGATGTGTTAGGCTGCTTCTCCATGAAACTGACATGTTTCCAGCCAAGGGACACCTACCACTTCAGTCAGAGCAGAGGTCAGCTTTCTGCTAGGCTCCTGAACTTCTCAAGAAAGAGAAGTGGAACAGGGAACAAGGTTTTCTGATCCAGTATCAGAGGAGCACTGCTGCTAAGGAAAAAGGTTAAGCAAACAAGGCTTCAAGATGCAACAAGCATTCAGAAAGCCTGCAGGGAATCTTCACTGAACTTACCCCTAGCAGAAACACGAACAGCTTCCATATCCTCCAAGCAAACAGCTAAAAATTTATATGTTTTTCTGATGTAACAACAGAAAAATAAACAAAAAAATCCCCTTCATCTGCTGGAAACCACTTCAAACAGAGCCTGTCTTCTAAAGATGAGAAGACCTATGCTGCAAAGTGACAGGCTACAAACAATAACAAGAATTACAAAGAAGAGAAGCTGTTTTTACATCGGAGACTGAAATTGTTCTACACTGTATACTGCAGCAGATTACTACAAATACATGAGTGCCATCTACTTGTATACTGTTTCTCTTTTTATTTTTCTCTGAAACAAGCCTCCATTACTTATTACTGATGAAGTTCTTAGTACTGAATAGCACCAGCTTCTCTTTGATACATAACAAAAAAAAGCAAATATAGGAAAATCCCACCCCTATGTAGAGGATTGCTTTTAAGTTTCAATTGTAAGCTGTTTTGAAAAAAAGGAGGGACTTCCCTCAGATTTCAGGAGAAACTAAATCAAATATTATATTAAAGCACTTTGAAGTATAATAATAGAAAGGCTCTTATAGATTTTTGAGGACCCACCCTAGAAAAAGGGAGCTTTAGAATTAGCCTAGATAAACAAAGCTAAGATTCTCTTTAAACAACAGCCTTACACAAACAAACAAACCAATTATAAAAGCCACTATCTCATTCAATAGTGGCTTTTACTCATCCAGTTCATTTCCAACACAGAGAAGGACACCCTTAAAGAAAAAGTCCTTACCAATACAAGTTGCTTCAGCCCTTCTCTCCAGAAAAACCACAACCAAAACAAATCACCCTTTCTCCCCACAGCTGCCCCCTTTTTAAGCTCCAGACTGGCAGCCATATCATCAGCAGCTCTTGCCTCATTTAATGCCACCTGAGTGAGTGAAAATTCAGCCTCTCAAAATGAGAAACGATGAAAGTCACAACACTTGAGCAGCACAGTGCGGTTCTTAAGAGCAGGTGAATTTGGTACTCTTCCTTGAAAAGCTGCTTTGCATCATCAGCTAATTTTCTCCTCTGAAAACACACATTATTTACTGCCTTGAAGAAGGGTGATACCTCTGACTGGCAATTCATTTATTACAGCTGTACGGGGGCATACTGCACCCTGCTGCAGTCATCAAGAATTCAACCTAGTAGCCTCTACTGTGGTTGATTTTGCTGCCAGCAGTGGCCAAACTGCTTTATGAGCACATTACAGAGCTTGGGAAAGGCTCAGGACCTCTGGTTGCCTCCATTTCATGGTTTGTCCCCCTTTGTCACGCAGTTCATTTTTTTTCCAAAGTCATGCGTAGCTGTGTTGCAAGGTTTTATATGTTCTTTCAAGGGTTGAGTGTGTGGTGACAGCTGAATCTATTATTTCTCCAACGTATGAATGCTGAAGGGTTGAGCCTAGGCCCAAAAGAAACTATCACTAGCAGCTGAGCTAGGAGGCATCCATTCTGAGACATCCAAAGCCAGAGAGGTGTTTTCAACTCACTCTGCAATCTGGTTAGTTTATGAATGAATTAAACTACTGGCTAGAAAAAACCAAATGAGATTGTTCTCAATCAAAGAAATTCTGAACAAATAGATCTTGGAATTCATCACAAACTCAGTCTTTGGGGATAGGGCCTTTCTTCTCCCTCAGCTCTTTCATCACACAGAAAATGTCAAGTAAAGGCCTTTCCAGTAGCTGCATGAACACTGGATGTGCCTCTGAGGGTCTGTTTGGTGTGGCGCAGAGCAGAACCACAGAAGCAGTTTTCATCCTGGAGCAGCACTCTGAAACATAGCTGTCTTGATTAGCAGAAGGCTATAACTGCCACACTTAAACCTGCATGAAATGAGTATCTTGCTTGAATCTTCTCTCATTACTGCAAGCTTTTAGATTTTCGCTTCACCGAAAGAAATAATCATTCCCGCCATTGCTTTGCACAGTCAAATAGCAGGATTAACTTGACTTTCACATGTTCATTTCACATATATGTCCTTTAAACCTTTTTATTATTATTTTTTTCCCCAGTTAGCGGCACAAGGCTGAAGTTGCATGTAGGACAAGGGGGATTGGAAGGAACAGCCTTAAGTTGTGCCAGTGGACGTTCAGGCTGGATACTGGGAAAAACATCTTCTCCAAACAAATGGTGATGCAGTGGCACAGGCTGCCCAGGGAAGTGGTGGAATCATCGTCCCTGGAGGTGTTCCAGAACCGTGTGGATGTGGCACTGAGGAACGTGGTCAGTGGGTAATACTGGTAGTAGGCAAACACCTGGACTAGACGATTTTTGAGGGCTCTTCCAACCTTAATGATTCTATGATATAGTACATTTTTATGCACAAAGCCGCAGATCTACTCCCAGGCATTTTTACATTTCTTTGCTCCAGCATCCCCCACTTTCTCACTTTAGTGAAAAGCGTAGGCCAACCAAAAGCTCATCAAATTGATCTTTGCAAACAGGCTATATACAACTCCTTCAATTGCCCACTACTGTGAAAAATTCAAGATGTTTGCTTTGCTCAGGAATCCTTCTCCTTTCCCACTCTTACTTAAGTGCAGCTTTGAGTTGTTTACATTATGAATCACTACAGCTCCAAAGACCCTCAAAATTGTGAAAGCTGACCTGTAAGCTCTGGCATACTCATGCTTTGAGGGCACCCAGGTCAAATTCAACATGACAGGCATATCTTACATAAAACAGGTTTTCACTCTGCCTGCAGGTTAGGAAGATGGTCCTAACCAGCTCTTCTCTGTAAGATGCTGTGAAGTCTGTGAGACAGTACCTCAAAGGCAGACTGATCCTAATACACTCGCACCAGATCTTGTTTCCCCACTCAATAGCAAACCTCAATATCCACTACAGTGAGAAGCCTAGGAATCTTCTCAAGGGAAAGCTTTCACTTTCAGTGAGTTAGTTAGAAAAGGCCTAGGAGTTTGTTTAGAGGAAAATATACTTGTTATTCTGCACCAATAGAAAGAAGCAAGAGAATCACCTCCACCAACACAAGGTTTAAATAGTCACCGGGTAGCCAGTAGAGCAAGGAGGAGAAAGAAGTTTAGCCTCCTATGAGAGATAGCTCACTGCAGCTCTCCAAGCAGTAAAGCATAAAAGCAAAGGGTAATCAACTCGTAAAGAAGAATTAACCTGTAAGGTGCTAAACTAACTGCACTGAGACCATGATAAATGTTCACATGAACGTGTCTTGATTCCTCTGCCTGCTCTACAACCTTTACCTGAAAACATATTATAGAAGTAAACAAGCAATTTTAAAGAGTTACTTGGGTGGTATGCTAGACCAAGAAAATAAGGCAATCACATTTCTGTGGAAATGAAGCTGTGGAAAGAAAGGAGAACAGCGTTGCTTTCTGGAAATTTTTATTACAATCTTTAAAAATGCATTAAAAACAGTGGAAAAAAAATTACAAAGAATTAAACAAATTAGTGCTGAGTCCCATTATTCAAAAGTGCACAGATCAGATCAGAAAAAGCAAGTTTCACTGGCTACCAGTTTGTTCCTTAGGCACACCAGTATTTTTTGAAGTTTTCTTGGGAAGGAGCTGAGGGAGGATATTTGGCATAACCCCTCCTTCAGCGATGGTCACACAGGAGAAGAGCTTGCTCAGCTCATCATCATTTCTCACAGCCAGCTGGATGTGTCGGGGCAGGATCCTGGCCTTCTTGTTTTCCCGTGCAGCATTTCCTGCCAGCTCCAGGATCTCTGCAGTCAGGTATTCCAGCACTGCAGCCATGTAGACTGCAGAACCGGGGCTGATCCTGTCAGAGTAGTGGCCTCTCTTCAGGAGCCTGAAGACTCGACCCACAGGGAACTGCAGACCAGCCATGGCTGATTTTGCTTTCTTTGGTGCAGCTTCAGGCTTGCTAGCCACTGTAAGTTTCTTCCCTCGCCCAGACATTCTGAATAGCACAGAGAGACAAAGAATTGGAGATTTTCACTGTACCCAGGTGCTTAGGATATAGGTAACTGATAACAAGAAGAGATAAGCAAGGATAGTTACACTTTGTACTCTTCTACATCAAGAAGAAAGCTTGTTCCTTTCATGAGGGTAGGAAGAGCTACTCACTTAAGTTCATTAAAAACAGATCTAGGATAACTGCTACTGCCCCTTAGCAGCCTATTTTTGAGAGAGCAAGAGTAGTTTGAAAAGTTATCAGTAAGACTTACTGAAGCAAACATAAAGAGCTCAGAAAAGCAGTTTTTCAATTATTAGAATGTACTGGAGATTGAGACAAGATGGACCACCTTACACAAGGTTTGTCTTAAACAATAACTTATCTCAGTGCTAGCTAAAGGCCAAGGCTGCCTCTTTTTCCAGGAGAACTCAGTATTCAAACTTCCTTTATTGTTATATTAGATTTTCTGAATTCACATTAAATACAAAACTTCAAGGACTTATACAGCCCACAAAGCCTTATCTGAGGGAGACCAAGAAATTTGCACTATAGTTTCTAAATTTATTCTTAAATAGATTTTTCTGGCTGCCATAAAACTATGGAGACTACTGTGCATGAGAGAGAAAGAATCAGCTTGGACATAGTGTTATTACAAACATAGAAATAGATTTTACTGTCAATTTACTAGAATAGCAATCAAGAAATTCAGTTCAGCTAGAAAATATCTCCAGTTAAAGTGGTAAAAATACTTGATTATCCTATTTATTCAGACTTAAGATATTGTTTAACTTCTAGTACAACTGTTTATAATATAAAAGAACACATATCATTAGACTAACATAATTTGTGTAGTTTTTAAATAGAGAAGCTTAAATACTTAAGAAATAACAGAATAAAGTTTCAAAGGGAAGAAGCAAAACAAAAAGCCTCCCCTGTATCAAAGTCTAAACAAAGCCAAACTATAGCTTATTACCTCCACCTTCAAACAAATGTTTTTAGGTTAGCTTACATTACAGATATACTATGTTACACATACAGTTTCTCTACAAAGTCACCCCAACTTTTTCCCTGAGCTTTATAGATGAAAATGATATCCTGTTACCTTCCAAACAGATATTTTTAAGCCTAATTTGTGCTTTGCTATAGCCTACAGTCAGAGGCAAACAGTCCTGAAAAAAACCATTTCCCCTAACCCGGAGCAGTGACTTTTATGAGCAAGATGTTCTCCCCATTAGTGGGGTCACCTGGACAATTAATGAGTCATTCCCACATGTGGTTCATCTTCTTCCAAACACTTGACTGGAGGGAAAAGGAAGAAATACAGACAGTCTGAGGTAAATCCTTCTTGGAGTGGGAGTCTAGGCTGTCTTCAAGGGCTAAACTACACTTATAATCTCTGTGCTCATATCAACTCTTAGTTGTTGGGGATGGAATATTTCTGTTCGTGTACCGCATGTAAAAATCAATCCTTCCTTTCCTGCTAAGGCTTGATTTAGACAAGTATATAAAGGAAATGTGAGTTTTAATCAAGAAAGAGGAAGGGAAACGGAGTAACATGGGTGCTTCCTAGGTAGAGGAGGCCTTTCAGCAATGAGAATGGAGAAAGACTGCTAGCTTCACTTGTACTCTGTGAGCAAAACCCCCTGAAATGATATGAAGGGAATGCTTCTAAGGTGTGTGATGCTTCAGGTAACTCAGGACTTAGTCTGAGAATATTGGCTTCTGGTGCTCAGGGTCATTGGTTAGTTCCTCTGAATTGACTTGGGTAAGAATCTTACCTAATACAAGTGAGTGTTTTCATACAATCACAGAATGGCCTGGGTTGAAAAGAACACAATGATCATCTGGTTTCAACCCCCCTGCTATGTGCAGGGTGGCCAACCACCAGCCCAGGCTGCCCAGAGCCACATCCAGCCTGGCCTCGAATGCCTCCAGGGATGGGGCATCCACAGCCTCCTTGGAAATCTGTTCCAGTGCGTCACTACCCTCTGTGTGAAAAACTTCCTTCTGATATCTAACCTAAATTTCTGCTGTCTCAGTTTAAAACCATTCCCTCTTGTCCTATTACTATCAACCCACATAAATACTCATTTCATTCACCTTGTAAATAGTGAGTGTACTTTTTGTGCTTATGCCCTTTCTGTATTTGTTTCTAGGTGTCCAAAATAGGTTCCAAGAGCAACATGCAAGAACCACATGCATGAACGGTATTTTCAGCTTCAGAAGATGGTACTAAACCATCAGGGTCCCTTTAAAGCTCAGGTCCCGACAAAACGTTTGTATGCTGAAAGCTGCATAAACAGGTAAGCCTTCCGTTCTGCTTGCTAGCTGTTAACTGTGGGTCAGAACCAAAATACTTTGGCTCCTAGAGGGGGCCTGCAGTAGATTCCAAAATTGCAATTCTAAAAACCTCAGCACAGATGCTGGCTTCAAAGTTCTTATGTAATCTATAATCGTGGCTCCAACACCACTCAGACAACGGTGATGAACATTTGGCGCACCTAAACATCAAGTTGAGTCTTCCTGTCCTTCAGAGCCATAGGAGGTGGATATGGAACACATTCCATGCATCCAAATATTCATTTTAACCATCACTGTCAACTGCAGCTGTGGCTATCAATCTCAAAGGGAGGACAGGTGATTGTGCCTTCCATTCAGTAGAACAGGCTAGCAGTTAGCACAGCAAAAATCTAGCTGGGTTGCAAGGAGACATAATTTTTTTATTTCAGTCCCTTGGTGGAGCACAGAAAAAGAACAACACAATCTCAAAGCCTGCAGACTGGCTGTGTGAGGTAGTTGCTGGGGACATGGGACGAAGCTCCCCATTCCTGAGCGTGCTGGCTAACAAACTACAGCACAAAAATGAAGAAAGAATTTTTTTTTTGCAGGATTCGAGGTGTGTTTTTAGGAAATGGGGTGCTGGCCTCAATGGAACAATGAAGGGATGGATTTTCCTACACGTCTGTGTGAAATCCAAGCTCCAGAGGGGCTAGGGATCTCATACCCAGCCCACTCCTCTGTGGTGCTCAAAACCAATGTCAAAGTGACTAGCCAGGCACCACCTGAGGGTGGCTGGGCACAGACTCCCCAGCTCAGTGATCACAGCCCCAAACTGCTGGATTTCAGTCCTTTCCTTCTAACGTGGAAAGGACTGCCTGGATTTTCAAACAGCTCGCTTGCGAGAGGCAGACGAGAGACCCACAGTCCGTAGCCGTATGTCACACGCTCAGTGTCAGCCGTGAAGCCGAAAGCACCGAGCCTCCAATCGGGAGTGGGCCGCGTTCACAGCAAGCCCTGCCTTATTAGGCGCTCCGGGAAGCGGCAGTGGCGACACGGGCCCCGCCTCACCCCCGTCCGGCAGCGCCGCCTCTCCGCGCCGCGCACGCCGGGACTGGCCCTGCCCTGCGCCGCCGCTCTCCGGGCCGCGGTCCCGCAGGCAAGATGCAGGTGAGAGCTGGAAGTCGCGGCAGTCCGGCCCTGCCCCAGTCCCCGTGGCGCGGGGGAGCCCGGCGGAGCGGCGTGCAGAGCCGTAAGGGCCAACGGCCCCGGCCCCGGGCCTTCCCGATGCTCCTCCGAGCGGGGCTGCGGCCGTGCGTGGCGTTGTGGGGCGCCGGGTTGGGCTCTTCTCTCTTTAAGGGCGGTGTGCGTTTTTTGCTGTTGTAGTAAGCAGATGGGTGGGTGGCTTAAGCGCTTCTGCGTGTTGACACATGGCAGGAGTGCTAAAAAGTCTGCAAGTACTGTGCCTTGGGGTAGAGAAGAGATGTGGTCTCACAGAGTCACAGAATTGTAGGGGTTGGAAGGGACCTCCACAGATCATCTAGTCCAGCCTCCCTGCAAAGCAGGCTCCCTACGGCAGGCTGCCAAAACAAAACCAACCTGGTGTGTAACTTAAAAACATTTCTACTGAGTTTGTCAGCAACGCAGGGGTGCACATTGGGCTTTTTTTTTGGGGGGGGGGAGGGACGACGTTATTGGAACTTCATTGCGAAGGCTTTTAAAATTCAGGAGCAACCTCAGTACAGACCTAGATATGTTCCCTCACAGTGGCCTTACCTTGAGAGACTGTGTGCACTTCCCTCCAAGCACTGGCTTAGTAGTGATCACAGCACTTCCAGACCTTGTACCCTGCCAAGATGTGCTCTGGAATAGAATCAAGTTACTTCTCATGGGGCTACAAGGAAGCCTTGGTGTCAGGAGGATGCATGCTGTGGCTTTCTGATGCTATCCGGATGATTACACTTCATCACTGTGCTGTTTCCTGAAAAACTTGCTTGAATGTAGAAAGCTCTCCTCAAATACCTGTCATCCACTTCTTGTTTTACTGTAGGACCCAGAGAAAGACACCGAGTGGAATGACATCCTGCGCAAGAAAGGTATCCTTCCTCCAAAGGAAAACAGAGAAGAGCAGGAGCGTGCAAAGGAAGAGGAGCAGCTTGAAATCCTTCAGAAATCTCTTGGTGGGTTCATGTGCCTGTGAAGAACTGTGTCCTCTTCTAAACCTGTAGGGCATACCAGAACTAATTCTTGTACAGGGTTAGCTGTACAGGAACACCTTGTACAGGGTGTTGCATCTGTTAACAGTATCAGACAAACACGTTCCAGAATATATGGCCTCTTCCAGAGCAGGAAGACTCTCTTCTTGATGACAACTCCATGATTTTGAAATGTTTACATGTATACAGTTGCAATAAGAACTGTCTCAGTGGAGTATGTTTATGAATGTACAAATAAAACATCTCATAAACATGATCATTGTATGCATCCTCCATTATTAAGCCAACCCCACTGTATTATATGTTTGTGCTGCAGTCACAAAGCTTGAAAGCTAGCTGTGGTTCTTCTGTACCAGCATAGTCAGCCTTTGGCTTAGAATCATTGTTGTCTTTACATCTATGTGTATAGAGTTCATAATATTTTCTAAAAAAAAAAAAAAAAGTAGTGTAATATTGGAGAGGAAAAAGACATATTTCCCGTACATAAAATATATTTCCCATACCTAAATTCTGTTAGACTGAAAGGCTGATGAGTTTTGTTCCCAGAATGATATATTTGCTGATTTGATGTTGCTTCTCTTCTAGTGAAAACGTATGAGGACATGACTCTGGAGGAGCTAGAAGAAAACGAGGATGAATTTAATGAAGAAGATGAGAAAGCTATTGAAATGTACAGGTTAGAACATCATGTGGAACTTGGCTTTAATGAAATCTTTTTTTTTTTTTTTCTTTTTTTTTTTCCTTGTGTATCTCTTGTGATTTCTACCATCTAGCTTGGTAGCGTAGCATCTGCAGAAGTATCAAATTCCTTTCATGGAGCACAATTGTACTTACTGCATGTTGATGCTCAAAATGTGGCTCAAATATAATAACATCTGTAGCCTACTTCAACTTGCTTTTATCGCTTTGGGGTTTCAACATATTTGTGACCTGCTTCTAAAATCTGGATTTCAGTCAGGTACTTTAAAATGTATCTATTTTTAAGATCTCTTTCCCATTCTCTATTGTTCAGACAGCAAAGATTAGCAGAAATGAAAGCAGCTCAAATGAAGAATAAATTTGGAGAAGTTCTGGAGATTTCAGGAAAGGATTATGTTCAAGAGGTTACGAAAGCTGGGAAAGGTATATGGGTAGTCCTGCACCTCTACAAACAGGGGTAAGATCTTAATTATTTAACCTCTAAACCTTTCATGGCTCCTGACAAATGTACAGCTAATGTGGAAATCGAGGAACTGAATCTGGAGTTAAAAGAATTGTTAGTAATTTGCTTTCTGTTGGCTTCAAGACAGCTCAGCTTTGTTGTTGAAATGGTGTTACTGTGAAGTGATGCTGTTGGTATCTTAATTAAAAATGAACAGCAAAAAATGTAACAACAAACAAAGAAAAGAAAAAGCCACATCAACTTCTAGTGGTACTAATTTAATGGGAATGCTAGAGAACTGAACAAAAGTAGTCAGAATTGCTTTCAGTACATTGGTCTTCCCACTGAACTGTTATTTCTTACTCTTTTTTTTTTTCTGGAGAAGATTGCTATCAAATGAGTCCTTTTTCAGTTTTTCTTATACGTGTCTCTTGCTGTTCTTGACAGAATTCCACTCTGTGCCTTAATAAACCAACATTTAAGTGGACTTGCGAAGAAGTACAGAGATGTGAAATTCATCAAAGCTATCTCTACCACCTGCATACCCAACTATCCTGATAAGAATCTGCCTACGATATTTGTCTACCTTGAAGGAGACATCAGAGCTCAGTTCATTGGGCCTTTGGTGTTTGGTGGCATGAACTTGACGAGGGATGGTGAGTGCCTGCATCCAACTGCTGTGAACATCTTTGCAAGAAGCTAAAGAGGTGGAGGGAGAATTAGGAGAATGGAGATCACTAAGAGCCGCGTGATGAGTTGGTTTTGCTGTTATCTTCTCCCCACCGTTTGGCTCAACAACACATGATAGCGATGTTGTAAAAGCAGCAAGTATAGGCCAGCGTACAGGTATTTAGAAAGCTGTGGATTGCAGGAGGTTGGCAGGGAGTAATATCATAAAGCAGTGCTTGGAGACAGGTATACAATGGAATAGGCTCTAATTGTTGGAAAGTAACTGGAACAAATGCCATTCCTGGACTTCACTGGAGGTAAAAGGAGGATACTTGTTGGCTTTCTGGGTAGGTGTGTCAGTACAGATACTTTCAAGCTTTTGCAAAGGCATCTTGATCTGAAATGAGCCGCAGATAAGGAGTACTTCAGGTCCCTGCTGAATGGTAGCAGTTGCCTGTGTTGCGGTAGGATGCAAAGAGGATTTTGTAGTGTGCTTTATTTTGTTCGTTTAATAAAACCCTAAAGTTTGCAGGTTACATTGAGTACATGCTGTAGAAGATGCTCTGTTTGACGTGTCAGAAAAAGAAAAGCTCACCTGTGAAACCGCTAATTTGAGAACAACTAACTGTGTATAGAGGTTGTCTCATTATACATTGAAAGGAACAGTGGTAGCAGAACGCACAGTTATCTTTCCCCCATTTTTAGCACATAAATAATTGATTGAGCTAGCTTAATTCAGTCACAGAGAAAAGCTGGGCACTGAAATTCTGTACTTTTATTTCTTCCCTCTCTAATTCTAGGTGATTTCCATTGGAGATTGAGTAAAGTGTGTGCTTGCATTCGTTAGTCTGTAAAGTCTGAAGAAAATTAGGTTTAATGATGGATTTTCCAGCAGGACTAGGAGAAGGGTTTCAACTGAGTGTGTTGTATTGACTTTCCTCTACTTCTGGGAAGCAATCCAATTTGGATCTACTTAGTAACAGGCACACTACTGATGGGCAGTTTTGTTTTGTTTTGTTTTTTTTACTGTCTTGCAAATGAACTAATAATCAGTGCAAGGAGTAGCTGGAAAGGGGTGAATTGCACTTATGTAAGTATTTTTCAGGGATATACTTTACAATTCAGGTATATTGATGGAATAGCCTCAGTGGCTAAAGAAACGTAGCTATTCCTGCTTCTTCTGACTGTGCTGAGCTTGCTGTTTGATGCAGACAGCTGTAATCTCTCAGCAGTGCGTGTTCAAACCTGATTTCTCTCCTTAAGTGGATAGAAGGAGGTTGTGTTCTTTCAACAGGGAAGTTGCCTTATGCAAAGCTGCTGCTCTGTGTCCACTGTCTCTGACATAACCCGTTGTAAAGGGAGCCAGGAGGCACAAGGAATGACAGTGCAGGCTCAGAGTACTGCTCTGCAGACAGCCCAGGGCACAGAGCCACCCAAGTGGTTGAGATCTGAGTCAACACTCCTAATCTTGAAGGGAGGACTTGGCTGGAGTGGGGCGAGGGACAGAGCAGGGGAGCTGAGATGGGGTGGCAGGGGAGGGATAGAGTATGGCCCTGGTTTTGATGATATTCGTGGTAGTGTGGTAAGAGAAGCCAGCTGGGGAAACAAGGTGGGAAGAACTGAGGAGAATTGTCAAGATCAGAGGTCCTTTTTCCTTTTGAGAGTAAATCAGAAAGGTGAGGAGCTGTGTGTTGAGGTAAATAAATCAGCAGATATCAAAAGGCGTCAGAGATAGAAAACAGCCTAGTCTGCTTCCCCTTATTTGTGACATTCTTATTTTGCTCTGTGTAGAACTGGAGTGGAAGATCTCAGAGTCAGGTGCCATCAAGACAGACCTTGAGGAGAACCCCAGGAAACAGATCCAGGACCAGCTCATGTCCTCCATTAGGGCATGTGTCCAAACCAGGGGAGAGAGTGACTCAGAGGATGACTAACTCCTGCATCAGCATCAGGATTGATACAGTACACTTGCAGCCAGTGTTCCTGCCTAAAAGACTGGAGGTGCTCATCAAGATCTTCCTGAACCCCAAAAGTGGAACATTTCAAGACAGCCATTTATCTAGAAATTTAAAGTCGGTGTTTTTTTGATTTTGGTGATGTGGGTATTTTTCCTGAAAAAAAATTAATGCAGCTTTGAGATCATGAGATTGAGAGCATTGAGATCATGAAAGACTTTTTATATTACAAAGCCTGAGTAAATCTTACTCCAAGTTTTAAAATATAGGTATTGGTAGATACAAAAGTCTCTTGTTATTATTTTCTTAGTGAACTGCTGACACTTTTTTTCTTTTTAACATAAAATATGAAGTGACCTAAAGCGTAATAGTTTAACTATGTTAGTATAAAAATTCATCTTAAACATGGTGAGTTACAGCATGGCACTTGGTCTTCTGTTAACCTGTCCTGTGTAGATGCTGGATGGAGAGAGTGGACTGTGGAGAGCTCAGGGAAGTGACATGGGTGCTGCTGAAAGCCACGTTGTGGGCCCTTTGCATTGGGGTGCTGGCAGAAGGGCTAGCACAAGTGGGAGAGCTGGGGGCCCCAATGTCTTCAGAGATGCATTAGTGATGGTCAGTATCTTCTTGGACCTGCTAAGTCCAGAACTCCCTTTCATGTACGTGAGTTTGCTTAGCAGCAGTATTTTGCCTTTTGCAGCACTGTCACCTATTCAGGAATGAAGATTCAAGTTAGTGGCATTCCAGTGTGAAATTACTGACTTCCACTTACTGAGAAGTTCGATGCTTTACTACAATAATGCCATTGCCATATGGAAGGGAAAACAATGTTTGAAGAGCTAATCTTGTCTTCCTATATTAAAGCAAAAATGAAATACTCTTCTAGGTAGAACAGTAATAATTGAAGTCTTAGTTCAACTCTATCTCTTCCTTTCCTGAATTATAGCTATTCTAACACTGAGCTGTGTGCTTATTTTGGATTGGAATAGTAGACACTAAAATCTTTCTCTTTGAGATCTGCATAGGGATTTGAGTGTAACTTAAGTCTTTTTTTTTTAAACACACTGTGGAAGTGAGTAAAATGCAGCAGGATACAGGCTGATAAATATTAGTTATTACATTTTGTATGTATTCACATATTTCTTGACAGTGGGCTATGCAAAGTGCTATCAGACCTGAGCCTTTTTGGTGCTTACCTGTATCTCCTTACAATCTAGGAAAAGGACAACTCTTTCTCTGCAGAAAAACCAATAAGTGACTTCTACAGAAGTCATTTACATTAAAAAGATTCTAGCAGAAGTCTGCATGGTTTTTCTTTGCTCATCCTTTTTGAAGTGTGCATTGTTTCACACCTTGGAATGACCTCTGAGCATATCAGCTGGGTTTCTTTAGGAGGATGCTAACGGAGAGGAGCAACCACCAAAGGGCATTTGATACAAAAAGTAAAGCAAGAGCTAGTTTGAAATAAGACCCTCTGTGAGATGGTTCAGTATGAATGTCATATCCTCAGCCTTTCTCTCTCCACATTTGCTGCTGTTAGCAGTTCAGCTGTCTTAGTGCAGGCACAGCTGCCATACTCTTCTCAATTTATTTTTAAAGCTTATCAACTTTCCAGTAAGGAGAGCAGAAACTCCATTTTGTGTCATTGCTGCAACATATTCAATTTAAAGTGTAATCTAAAAAGTAGCTAGAGCTCTGGATGCATTTTTGCTTCTGTTACTAGCTCTCTTGAGCCTCTTTAAGGAAGGAGGGTGGTGATAACTGCAGGGTAGGCTTTTGTGGTTTTCTGGACCGCTGGTTTCTCCTGTTATGGAATCAATACAGTATTCTGTCTTCAGTCTTTGCCTCCAGCACATCCTCTCTGTGCCTGTCAGATACTTTCATCCAAGGACTTACAGTGAGAAATCTTGCTCTGGTTTGCCATGCACATCTTCCTGTACTGATAATGTCTAGTCTCTATTCAGCACTTTCTTTTCAGTTTTTAAATACATATCTGTGACCAGGACGGGACAGCCTATGTACTGCGAACCCTTAATATCAGACCACTGATGAGGGCATGTATTTAATAGCATTGGATAGTTTGGAGGTGACCATGAGAGGTCTCTCACCAAGTCTCCTGCACAAAGCAGTTTGGACATGCACGAGAATGCACCTGCTACTGCTGATCATTGGGTAGCTGAAGGACAAAATGCATCTGATGACCAGACCATAGGAAATTGCTATGTGCCTATGACTTGTACCATTTTTTACTCTGTATTCTTGTACATGCTGTACTCTGAGATGCTTGATGAGTTGACATGTGGGGTGCCATTAGAGAATATCATCTTTAATGGTGTAGATGGGACAATAACAGAAAACCAAAAGAGGTTGAAGGTTCTGCTGAGCTACTGACACTCATGCAGAGCATCATTTTTAATGGTCTCTGTGCTTCCTGGTATTTGGCTAAGTGTGAAAACAGTTCTTTGTAATCCTGTTCTCTTTCTTGCCAATTGTATTGTCCTGATCAAGGCCTTTTGTAGAAATTAGATCTCCGGTGGAGATGGATAATGAGCTCTGTTTAACCTTTCAGCACAGCAGAAACTACAGAAGCATTCAGGTAAGGGGAATGAGCTTTCATTTAAAAGGAAGCCAGTTGCTAAATAGCAAACCAAACCAGCCATTAATATCCATAGCAGAATGAGGCAACATAATGTGGGAAAATAACTGGGGAAACCGAATGCTCATTTGCAAAGATTTGGGGCACCGTCACTAAATGCACTTCTGATATTTTTGCAGCCTGGCAACAATTAGTGTCAGATCAGTGATCTCTACTGTGCACTGAGGCTCTGGAGAGTCAAAGGCACTGATCTGGTAAAGCCTGCTGAGTTTCATAGAAGATCCTGTTCTATGCAGTGCTATGAGAGCATTGCTGACTCATCCCACACAGCAGCAGTGCCTGAGGTGGGAAGAAAAGTAACCATGGGCCATAGAGAGATGCAGATGATTCACCATTAGTGGACAGTCACTCGAGTTCTTTCTGTGTGTGTGAAATGTGAGTAAACCTGTAGTCATAAGGAGTGCAGCCTTCACAGTGTGGGTCTTAAGTCTGCTGCTTACACGGGTTTTATGTGCAGGCAGATTAAGTTGATGGCAGGCTGCCCTGATCCAGCTAAGTCTCCACTCTGATCTTCCTCTACCTCGATCTGCTTGCAGGGATGGTCTGCACTCATCAAATCCTGCCAAACCTGGAGGGTAACAGTTTCCATGTGCTTTATACACACAGAGCCCTGTGTTGTGTACAAGCATGGTAACGAAGGGGAAAAGCCAGTTCTCCAGGTTCTTAGACCTACCATGGCCAGGGTACCTGTGCTTGGACACAAGTGTTCTCAGAAGCTGGATTTCAGGAGGTGATTTTCATCAAACTTCAGCTGTATTTTTGTTCCTGTACTGCAAGTTCAATTTCACAATATTTTATAACTATTCTCTCAAAATCCAGAAAGTTCTACTTTTCGGAGTCTGTGTAGCAATATGAATTAACATTTCTAATGCAAACTACAGTAACTTATTTTGGACTAACTTGTTTTGTAAGGGGGGCAAAAAGGAAAAAAAAACACCATAATATGAATCTTTTTCTGCATATTTATTGGGATTAGATCATGTCTAAAGGAACACTACTGTTGCTAAGATCAAAGGGGACCGCTTTCCCTTCTCTATATGCCAGTCACATCCTTTAAAACCACTGCATTGCTAAACCTAATCTATTCCCTGTCAATTGTTGGGAATGCAGCATGTATCCAGTTAAACTCATTCCTCATTGCAGCCCATTTTAAATCACTCTTCATTTCAATTTCATTTAGCTAATTCAGTCATCAAAGGAGTGCAAGAGGCATAAAGTACTTCATTGATGCGCTTATCTCGTCACAGAATTAGAAGAAGTACTGAATATCTTTGGTCTACTTGCAGGAGGCTTTTGTGATGCCAGGAGAGGATTCACTCCCTCCCTTGGAAGAGTTTTGAGCTTCAGATGAGAACCGTTGAGAAGAAAATCCAAGCAGTACGAGTCTCTCTAGACTTGTGTGGGAGATTGATGAGCGTTCCAACTTGTTTTTATGTAATGTGTTCAATCTTTCATTTCCTGACATGGCACCATTTTTTGCAGGCCTTCAGCAGATTAATTTTAATTTACAGAGCTGACTGATGGAATTGAGGTCTGATAAGAAATGGCAGGAAAAACATCAAGTAGTTCTGAGGTCATTTCCATTTCACACTTAACGTGTTAAGTGATCAAGGAATGACATAACTTAAAGTGGAACAATCCCATGTAATAGATGTTAACAGACAATTAATGAGCTGAATGTAATCTTTACAATCAATATTTGTAAGCCTCTGGATCAATATATCTACTATAAGAAGCCACATTTCTTCCAGTACATTGAACAGCTTAAGCACAACATTATTTACGAGGCTCCAGCTTGTGGAGGCAAAAGTCACAACAGCTGCCAATGAGAGCAAGATTTTCCAGACAGCTGCTGCTTACTTGTAAAGTGACACTGCCTCTTGCTATGGCATGTGGCTATGGGTTGATGGTTGGGCTAGTTGTGGTCCTTTCCAACTTTAATGATTCTATGATCCTGATCCCACTCATACCCATTGGAAGTACTGCCATCAACAAGGAAGGCAGCAGAACCAACTACATCACAGTTTATCCATCTGCAAAATCATACAGACCACATGGGAGTTGGGAGACCTCATCAATTACTTGCTCATATGAGGATGTTTGTTACAAAAAGCTGAAAGCAGTGATATTCAGAGCCTTCAGGGTGACAGCTGCTTTCTGTAGCATTGTTGTTCCTGGGCTCAGGCAATGAGAGCAGGAGAAAGTCAGCAGTAGTCCCTAGTGAAAGTTGATTTCTGCTATGACACTAAGGCATGGGCTATTCTCTTTTGCAAGGAAGTGCTTATTGTAAAAGGTTGCAGAGTTTGTTGGGATGAAAACACAAGAGAATATGCAAAACTTGGAGTTGAATTTCCTGGCTGGTCGCTACCCCAAACTTATGATTATGTCTAACTAGCAGATGTAATGGGGCTGCGGAATGAATAGTAACCAGATCCTGCAGGGTGACCCAGGCCTTACAACCTCTCCTGATGAGACAATGGGTATGGATGCCAGATCTTTCAAATACCCCCATGGGAGAACACCCAGGTTGCTGTTCTCTGTGTTTAGACGGTGATGTGCTAATAGAGAAAGCAAGTTAGAGACGAAATGTTTGCTAGCTCAGAAAGAAGCTCAGGTCTTATTGTTTGAGGACTGGAACAAGCTCACCCTACTTAGGGAGTCCTACTGAAGGGCTCAAAGTGTGCTTCAGGTATTTTTGAATTTTCAGAAAACGGGAGGGATGAGCAGCTCCACAGCGTCACCTCTCAAAAGCGTGCCAGGCACGAAGTAACTGCAGTTGTGCACAAGATGGCAGTGTTCTCCACAGAAATAAACTTGCTTCCTTACTATGGTCTGTCTGTGTGCTTTTAGACACAATGCTGGTTTCAGTGGAGTATCAGTGGCAGTACTTGAGATGCTGTGTGCAGTCTGAAGTCTGTTAAGAAGCAGATACACCAGCTGTATGTCAAGTATGTCTCCCTGTGGGCACATGTGAATCTGTCCCATGGGTTTCTGCAAGCTTTAACTATTGACTTGACTCTGTTATACTGCATATGAACATGGCATCTATAGCATTAATTTCACAAGACTCTTTTTCAGGAAGGATGCATCTGTCATCATGTTGGTTGTGAACAGCTGGCCATACACACTTCCCATTTCCCATCTGTACAGATTCAGGCATCTTGTCCACAAAAAAAAAAAAAAAAAAAAAAAAAAAGTCACTTCTAAATCACTCCTCAGCAAGAACTTGGTTCCAAAACCAGCAGAGGCTGAGGAGTGGGCCCAGCCTGCCTAAACCAGAGCCTCTGTGCGTGAGGTGATCATACAAAGATCTCTGTGATGTTCTCCTGTATGGGAAATGTTAGGTCACAGTATGAACCAGTGATTGAGCACCTGGTGAAGAATTGTAGCCAGCACAGGTGGGGCACAGGTGGAAGCAATTCATCTGTGCGACCAGAAGGGGTGGACGCCTCCCTAACCTCATGTAAGGGCTGGCAGCCGCAAGGGAAGCATCTCTATTTGAGATTGTTGTTTGCAGGCTGTCTGGTGAGCCCCAATCCCTGGAAAGGGGTAAACAATTCCTTCTTTATTACTGGATTGTGACTGCTATGTTTCTTAGATTTAAAGCAACTATATCTGCTGCTGCCTATCCTTACTTCACCATGAAGCGTAACCAGTTCAGAAGCTTTTCAGTGGCTACCATGTTCTGAGCAAAATAGGAGGGATCTTAGTCCTAATGCGATAATCTTTACACAGCTCTTGACTTACCTCCCTGCTACAAAGGGTGATTCAACTCATCTTCATAGGTTCTCTTTCCTCTTTCTTCCTGAAGACGCATTTGTGCAGGACTGTGTTGCTTTGCAATTTGTTTTATGAAAGAAGAAAGAATTCAGATTGCCCCTATTTTTTAATGATCAAAAGCAGGTATGATGAAAAGAACAGTGGTATCCAAATAGTTTCCAAAGCAAAGCAGGGCTCTACACGAACACACTGAGAAATGGCCAAAGAGGAGCTGCCTAGAACATCATCAAGTATATCCACTAACAAGAAGTGTGTCAGGGTAGACATAAAATCATAGAATCACAGATTCATTGGAAAAGACCTCTCAGGTTATCCAGTCCAACTGCCAGCCCACCACACCCACTGGCCATATCCATCTGTGTCTCATCCACGTGCTCCTTTAACACCTCCCTGGGCAGCCTGTGCCAGTGCCTCACCACTCTTTTTGGGAAAGAAATTGTTCCTGATATTCAACCTTAACCTCCCATGGCACAACTTAAGGCAGTTTGCTCTCATCCTATCACTGTTACCTTGGAGAAGAGGCTGACCCACACCTCACCACAATCTCCTTTCAGGAAGACATCTCTCCTTACATTCAAGCTGGGTGTGTGTGATCTCTGAAGCATCAGGATCTGAAGCCATGTTTTGCAAAGCTGTAGAACTGTTCTATGAGATTTCAAGATCCCCTGTCTGGGGAGACCAAGCTTGCAAGGTGTGGAGTCACTCAGAACAGAACAAAACAGCTATGTTAAAGGCAGTAAGTGAAGTTTCTCACAATAGACAGGCTACTGGGCAGCCTGCCCTCTCCCTCAGAGCCCTGCCTGTATGGGATGCTGCAGATACATTATAAAATTCCCTTTTCTAAGGGCTCTCCAAGGGCATGTGTGTGTTGCATGGTGGGCACAGCAGGCCAGGAAATCTCTGGCTGCTGTGCAGTGCTTATCCCAACTTGCTGTGCCCACTCTGCACATCCTGTCAGGTGAATAACATTATGCTATCAGAGCCCCTGCACAGCTTTTCAAACCTTAAATAACCCAGCCATGTAATCACTCCAGGAGGTAATTAAACCACCTGCTTATCAACAGTGGAACAGCAATGGAGAGTTGGGATCTAGATTTTGTATGAGATAGCCTTTTCTTTTGCAAGTTAGGTCATGAAACATCAAGACAAATGTCCTGGACTTAGGATTTCTGCTTCTGGCATAACTCAGCAGCAATACTTCATCTGGTGGCTTAGGAACCTCCAATTTTGCAGCCTTGCTATAAGAACATCTTCCTTCAAGACAGAATCCTAATGCATCTTTTTAGAAAAATGAATAGGACACTTTCAAAAAGTCTAAACTGTGCCCAGATCATGATAATTTGGAGAACATCACACACATGTTTCTGTGTCTCAGTGCAGAGCTGGTGCCTCACTGCATCAGGTTTTAGCCTAAGCTGTGATGGACTGAACTTTTTTTCTTTTTACCATGGCAACCTCACTATGGTGATTTCAGGGCTTGGAAGCTTTATATTTATCTTGACCAGCATGAAGAAGTCTGAAGCTCATTAAGTGGGAAAGGTGGATGGATAGCATATGGAACACACTGCACAGAGACAGCACTTCCCTTCACAGGGCAACTGGGTCACTCGTATTATCTCCTCTGTCTGCAAGTTGCCTTTTGGACATACTGAGTCGCTAACAGTTCTCTCCGTCCCAAGGGAAGAAAATCCAGACAGATGGCTTCAGAGAAAACCTTGCATCTTTAAGGCAAGATATGTTCCTGGAACAATAATTAATGCTGGTGGGATTTTATTTATTTATTTATTTATTTATTTGAGAAGCTTGGAAAGAATTCAGTATCACCAGAGGGCATTAACACAGAGCCTAGCAGAGGACAGAGAAAGATAAAGAGGGGAAAAAATAGCTACCACAAAACAGTGATCCTATTAAAATGACATTGAAGAATTCTATTAGTGCTCTTTGCCCCCTTGCCTGCCTGCCTTCAAAGATTCCAGGCAAAACACTGCTGTCAGTCAGATAAAGCTGAGTAAATCTCTGCTAGAGGTGACATTCACATGTGGCAGAGAGGCACCAGGACACTGGGCAGTGGAAACACTGCACCCGTGGTGCTGCTGCTGCTGACTCTTACGGCTGTACCCTTTAAGTTGGAGCAGAACAGCTTGATCCTACAATTGTCTTTCCCTTCCCAAATTAACCACTTACTTAGGTGTTCCATTTTGTTTGATACTTGATGCTACAGACTGTATCACAGTGTTCTCCAAAATAAGGATGATCTGGGGAGTCACACAAACTGAAACTGAAGATTCCTGTCTGTCCAAGATCACAGAGAAAAGGTGGGACCTCATTCCCTGCTATTAGACCTTCTCATTCTCACTTCCTGAGCTTGTCCTGCCAGTATGTTTGAACAAATGCCTGTTTATACAGGAGTATCTAGTGCACCATGCTCTGGATTAAGGATGTACTGTCAACTTAAACGTTCAAAATAAGGCTATTGATTTAACTCCCTCCCAGTTATTTTAGCAAGAAAACCTATTTGGATCCCAATCAAAGGCATAATTTATTGCTCTTTGTAGAAGAGCAGATTCTCTTTTACCTTTGACAATTACTATAGATAGAACAGAAAACTCGTACAGCATCCTGAACAAATGTCTGTGCTTTCAGCACAGATAATGCCTGAGTGGAGCACTGTCTGCAGTGCTGTGATCCTGGACAGATATGGACCAGCTGCAGTGGATCTGGAAGGGAGCTGCAGGAAGGATCAGAGGGCTGGAAATCACAACCTACCAGGAGGAATGACTGCACTGAGGCTGCCTTCCTTAAAGAAAAGAAGATTAAGGATGGGGGAAGGGAGAGTGATAGTATTCCTCAAATATGCAAAAGACTGCTGTTGACAGAGCAGGAAAAGAATTGTTCTCCCTGGTGGAAAGCAAAATAAATAACGGGTTCAAATTGCAACTGAGATGACTTAAGTTAGGCATTAAGAGAAAGATTTCTAACAGGAAGAAAAGTGAAACACTGAGCAGATTTGTGTGATGAGACATTTTGCAGACCCCACTGGAGGTCTTTGAAACCAAGTTAAGCAACCAGTGCTCCTTGGCAAAGGAAATGAACAAACAGCCTCAGGAGGATTGTCCCTGTGCTACAGGTACTGGGACTGCCACCACATTTTAGAGGAAAATAGTTCACATGGAGAAAAGCTTGTCTAATGTCAAAGAGGTGAGTTGCAGAAATGAAAGCTTTTAATACTTTGTTATCTCTTATAACCTTTTCCAATCATCCAGTCAAGCATCCTATGGTTTATGAGTTATGTCAGCATTAAAACACAAAAATAGCTCAATGTAAATTGTTCATTAGGCTTCTGTACAGGACTGAAGTTGGCAGCTTTGAGCCACTGACTTACCATAGAATCACAGAATCATTAAGGCTGGAAAAGACCTCTCAGATCACCCAGTCCAACCAGCAGCACACCCCCACCATGCCCACTGACCACGTCCCTCAGTGCCACATCCACACTGTGCCACTGCCCCACCACTCTTTCTGAGAAGAAATTTTTCCCAATATCCAACCAACCGTGCTGCTCTCTGGAGAGTTCATCTTTTTCCAGACCGCTCAGGTGAGGAAGGCGGGTCTCTCTCCTGCCTTCATCAGGGGCCTTGTGCACTCAAAGGTGGGTGGGAGAATACTATCTGGGTGATGCATGAATCAGCGCTACTGCTTTGAGCTGCTGCATCAGAGGATGGGAAGAGATAGCATAGATGAGCAGTGACTGCCAAGTTGGCCACAGCACCCCGGCACACACCATCAAGTCTTTCTCCTCTTCAGTGCTCTGCTTTCAGCAGAGGGACAGTGTTTACATCCCACAGGACTTGGTGAAAAAGCAACTGGTAAGGATGAGTAGTATCAGTGAAAAATGTCCTCATCTACTGGGTGAGGTGATGGCTGGGAGAGAAGAGGGGAGCTGCAGTCCCCATGCAGCTAGTTTCAAGCCCAGGCAACCCATGCATATGTGCAGGGAGCCCTCTCACAAGCGTCCTACTCATTAGAGTTTAATCATTTGTTGATTGTGCTGCTGGTGAGCTGATGTAAATGGAGATGATCCCTAACTAATGTGAGACCAACTCTAAGGAATATTTTCAACAATGTCTGAAGACTCTCCAGTCACTCACTGACTGAGCAGAAACATCAATAAATCTATCTGGGTACTCTCTCCCCACACTCTAGGTACTTTTAAAGATATGAATTTGAGGGAGTCCTGGTCTGGAGTTGTGCGAAGTGGGGACACACCACCAGTTGAGGGGTCAGAGGGCCAGTAGCTTCTATTAGTTACATTGCAGTTGGACAGGAGCTGAAACCCTGCCCTTCGGCCTGACTCTGCTGGAGAGAGCACACAGCTGCAAACAGCTGTCAATAAGGAGAAAGCTGATCTAGCTGCTCTCACCTTTTGCTTTTTCTGATGTGGAAGAAAAGGAAAAGGAAAGGAAAAATCATCTCACAGGAAGCTATACACAGATTATTTCTCTTCTTCTCCTGAAGTGAAAGGCATCCCTCTTGTCTTGCATAGGATGCGAGTTGCATGCTGAGACACCATGCGGTTCTGAACTCTCCCCAGTAAAGCGATTGAGGGTGAAGGAATGTGGAGATTGGCAGGAAGATCTGATTGGCAGGGCCATTATGAGTGTGCTGTGTTCTTTCATTACAGCTCCTATTGCTGGCCTGTGTTAGCTGGAGGGGATGAGGTGGTCAGGATGTTCCCTCTGGCCATAAAAATCTATTAACCTCACTGTGCACCGGGCATGGCTTGGAATTCCAATGCCTGTCCACCATCTGAAAGATCCGAAATACTAAAGTCAGCAGGGTGTCTCCATTGATTTCTGTCAAAGTCACTGGAGAGAAGCTCCTTGGCAAAGGTTCAGTTGCCAGACATGGCTGGGTTTTGGGGCTCTGCAGCAGGTGTGGCTAGGAGAGGACCTTTAGCTACTTAGAAAAGGATGAAAAGCAGTGAGAGGTGGGCCACTACATCCCTATCCTCACTGATGGTGCTGCTTCCCTTTTTAAAGAATGGATAGAAGAGAGAAACTCACTGGAGACTTGCTACTCTTTCCTACAAAAGGAGATCTCTTGAGCACAAGAAATTAGGCTACCCCAGAAATAGGCCAGAAAACCACCATATTCTAGAGATTGACTTTCATATATACATATATATATATTCACATATAGGGCATATTTAGTGGTTGGTATTTTTTGCACATATAGTACATAGTAGACCTAGTGAATTTTTGAGTGAGGCTCCTCCTTACTTACCAGCTTCTTAGGGTACAGTTTTTGGAGGAAGGGGCTACTGAATTCTTCTAGTTAATTTGGTAATCTGCCTAGAAGAGTGAGGAATTAATCTACCTGAAGTTAGGTATCTGAATATAAAAATGTCCCATCCTAGGTTGGCGGCCCTTTTCTTCCCTTTATAATTAGTAGGAAGAAGCATAAGAGCTGGCAGAGGCTGAAAAGACAGATCACCTTTGGAGATGCCCATTTTTCTGCATCATCTATAGGAAGAGTCTTGAGGCACCAACAAAGACTTCAGTACTTGGCTGACAGAAACCCAAAGTGAGGGTCCCAGAAGCTATCAGGTTGCAATGCTTCTCACAGCTAATCTAATCATGGAATCATTAGGGCTGGAAAAGACCTGTCAGATCATCCACTCTAAAAGCCAGCCCACCTCCCCCATGCCAACTCTGACCATGTGCCTCAGTGCCACATTCACACAGTTCTTGAACACCTCCAGGTACAGTGACTCCACCAACTACCTTCCTTGGCAGCCTGTTCCAATTCACCACCACTCCTTCTGAGAAGAAAAATTTCCTAATAACCAACCTCAACTTTCCCTGGCATAAATTGAGACAATTACCTCTTGTTCTGATGCTGTTACCTGGGAGAATGCCATCTAAATGGCATTAGAGAAAAAAAGCAAAACAAAACAAAAGAACACTATATAGTAATCAATCATTAGCTTAATTAGTTCCAAGTATGAAATCAAACAGATCCAACTGGAAGCTGCATCCAGCCTGTGGGCTGACTCCATCTGGTGTAGCTCCACTGCTTCATGGTGGGACATAGGAGGATGATGGGGATGAGGTGGTGGGGAGGTCCAAAGCCTCCTGCCATGCCCACATGCATCCAGCCAATCCCTTGCCCTGGGAGGTTCTGCCAAGTGCAATCTCAGGGCAGACATCTGGACTGCAGGTGCACAGAGCCAAGGTTTGGACCACCCCCTGGGTTAAGTCATTCTTTTTGGCCAGGGAGAGGCTCAGGGAAGTAAACATCTTGAATCTCATATTGCGCAGCCCTGCTTTTGAAAGTGTGAAATAAATGCTCAGATGCACAGCCTGTGGTGTGGTATTTTTTGGAGGAATTCTCACAAAGAAAATGGGACCTTGTGTTTTCTGACATTCACTTTAAATAAAAGGCATTGTGAGGAGTTTTACAGAATGCCAATTAGGCTCACATGTTCTCAAGCAAGAGCACTGCGCTTCACATTGGCTGAAGTCACTGTGTAGCAGGAAAAAATCAGAGAGGTTCATGAGCAACTTATCACAGGCTGCAAAGTCTGACTTCTCCCTCTGAGCCAAAGGAGAGCTGCTGGCAGACGGGATGACCTCCCTTACAAAAGCTGTACAAGAGAGGAGCAGCCCAGCTTTTGGACTGTGAGCAAGGCCTGAAACAGAACCTGGGAAAGAGAAGGTCTTCTGCTCTTAAGGGCTCATCTAGGCTTTTCTTTCAGCTACATCAGTCCATCTAGGAGGAAATAAGACCACATTATTTATTAGGACTTACTTGCATCTCTGACAATCACAGCTACAGCAACACTGCTCTTAATTCCTATTAGGTGATTTAGGACCTACTTCAATATTCCGATGAAGTTCAGTGCTTTAATGTTTGTAAATAACTTTGTCCATTTAAGTCTTACAAGTTCCTCCTTATAAGTCTTGTGAAGCATCTAGAGCACAAGTATTAAAGAGAACTGCTGAGGGAGCTGGAGTTGTTCAGTCTGGAGGAGACTCAGGGGAGAAGTTACCGTTCTCTACAACTGCCTGAAAGGAGAATGTGGTGAGGGAGGAGTTGGCCTGTTCTGCCAGGTAACAGTGATAGGATAGCCTCAAGTTGTGCCAGGGGAGCTTCAGGTTGGATATTAGGGAAAATTCTTTCTGAGAAAGAGTGGTGATGCAGTGGCACAGGCTGCCCCGGGAGGTTGCAGTCACCATCCCTGGAGGTGTTTAAGAAATGTGTGGATGAGGTACAGAGGGACGTGGTAAGTGAGCATGGTAGGGGTGGGCTGCTGGTTGGACTGATCTCAGTGGCCTTCCAGCCTTAATGATTCTATGAGGGCTGCCTGTAAGTTCTGGGACTTCTGCTGTCACAGGACAAACTGTGCTCTCTGGTCACCAGCAAAGCCTAGCTGCCCTGTTTTAGGCTCTCCAGCAGGTTCTGGAATAGCCCATAGGTGATGTCTGATGGAGACAAAGCACTTCTTCATCCTGTATAAACCTTTCATTATTCCTATCTTGCGCTCACTGCCATAATGGGCCAGGAAAATGCGAATGGAGAGGTGCATACTGCAATGTTATGGCACACCTTTCCAGTGCTGTGGAGCACAAAGAACCTATTTTTCTTTTTTTTTTCATGCAGCAGTAATGCTTGGTGTCTAACAGTATAAATATATATGGGAACTGTTGAGTCATGGCCTTGAACCACTGATTGGTCACCTGAGGAAAGGACTGAGTCAGCTGTGGGAGCACAGGGGAAGGCAATTCAGCTGTGTGACAAGAAGGGGTGGAACCTGGCTGCATCCCTCCTAGGCCCTATTTAAGGGCTGGCTACCACTAGGAAGGGATCTTTTTCTGGAGATTCCTCCTCTGAGGAGACGTTATTGTGAATCTAGATCTTTGGTTACAGATGTGCATTTCTTTCCTGTTTGTTTCTTTTCCCATTTTCACCTTGGTAATCTATCTAGCTGTAAAACCCACTGTAACAATATAAAATAGAGTGAAGGTAAATTGAAGCTATTTACTCTCAATTTTTATTCATGTTACCTCTACATCAACACACAGGTTTACTTTCTGTCTCTGGTATGAAACAAAGGGAGCATCTCTAACAGTGATACAGCCATGCGTAGCTTTAATCAAAGCATCTTTCATTGTTCATAGGAGGAATTAATCCAAGTAATGGCTTTCAAATGGACCGCACTAGCATTTCTGGAATAAGGTCTCCATTACTCTTCTGCATTTTGCCTCCATCTGTTTCATTAGCCTTTCTCTGATGTGTCTCTACTAAATGCCAGCTAACTGGGGTCAAATGCAGCCACTATGTGGTTAGGAATATCATGAGGTGGTGTGGTCTTCCTTCACCACATGGCTTACCATGCATATACAATGTGGCAGCTGAGCCTACTGCCCCTCAAATTAAGTGTCCCCCAGTTAATTTGTCTTGTGAGAAGTGTCACTCTTCCTGATGGAATTGCTCAGGTTGGAAACGATCTTAAAGATCATAGGGTCTGGCCTTGTAACTCCTCACCAGAGCACACAGAAGTGTTCTTCAACATTTCATTGCTGCAGTAGCTCTACACTGCAACATTATAGGCAAGGCCTGTGCTGCAAATAACAATTGGGTTGGGTACCAATGCCTTAGCCCAAAGCCATGTAGCTCCTGGATACAGCTCCTATACAAGTACACAGCTCCAGTCCTGAAAGTCAACTTCCTTTAGTTCATACAAGGTGAAGGGGGTGGTGGCTTCTCAGTTTTCTCAATTTTAGCCCACTTGGTTTCAGCTGAACTAAATTGCCTGAAGAAACAGTTGCTCTACTCAGGTTGATAGGAGGCAATAGCGTATAGGTGTAGCATGTAGTACCAAACTTCTTATTGGACTCTTTATTAAAATTGAAAACCTTTCAGTGCTAGAAAGAGTTCGTCATCAATTAATGACAGTGTTGTCTCCAAACAATATCAGAAAAGTGCATCCAGACACATGCACATGCATGCACGCTTCTGGCTGATTCATGACCTGCTCTTTCTTAAGTTCCCAGGGCACAACATGCAAAGTGTAATCCTTATTTCTTTAAATAACTCATTTCATCTTCTTTCAATGAACTTACTCATGCTCTTTGAACTTCAAGGTAGAAAAATCAAAGGCAGTCACTGTGTCTCTTAGGAGTTCTTGACCTACTTTGTATCCATCAGTTCTCATCTCCTACAGAAATATGGAAACTGTGTCAGAGGGATTTACACAATAAGCTGTCAAGAATGTTTCCTCTTTTAACTTTACACATTTCAAGGAAAGGAACCATAAAAAAGGAATATGCACAAACTTTGGATACAATTGTAGGAAAAGTGTATGTGCCAACAGATAATGCAGAAGGTACCTCTGAAGGCTCAAGAGGCTACTTGAATGAGTTGTCAAGTGTAATTCTGAAAAGTGTCTAAATTCTGTCATGCTGGCAGTAGGATCAGAACTACTTCAGAGCGATATTGTTGGCAGGGAAAGGGGTGATTTGAAAACCTGGAGGAAGGGGGAGAGAAAAATATTTTCCCATTTGAGGAAAAAATTCCACTAATCAGTCATCACTCAGTGGCACAAAATAAAGACTCACAATAAAAATAATAATGAAGAATAAATGTAGGACTTCACTTTTCAGAAACTTTGGCAAATATCCAGAGGTGTGTTAGTTGTATTTTAGATTACTCCTCAACCCAACAAACTCTCATTAAATGAGCAGTCAAGGATGCTTATGCAGAGATCAGGACACAACAGATTTCCTGATGAGGCAGCCCTTGAATTTTCCCCAAAGAAAGAAAGAGACTAAAACATATTTACACTCTCACCCTGTGCCCCCCCCCTCATCCTTCTCACTAAGACTTTTATTAGAATGAAAGGGAATGGCTGTAAGTGGTACCAGGGAAGGTTCAGATTGGATATTAAGAAATATTTCTTCTCAGGAATAGCAGTGATGCAGTGGCACAGGCTGCCCAGGGAGGTGGTGCAGTCACCATCCCTGGAGGTGTTCAAGAACTGTGTGGATGTGGCACTGAGGGATGTGGTCAGTGGGCATGGTGGGGATGGACTGATGGTTGGACTGATGATCTTAGTGGTTCTTCCAATCTTAATGATTCCGTGACTCATTAGTAGTGGGGATTTCTCCCTCCAGGCAGGATCTGAGAACTGCATCTAGGAGTGCAATAAGGTATGGAATGATTGTCTAGCAGCTTGGACAGGGTGAATAAACAGCCTTCTGAAGCAGCATCTTGCAAGAATAGGAAAGGGGTTTGCTCAGTGTCACCAGGGGGCTTGCTTGGTGCCCTTAAAAACAACCCCGTGTGTTATCAGTGTGCACCCAGATATGAGCAGTGCCAATCAATCAGGTAGTGCAGGTGATGGCTGTAAAACTTGCGTGGTTCCGTGCTGAAATATACAGTAAACATGTGCAGTTTGTTGCTGGGAAATCCCCTTGTTTCTGGCAGCAAACATGGCAGTAGTATGAGTGGTTGAATACCATTTTTACAACATGGCCAACTTTGTAAAAGACAATTTTTTTTAATTGTTTTTTTATTTATTTATTTATTTATTTTTCACATCCCTTAAGAGGCTCAGTATCTTCTCATGCCAGTATCTCTGTGGCCATGGGGTGAGTGTGTGTGTGCATTCATGTGTTTGTTTTGTCACAAGCCCTTACTATGCAAACTGGACACCTGTATCCCTATCTCACTCTTTATGTCTAACTTAGGCACTTTGTGGGGACAAAAGCAAGGCAAATCTGTACTGTAATCCATCCAATAGTTTTCTATTGAGCACTGCCAGAGAAATGGCTCAAGTTCAAGGACACAGCTTTTCTCAGAGTATACGAAGAAAGTCTGCCTGTAAGAGAGAGACTGATTTGAAAGATGCTGGATCCTTCAATGACAATCGACCTGAAACTATAGTGGCAGCATCCTTGTCAGGAGAGTAAGTGAACCAAATGCAACACTGCTCTTCTGCTGACAGAAAAGGGACCCACCCTGAGCACAGAAGGATTTAATTGCTCTGTGTTTCCTGCAGTATGGCAACTATACCTGTATATCTTGTCACGGCACCAACACATGTAGAGCTTGTCACACACTTTTGCTCTAGTCTATCTTCTCACTCTCTCCTCTGCCCCCTGACACCTGCTCCTCGGAATTCTGTGTTGGGTTGACTCCTTTCTGCCACATCTCTCTCCAGTTTGGAGGTGATGTACAGGGAGGAGAGGGGGTGTGCTGTGCCCCTGAGGCTGTTTGCTGTGAGCTGCTCTGGAACATTGGAGCCAGACTCGGTGTTAAGATGGGAGCTGTGTGACCCAGGCTGGCCTTCTCCCCTGTAGCCTGTCTGCTCTGCAAGCAGCTTTCCTGAAAGAAAACTGGGTGTAATAGATGTGATAGGCAACCTCTATTTGAAGCCTGTTTGTGGGAACATTTCTTATCAGTGTGATGTTGTAAATACGGGCGGTCATGTTCCTGTGCATGCAGACAAATGTGTCACCCCACTGCGTAGGTCTGAGCACAACTGTGAGGAGAAGGGGAGTTTGATATACATTCCACTGCATGCTATACTTACAGTGTGCTAGAGCCATCTCCTCTCTGCTTCGTGCATGTACCAGCAGTAACCAGGTAACAGTAAACTGATTTACATTCCAAAGAGATTATTTGCAGTGATGCACTCCATTAAATGGGCGGACGGTGGCTTACTTTTCATAATCCATGGTGACATAGTGGAAATAAAAGTGACAAAAGTTATAGATAGCTCTTTAGCTGAATATGCAAAAGAAGAGACAGGAAGGAAAGGCAAAGGGCCAGGAGCTTGCTCCTGCAAAATGCCATGCTGGGCAGTCATGTGCTGAGTGCCCCAGTGACACATGAGGGCTGCGAGAGCGGGGTTCCAGCCCCTTCATGGGCTGTGAGATGGAAGTCAGCATTCATTGCTTCCCAAATATCACAGAATCATAGAATCACAGAAATGTTTGAGTTGGAAGGAACCCTTAAAGATCATCTGGTCCAACTACCCTGCAATGAACAATATCAGTTTGTAGATCAACACGCTTTAAACCAAGTGCAACCCTTGAATTTGCTGCTCTTCAATGACTTTTCTGTTTTTGTTTTTGTTTTTTGTTTGTTTGGTTTTTGTTTTTTAATGAACTAATAATTGCAAACACATATGCTACTGTGTGTAAAATGGTATAGCCCAACACTGGTTTAGTTTGGAAAACAAACCATTACCATCCGAATGATCATGATGGCAAGTCATGAATACTGAGAAAGATGAAATAAATAGACACTGCAAAAAAGAATTCATCATGCCTGAAATTTGTACTAGACTGTGATTTATTTATTTATTTATTAAGCCATAGAACATTTAAAGAGAGATAAATGCTCAAACTGGGTCAGCTCACCTGCATCCAACAATTCAACATCTTTCCTCATCAACCATTTCTGGGATCACAGAGCCTGATGCTACACCATTACCTAAATTAGTCAGGCCACCTTCAGCATCTCCATATTGCTGAAGGGCACTGTGGGCTTTATGAAAGAGTTAATTCCAGTGATATCTTAACATTCTTTTACTGAAAATTAGCACCTTGAAAAAATGACTTCAGCCAGTCCCATGTCAAGATAGCCTTCAATCTAGGGGCATAAAAATAAACTGCTACAAACTTGCCTTAAAAGATAGCTCCAAACTCAATAGCTCTGAAGACTAACAAAGGCAATATAAACATCTTTTAAGCAAAACATACTGGTGAAGAGACTGTTTGTTTTGTTACAAAAATCAATGCAATCTGCAGGGGTTGAATCAAATGGATGTGGAATAAGCCCTGTGATTCATCTCTCTTTTGTGAGTGAGGGATGCTAGGATGAAATGGAATACACTCGGAGCTGGAATGGTTGGAATATGCATTGTGAGAAATATCATTTTCTTTTCAGCTTGAAATCTGGCAGTGACACATGTTTTTAATTGCTTTCATTAATATATCAAAATGTTTCTGTCACATAGTGAGAACCACTAATTCATGAAAATGCAGACAAGATGCCACAACCCCTAAACTAACAGAAAACCTTTCACTGAGGTATAATTCTGAAACACCACTGCCATTCGGTGTTCTGCTGGCATGCAGGATTCACTGTCACCATTCACACACATTTCTGAGTGAGCTAGACTTGCAGCTCATATTTTCCGAGGATCTGTGTTGGTCTCTGGGCTCCTTTGCTTTAAGTCAAATACACAGCTGCACAAAAAATATTGGCATTGTCATCAGCAGCATCTCTCTACTCTGAAGCGGAGATGAGTCATGCAGAAATTAAACTGTACTCAAGCAATGCCTATCTTACATGCAGCTATCATCTCCTTACTCACCAGGACTGAAGTAGATAGCCATTTTTATCTATGTATGTTTTCACCATTAATCATTTGATCTTATAATGAGAGAGATGAGCTCTCTACGGCAATGCGTACACTACTCTCAGACACATGGTCTGATTTTTGGGTGGTGCCTGTGGACCCTCACTGCAAGAAAGACATCGAGGCCCTGGAGTGTGTCCAGAGAAGGGCAATTAAGCTGTGAGGGTTCTGGAGCACAAGTCTTATAGGGAGTGCCTGAGGGAGCTGGGTTTGTTCAGTATAGAGGAGAATCAGGGGAGATGTTATTGCTCTCTACAGTGATCTGAAAGGAGGTTGTGGCAAAGTGGGGATTGACCTCTCAGATAACAGCAATGGGATGGGAGGAAATTACTTCAAGTTGCACCAGAGGAAGTCCAGATTGGATATTAGGAGAAGTTCCTTCTCTGAAAGAGCAGTGAGGCACTGGCCCAGGCTGCCCAGGGATAGTGGAGCCACTGTCCATGTAGGTATTCAGGGATGATGTATATGTGGCACTGAGGTACATGGTCTAGAACACTCACATGCATGTGTTGGTGGTTGGACCAGATGATCTTAGTGGCTTTTTCTATCCTTAATGATTTTATGATTCTATGATCCAGGAGCTGGACTTGATGATCCCTTTCCAACAGGAGTTATTCCGTGTTTCTAAGTAACAAATTGAAGAAAGCATAACAGAAAGACCAAAATATTAAATAATTTGCATTATTTAAGGCATTTCAATAGCAGTGATTCATTTTTTTAAACTACTCAAGTTTCCAAAAGGACAGTGAGGCTGAGACAGCAGTCAGCTCGCCACGTGACAGCCCGTCACAGCCCTCCCTCTCTCTCATGCTGTCACCATGTAGCCGCTGAATGAATAGGCAAAAAACAACCTCCTTTCAGCTCGGACACGGGCTGCCAGTCACTTCTGACAACAAGCATTTGGTGCCCATTTTTAGCAGGATTGTAGCAGATCGGGCTCTATCTGGTGGCTCAACGGAGCCTCCCATCTGCGTTCAGCTCAGTGCGCTCGATCTTTACATGTGCCATGGTTCTGAGTCACTGGCTCGCTCTGTTTCAGTGTAGGTGATCTGATTCACAAGTGTGAGGTAATAATATAGCTGGGGAAAATTAAGTTCCTATTTCTATGAAAGCATAAATGTTATTTGAGACAGTGACATTTACAATTCACTGAAAAATATGATTTGTTTTACATGCAGTTATTGAGCTGCCAAGGAGTTTTTTTTTTATTTCTAGCAATTTAAGCTTCTCTAAAGTAGATGATTTAAGACAGGCAGAAGATGCATTTTTCTCACGGATCCATTATGTCTGCCTCTTCCCTTTGCTCCTGGTCTGCAGCAGCAAAGAAGCCACGCTGGTTCAGTATCACTGGATCCACGTACACAGCTCATTTTTCTTTTTAATATGAGGGAGAGAGAAGAAAGCCTTATAAAACACAGAGCCTTAAAAAAAGAAGCAGGCAAGTCCATCATGATGGATAATATTTACACGGTTAAACAAAAAATTCACTTGCAATACCAAAAAGCAGAGCACTTTTCATTTTTATCTGCAGTGTCACTCTTCTAATGATTTCTGTCACAAAATCTAAACAAAACCAATCTGGGCTTGCGTGGCTGCGGAGTTCTGCCAGGTGAATCAGGAAAGTAGGTCAGTGGGTCATTAATGCAAACCTGACAGCAAGAACTCGGCCCGCTGAGAAGGAAGAGCTTTAGCGCATTCTTACATTTGACACACTGTGTGCATATCACTGCCTCGAAATAGGCATTGCAGCTCAAATACTGCAAGCCAAAACACAGATCTGAGAACGTTTCTGATACTGAAATGCCTTCATCCTCTCTTTGTACAGACCTCACAAATCGCATTATGGAGATAGTGGGGTTTTTTTCACAGTAAAAGAGCAACATATATTACAATTTCTGTGTGCCTAAGTACACTGCAAACCATTCCCAGAAACCTGTACGACCTTATTTCTGTTACTGACCAAGGCACTTAAAATGCTTTTCTGCTGCCTCTTAAAAACCCAACTATTTTTGACCTTTCATTTTCCAAGAAGACATGATGGGAACACAACGTTGGGAATTTCCACCTTGAGCTGGGTTGCAACTTCCACCTTATTCATGGTGAGGGTCATATGATGGGGAGGGAAAAGGAAGTGCATTGCTCTGGGCCTGAGCTCCCTATGTCCCACAAGCACAATCCCTTCAGGCACAGCCCCACATCCCTTAGTGGAGTCCCCTCCACTTGTGTCCAGGCCTTCCTATCTGAGAGTCACCAGTGACAAAATTCACCTTCTGGCTTTCTGACTCTTTCTCCTGTTGCTAATTTAGTTTATCTCTCTTGGTATAAATATGCTTGGTTACGTTACTGTTGCAACACTAAGTCAAGAACATATGGGATCTTTACACATTTTCTCCTCTGATTGTGCAACCAAACACTTGTTGGTTTTTTAGCCTTTTTTTTTTTTTTTTTTTTTTAACCTTACTGTGGTTTTTTGTTTCATATTATTTTAGTTTGGTGCCAAGCTTTTCCATCTTTATCTTCTTTCTTTTTTATTTCTTTTTTTTTTTCATGTGTATTGGACTTCCCCTCTTGGAAAACCCCTTCCAGAAATTCAGATTCAGCAGTTAAGAAATCTGTAGCAGCTTGGAATTCCTGTCTGATATGTCAGTTGCAGGAAACGTCCGACAAACACAGTGGTCCAATGGTGAACAGAGTCATTAACAAATCCACAAAGGCAAGGACGGAAATGTAGAGCTAAGATTTCTCATTTCTCTTCCTTACACCAACCTCCTTGGGCTTGTTCAACTTCTTTTTGGCCGGCTTCGTATAATTTATGAGCCATGTGGAAAACCTGAACCCAGAGATGACATCAGTCTATTGGCATGGGCAGCAGCCGCATTAGGTAAGCTGTGGTCATTGCAGCAGTGCAGCAGACCTCTGTACAGCCTAAGAAGGCTGTCTGTCTGTCTGCTCAGGATAATGGATACCGATGTCTTGTCCTGGCCAGGACAGCCTGTGATTCCTTGAAGGGTGAAATAATTCACCTGATAGAGGTAGTAGTTCTGCAGAAGGTGAGCAATGGACAGCAAGACTTGAAGTTATAGAATCAAGTGGTGTTTATCTACAGGTTGAACTGATTTAAATCCAAGTGACATAAGCAGTTGTTTTTAATTATGATTCCAGACATAAGCAGAGAATAGCTAATCCTCATCTGTAGTTTGTTTTGAATTTTTCCTTCTAAAATATGTCCCCACACAAAAGCCCACGCACAATAATTAATATAATTGTATATTCATTTTTGCAAGACGAGGAAGTAAACAAAATCTACTCGGATTTATCAGTGGAGTTACTGTTTACAAACACTGATTCAGACCTTCAATTTTTAAGTTACTTGATTTTGAAACATCAGGCAAAACATCTCTTATTTATTAGATGATGCTTCTTTCTTGTTTATAACTTGAATGGATTAAAATACGTGACATGAGCTTCTTTATTATTTCAATTATTTCAGTGATACTGACTTCAGTGCTCTGCACATGTGGGAGAAAACAAATTTGCCAGAGCACATTAAGCAGCTAAATAGTTTATTAAACGAATATGTAATGTTCCTATCTGCCAGATCAAATTGATTGTTTATGGTCAATAAAAAAATAATATCCTGATTGTCTTAGAACTTGTAGATTTCATCCTTCCACATTATTTTTTCACTCGTAAATCAGGGGATGAAAACATTTTCTTGGTTTTATCTGAGTGCTTGGTTTTCAACTTAAAACATCCATGAGCATCCAGCATTTTGACTTGCCTGGTCTCATTGAGTGAAGACCAAACGCCATATCGCATTTGGGTCACATATGAAATACATCATATAGTTTATGTATATAAGTAACAAAATTTATTTTTAATATATTTTTAATTAAAACATAAAAAACAAGGAGCAACAAAACCATAAAACCAATGAGACATTTGACTTTGTTTTTGTGAAACTAATGCATCAATGTCTGGTTTGATGGCAGCTGTTGCAATTCTTAGTGAGTTCCCAAGGTGTTCGTCAGAGATTTTTGGTGAAATTTTACTCTTCCTGTGATTCATCTCTGAAAACTTTTGTTCACAAATGTGCGTACCACCAAGAAGAGATGACATGAAGGAGGCATGACTGTGAGGTGAGAGATATTTCTCTCTGGTAAAGTAGATCTTTTTAAAGTCTAGTAAAGAAACCCAATCAAATTATTCTTTGAGTTGAAAGTCTGATTGCAATTCTACACCTTCGATTAGAAATTGTGCAGGTAATGTATTTATGTCAACTGAAAATGGATTTGCAAATATACAAAAAAAAAAGATGATTTTTTCAGAAATCTATCAACCTATTCTCAAAGTCCTTTATCACAACAGGAAGCACAGCTGCATACTTTTTGCTGTTCACAGGACTGTGTTCAGCCGACACATCAAAATGCATACAATTATTTGCCATCACTTGAGCTTGCCATAATTCAAGTTTCATTTCACGTGGCGTTATGGTTTGAAACATAGCATAGACAACTTACTTTTCACCTTGCAGACACATGTTCAACTCATTTAAATGAGCCACTTGTGAGACATTTTTAGTCTTCATGTTCTGGCACAAATTTTCTTTTTGCTTCCATAAATGACTTGATTTTATTTCACAAATCGTAAAATCTGCTTAGCATTTTACCCTGACTTAGCCACCTTCCTTCAGAAAAGTAAATGATGTCCCCATAACTAGCAGCCATACTTCTAAGAAACTCCTGGATCTGGCAATGATTTGGTCCATTGGACATTATGAAATTCACAGATTTGATGACAGTTTGCATGACATTGTTCATTGTTAAAGCTTTTGCATATAATTTTTCTTGATGCATGATGCAATGATATTTTGTCATATGTGAGTTGCCAGTGGCAATTGTATCAACTATTAATTTTATAAGTCCCTCTTTTTTATCACTGTCACCTGGGTGCCAGCAGATATGTTGACAAGGTTTAAGAAAACTGCTTTCATGTAATTTTTACTGCTTCATACAAATCAAGAGATTTAGTTGTGTCTTTTAATGGCACCAAAGAAACAATTTCTTCAGTGATACTGTGTTCATTATGAATACCTCTAATGAAAATGGCAAGTTGAGTAGTATCTGTAGCATCAGTGCTTTTATCTTTTGCCACAGCATAAAAACTGAAATCAGCAGCTTTACTCTCCAAATTTCTTTTGATAGATTTTCCTTTTCTTTAGTTCATCTGTCTACAGTCTGATGAGACAAAACTATTTTAAAGCTGTTTTTTTGTTTTGTTTTGTTTTATCACAGAGTCACAGAATGGCCTGGGTTGAAAAGGAGCTCAAAGATTATCCAGTTTCAACCCCCCTGCTATGCGCAGGATCACCAGCCAGCAGACCAGGCTGCCCAGAACCACATCCAGTCTGGCCTTGAATGCCTCCAGGGATGGGGCATCCACAGCCTCCTTGGGCAACCTGTTCCAGTGCTTCACCACCCTCTGTGTGAAAAACTTCCTCCTAATGTCTGACCTAAACCTCCTCTGTCTCAGTTTAAAACCATTCCCTCTTGTCCATCACTATCCACCCTCATAAACAGTCATTCCCCCTCCCGTTTATATGCTTCCTTAAATTACTGGAAGGCCACAGTGAAGTCTTCCAGGAGCCTTCTCTTCTTCAAGCTCAACAATCCCAGTTCCCTCAACCTTTCCTCATAGGAGAGGTGCTCCAGCCCTCTGATCACCTTAGTATCCCTCCTCAGACCTGTTCCAAGAGCTCTGCATCTTTCTTGCACTGGGAGCCCCAGGTCTGGATGCAGGACTCCAAATGGAGCCTCACAAGAGCTTGGTAGAGGGGGACAATCACCTCCCTCTCCCTACTGGCCAGTCCTCTTTTAATGTAGCCCAAGGACATAGTTGGCCTTCAGGGCTGCAAGTGCATACTGCTGGCTCATGTCCAGCTTCTCATCTATGAGAACCACTGCAATGATGGCGCACAGCATGGGGTGGTGCATTGAGACCCGCGCCGGGCCGCATGCAACCCACATGCTGTGAGTTGGCCCTACCTGGTCTAGTCTCTTTCCTGAGCTGCTGGAACACAGTGTAGTGCAGAAAGGACTCCGTCTGTACTTAAAAGTAGAACTTACCTCTGATAAAAAAATGGTTTCTTGCTGTAGCAAGGCCTACTTCCAAGTGCTTAGAGTGTAACTCCCACCACCTGTGGGATGACTTTCTTAAAAAGTTTAGCTGCTTGCATGCATACAAAACAAGCATTGCTTATTAGTTTAAATGTAATTTATTTTATTGTAATCTATGATAATAAATTTAGACCTTCCCATATGTCTCCATGTTTTGCATTTTAGCTTGAAACAACCATTATTTTAAGAGAGAAAAATAAAGATCTAATTTCAACTGTAATGGATCCAGATTTTAATGAAGATTAACCAACCTTCCTCTGATCAGTGGAGCAAGGTGATTATACCAACAAAATGAATTTAGCAGCATTGCTGTTGCTATGTATGTCAACTTATTATATGCAGTAATAACTTGAAAGCATAATTTTATTAATTACCTCCAAGGCAGTTGATGTTTTGTTGATGGAAGGACACACCATGAATGCAGTCTAATTTCTCCTGCAATCATGTGTTTACATCCTCATGGAAATCAAACAAAATTAATCATTTGCTGAGTGCTTTGTCAAACCAAGAGCTGTAAGAGGAATGCCCACCAGTTTACTCTACAAAGTCCATGTATTTATTTGACATCTTCAAATCACAGGAAAACAGGAGCTGGGTGAGCAGTCAAACAGAAATTAAAGCGTTGTTTTAACTCATGGGTCACAAGGCAGAAAGACAGGAATGTAGGAGCAGTTGTCATCTCTACCTTAGGGACCAGATGGAAATTCTCTCTTCCATTGCCATGCACAGACAGATAGGGTTTGTGAGTGGCGAATGGCAAAAGTCCAGGTCATCACACCCTGCAACCAGTTCTCTTTCTGGAGGTGTCCCCTCTACTGCATCCCCAGGGTATTCCCAGGGATATATCCCCATGTGGGGAAAATGATCACATCCCACTGAAGCCAGCAGTGGTTCCCCCCCGTTGTCCGTCAGCTCGGTGCGTGCTGTCCTCAGCAGCCAGCAAGCATAGGTTACACATGGAGAGTTATCTTTGAAAATGAATTCTGAAACAATGCATTTAACATATGAAAGACTGGGAATCCAAAATGAAAGTTTTTACATACTTGGCATTCATTTGTAAGTTGGCAGTGACAGCTTTCATCCTACAGAAAACATTTTTTATCTCATGAAAGTTGAAAATAGCTTTGTGCAGTATTGGTGCCTCTCGCTAAGATGGGGCTTTTCATCCGTGACCTACTTTGCTTTCTGCACAATATACCTAATGAGTAATAATGACTTCGGAAAGGGCAGCACTGGAGAAGAAGGTGAAGTTAATGCCTTAAGATGCTGTCTGTGAAAACATCAAACAGAATATTTTTCAGCAGGTTGAATAAGAGAATCCAGTTAGAGCACACAGTTTAAGAATTAAACAACACTGGGCTGTTGGCCAAAGGCTCATGGGGTGGTGGTGCTATGGCTACACAGGGCACAACTGCTTGACATCCACCTCCCTTTTCCCCAGCAGTGGGGGCTGATGCACTTCTCCAGCTTCTCTTGCCCTCATCCATCCCTGACTCTCCTTCCCTCCACATCCCAGCCCCACACTCCATTTGTCCTGCATTACCCTAGGGGATGTTTAGTATCCTTGCAGCAGTTTTAGACAACAGAAGGAAAATTTTACATTTCTATTAATACTGTTAGCATTCTCCTGGTCTTCCTTGACTGAAGTACTTTTATTTTGCTGGAGTGGAAGAGATACAATTTATTTCTCTTCTAGAGTGACTAAATATGTTCTACCTTCCTAGATTATTTTGTGCTTCAAGGTGAGCTGAGAATACTCTTGACTACAAAACTATTCCTTGTTGAACAGTGTAGAAGAAAAATAATTTTACATACATTATATTTGAAAATTCATGGCAGTCAAAGTCCCTGATGGCTGGAAAAAGGCAATGATTCACCCATTTTCAAGAGAGGTAAAGAGGATGACTCAGGGAACCACTGGTTGATTACTCTCACCTCACTGTTGGGGAAGATCATGGTACAGGCTGGAAGCTGCACTAATGCACATTGAAGAGAGGAATCTGATACAGGACAATCAGTATGGCATTATCAAGCGTAGGTCTGAACTACCTAGTGGGCTTCTATGATGGCATAACTTTGTCTATGGACAAGGGAAGAGCCACTGATGTCATCCATCTGGACTTCAGTAAGGCCTTTGACACAGTCCCCCAAAATATCCTTCTCTCCAGGTTGGAAAGATAAGAATATGATGGATATGAAGCAACTGGTTGAGAGATTGTACCCAGAGACTGATGGTCATTGGCTCAGTGTCCAGATGGAGTCAATGACCTGATAGTGGCCTTTCAGTATCTGAAGGCGGGCTTTAAGAAAGAAGGGGACAGACTCTTTAGCCAGGCTCTGTTGTGATAGGACAAGGAGAAATGGTTTCAAACTAAAAGAGGGGAGGTTTAGACTGGATATAAGAAAAAAGGGGTTTTATTTACGAGAAGTGTAGTGAAGCCCAGAGAAGTGGTGAACGCCCTATTGCTGGAGACATTCAAGGTCAGGCTGGGTGCAGCTCTGAGCAACCTGATCTAGCTGAAGGTTAATTACAGGAGAGTTGGACCAGATAACCACTAAGTTTCTCTTCCAACTCACATGATTCTATGATTCTATAAGAAAAAAAGCAACATGTGAGCTTCTAATTCAATAATATGCAAGCCACAATAATCAGAAACCTGGGAACTGGTTTCCCGAAAAGCATAAAATGTCTCCCTGAGAAGTGAGTAGTAAATCAAAGAGGGCAAGAAGAGAACAGAGAAGGGCTGCATGAGGAAGGAGAACAGTGAGCTTGCTGTTGGAAGGCGAGCAGGAGATGCAGAGGGGAGTTGTTCTTTGCCTCAGTCCCTGTCTTCACAAGGAGCTGCCTGCTTCAGGCTCAGCTACCGGCAAGGATTGATCCAGAGGATTTATGTACGAGTGATCAGTGGGTCCAGGCTTGAACATATATTCAATCTCATGCCAATTAGAGTAAATACATTCCAAGGAAAGTGAGAGCTGTGAAAGCCATGTGAAGCAGAGAATGACAACTGGCTTCCCTCTCATTATGTCTGGCAATATAAAGCTGTATTAAAATACTGATATTTTGCAAGGCCCTTTATAATACCGACGCGATCTGAAGTGGTGTTTGTTTAACATACCCAGTGTTTTAAGTAGGTCAAGTTCAAAGCCTAGTCAATATTTGAAAAATCTCTGCAAGTTAAAAAGGCAATGAGAAAAATTAGCATGTGAGTCAACGGGAGCTTTTCTTCCCAATTGTACTTTGCATAGGGAAAATGAGGACAGTACACAACGAATTGCTATTTGTGTCCCAAATACCCAATTTCTTCTCTGACTTTCCATAGGAGAAAAAAGAATTCTGAAACACTTTTTTTCTGAGCTCTTACTTGATCATTCTCTTCTCTAAATTGGGAAATGGAAACTTTGGTTTCCCATTTTAACTTTGCCAGAAAAATCAGGAGCTAAAAAGTGAGTTTTATTTAACCTGAATCCCAAACGTATGTACATCCTAATTACAGTATATCGCTGTGACTTGGAGATGCTGGATATCAGATATATTTAAAACAAAATAGAGGCTATGAATGACAGAAGGAGACATAAACCAATAAATAAAACTATTTCATTACAAAAAGGCTGAATTGGAAGAATTATCTAAGTGACTGCAGGATAGCAGGGCAAGAAGGGAAGAAAGGAGGACAGCTCTTGCTAGCACAGGCAGTGATATTTAGGCATGGTTTTCCTTACATCCTTCATTAGCCAGTGGACTTCCAGAGAGCAGCTCAGAGCAGGTGCTGTGAATCATTTTTTGACAGAAACTCTGGGTGAGCTCTATTAGTGCTTCAGTTCAGACAAGGAGCACACCATTCTCTAAGCAATTCTATGATTCTGTGATTCTGATTATCCCCACTTACAGCACCGGTTTCCATGTCAGAGCAGCTCTTGGTGTTCTTCTGGGTAAAACCAAGCTGGAGGAGGCACTCTGCGAACACCCGAAGTGCAACAACCCCTACATCTAGAGCACACAAAGAGCATAATTTCCTGGCTCAGGTGAGTTCAAAAGCCAAAGCAAGGTGGGATAAACATCTCCCAGTGCATCTTACAACTGCAGCCCCTCTAGAACCAGCACTGTCCCTGCAGTATGAGGTAGAACACGCTCCAAAGGACACACTGCTGATGGGATGTATCCAGACATGTGACCAGGGGAGGTTCAAGTTGGATGTTCAAAAAAATTTCTTCTCAGGAAGAGTGATGAGACACTGTAACCCAGTGGTAAAGCTGCCCAGGGAGGTGGTGGGGTCACCTGGAGTTGTTCAAGGAGAGAGTAAGTGTGGCACAGAGGGATATAGTTAGTAGGCATGTGGGGAAGGGATGGGGTTGGACAAGATGATCTTAGAAGTCTTTTCCAACCTTAATGATTCTATGATTCTATGATTCTATGACCTGAGATGCACATCAGCTCTGCCATGATCAAGAGGCACTTTGGGAGCCACAGACACTTCACTGTTTTGTCACCATTTAAATTCTAATTTGATGTACAGGCACAGCTGTGGCTTGTCTGTACGACAAGTTGTTGGAAATGAATTTCTGGTATCAGTGTATGGCCTTGGGAATTGGTCTCCTGATCAGAGCCCAGTGTGCTTCCATGATTCGCCCAGGTGCAAAACTGTGCAGCAGGAAGGGTTTCTGAAAAGTATTTTCAGACCAGAAAATGGCAAGAAAGAAAGAAATGAAGCAGTATACTATGTGGAAAGATGCCACCATTACTGTCTGGGTGCTATTCTGCAAAGCTAGAGAAAATCTGGATTCTGTGATGCTAAATGACAAAATTCCCACTGATGTTGATGAGGCCAGAATCTGATTCTTGTCAGTTTGGGATCTGTTAGCCTGGAGCTTTTCATCAGTATTTGATCCAAGTAAACCAGCGGACTGAAAACTGAAACCAGAATGCAGAAAAATTCTGCATTTCTGTGAGCAGCAAGTCAGTCAAATGAATGTAAAAGTCAAACAATGTTAGTTTAGTTAAGATTTTCTTTATTTTATCTTTACAAGAGTGTAACAGGACTTGGATAGGTATTTCTGCGTTTAGTTGTAATGCTAGCTGTGATACCAAGCTCCTACCCAAGTTTAATTCACTAAATGAACAAACCACAAACTGGAACAGCAGTTTTAAGCTAAAGCTATTGGTTATGATCCTAAAATACTTTGGATATAAGACATGTGAAATAGTTTTTTGTCAAGTTAAGTGCTTGAAACTCTAAAAAGAGTGTGATAAAGAGACAAATTATTTTTAATGTGTTTTATATTAACATTGGGGATGTAAGGACTTTGTCAGTGTCACAGCACAAACAATGGATTATAGTAAAAGCAGGGACAAGAGTGGCAGTCTTTATACAAATTTGAGACATTTTTCCCTCTTTCAAAAGAAAAACATGATGTCAGTGCAGTTAAATAATTGCAGTATTTTGAAAAGATTGTTGTAGTCTTTCGTACACAAATACACACAAATTCTGTGAGAGATGTGAATGCTAACAAACTGTCTTAGCCTCATATTAATTCTGAGGCAACATTGATGCGCTCCAGTTTTACACTTCACTAAGGACAAACAATGTGGCAAAATATTAAAAGCTATGCAAACACGGCTTCGGGATTTCATTTACAAGATTCTTTTGAAAACAATATTTTTTCTCACCTAATGCCCTCATGAGAGTATATTTCTCATTACATTTCTGCCAACTGGAGAATTCCAGTCAAGTGAGAAGAAATAATGAGCTACATTGCAACAACCAGCCTCAAGAAGATATGAGTAATGCGAAATACTCCCCACTACCAATGCTGCATAAATATGCACCTTCCAGGGAAATGACAGAAAAGGTAGTGAGGATATTTCCCTGCACACACCTACTCTGACCACACGGCCAACCTTTAAAGACTCCTTTGCAAATACAACTGCCCAGTGCTTGTAAGCCGCTCTCAGATGGTGAGGGTAATGTCATGACTCTTCAGTGCCTACTAGACGAAAAAGAGGGAATGAAGGTAAGGATAACCCTTCAGCATTGTGAGACAATGAAAGTTTGAGTGATCTGCCTCCTCCTCTGGGGACCATGGTGTCTTGTGAGCTAGTCTTGCCTTAGGAGAACCTACAAGCCAGCCCCAAACATTCATTTCAGAGATCATAGAATCATAGAATCTAAAGAGTTGGAAGGGACATCTGAGGGCCACCTAGTCCAACTCCCCTGCAGTGAACAGGGACACCACGGCTAGGCAGGTTGCCCAGGACCTTATCCAGACTCGCCTTGAAAGCCTCCAGGAATGGGGCATCAATTACAGCCCTAGGCAGCATGTTTCAGTGCCTCATTAGAGTGCACACAAAGAATCACCTCTTGCATTATTGTTCCTAGAAGGTAAAACTTCTGTGTTGTAATGTTCCTGAAAGAAGCCTACACATCACCTGGTCTTTCCCATGCCACAGAGAAAAAATATATATACTTGCTTTCAGAGGCACACTCACCATGCCTCAGTCTGAAACATTTCTATGATTGATCTATCCAGGCTGCAAAGCTTTAGGCAATTGCTTAATTAGTCATGAGTTTTACACTCCTCGAGCTATTTGAATTACACATACAGTACGAACAGTGTGCACCTTTCATTGTAAAATTCTTTAATTCTTAGTGTCATTACTAAATATGAATATTTGACCTAGGATGACTTAAACAACCCCTGGGTCTGGACAGACTTTCACATTTAGCCCAGTCTAATCTGCAGGCTCAAATGTATTATCTTAGGTAGTCTGGTTTAAGTAATACAATTAACAGACCATTCACAGGATAAGAATTTGACTTGACTTGACTGGATGGTTGCACTCAGAGAGCTGTGGCCAGCAGCTCAGTGTCAAAGTGGAGACTTGTGACAAGTGGTGTTCCTCAGGGATCAGTGCTGGGACTGGTGCTATTTAGCATCTTCATAAGTGACATGGTCAGTGGGATCAAGAACACTCTTGGCAAATTTGCAGATGGCACCAAACTGAGTGGTGCAGTTGACATGCCAGAGGGAAGGGATGCCATCCAGAAGGATTTGGACAGGCTTGAGAGATGGGCCCACGCCAACATCATGATGTTCAGCAAGGCCAAGTCCAAGGTCCTGCACTTCTGCTGGGGCAATCCCAAGCACAAATACAGGTTAGGTTGAGAGTGGCTTGAGAGCAGTCCTGAGGAGAAGGATTTGGGGGTGTCAGCTGATGAAATACTTAACATGAGCCAGCAGTGTGAACTTGCAGCCCAGAAGGCCAAGCATATCCTGGGTTGCTTCTAGAGAAGTGTGACCAGCAGACTGAGGAAGGGACTCTGCCCCTCTACTCTGCTCTCATGAGACCCCACTGGAGTATTGCATCCAATTCTGGGGCTCCCAACACGAGAAGAACATGGAACTGTTGGAGTGGATCCAGAGGAGGGACACAAAGGTGATCAGAGGACTGGAGCACCTCCCTTATGGGGAGAGGCTGAGAGAGTTGGGGCTCTTCAACCTGGAGAAGAGAAGGCTCCGAGGAGACCTTCATGTGGCTGTCCAGTACCTCAAAGGGGACTACAGGAAAGCTGGAGAGGAACTTTTTATATGAGCAAGCAATGACAGGACAAGGGGAAATGGTTTAAACTGGAAGGGGGTAAATTTAGATGAGATATTAGGAAGAAATTCTTTAATGTGAGGGTGGTGAGACACTGGAACAGGTTGCCCAGTGAGATTGTGGATGTCCCCTCCCTGAAAGCATTCAAGGCCAGGCTGGATGGGTCTGTGAGCAACCTGGTCTATAAGGAGGTGTCTGCCTATAGCAGGGGGATTGGAACCAAGTGATCCCAATGGTCCCTTCCAAACCAAGCCGTTCTATGATTCAGTAATTCTATGTCTCAAGAAACCAGCTGGATTACAACCCTGCTTGAGTTTTTCAGCAGTTTGGAGGACTTACAAAATAGGGAGTCTGAAAGGCACATCTAAGCATTATTGGTGGGACTCAGATCTGCAAAAGCAGGACAATTTTACTTGCTGCTGTAGGATTTTCATTGCAAAACTCAGATATAGGGAGAGAGGACACTGAAATGGAATTAAATATTCACATAAAAACGCAAATCAGGATTTTTTTCACTTAGCACATGGAGTTTTTTCACAATTCTTCTTGCAGCCAGTTTGACAGACAGCGTATCAGTGCAGAACTAACGCTGCCAGAGCCAACTGCATGTTCTGCAGCATAGAACAAAGTAAGACATAATTGTGAGAAAGTTTGCCTCAAGGCTGTGTTTCTAATAGACTTTAAGACCATAAGATAAAAACAAAAATCTGTGAAAGAAGCATTAAAGAGATGCATTCACGGGAGGAAAAAAAATTAAACTGTGGGCAACATTTCCAGTGTAAGCAAGAGAGAAAACAAAATGCACTGCATTGAATCAAGTTTTTGGTGATCCTTACCTTTAGCCATTAGTCTCTTACCTCTAGTACCGCTCTGTGAGTTCATTTTCTAAGGCCACCCCCTTCGTCTCCTCACTGCAGAGTGGAGCAAATAACTTCTTGATTTGCTCTTCTCACCTTCCCTTCATGTCCATTGGAGAGCAGGCTTCAGCACTTTGGTTGCTTGCAGGAAACTAGTTTATGGTGATGACATTACGCTTTTCAGGATACAGAATGAGGTCCCTGGCCCAAGGAGATTCCAGGCTGCAGAAACACAATGTAGGCAATCGCTGGAGAGAGGAGAAACACCTCGTGAATATGTGCAGAGGGAATGGAGGAAGTGGAAGTCTCCCCATGGCCCAAATAATAGGGCTGTGTATTGGTAGGACAGATGATTTATTTCTCTTCTCTTCTTTCCCTCATATGCACAGAAAAATGCTCATTTAATGATTGCAAGCGTACACAAGCATAGTCTTTCTTTCAGGACCAGATAGAAAGGAGACACTGATTATGAGGATGCTATTGCTATACCTTCAGCTATCCCAAAGGGAATAGTGAAAGCTGCTGGCAAAATAAACTGCTTTTTTTTTGCATCAGAGTTCCCATATATTAAAAATGTCCCACTGTGCAAATTCCTCTTTGAAAGGAAAGCAAGAAGGACTGAGGTTGGAATTAGCTCTGGTAAACTGTAAAGAACTGAGGCTTTCTAGAATTCAAGGGCTGAGGCGGATGGCAGAGCTGGAAGTATTACATTAAAATTAAAAAAAAAAAAAAAAAAAAAGCAGAGAAACCCACTTTCAATCTAGCACATTTCAATTACTGACATTATTTAATATTGAGCCATAATTTATTTAAGCTTCTTACTTTGACAAGTTACTGTACACCAAAGGATTCTGATTCTGTTCTCATGCAATAACTTTGTTTTCATTGGTATGCGATATGAAGAGCTTTCCATGCTCCCTTATCACGAGGAAATCCACTGGAAAACAATTATTTTTCAGACATAACCCCCCACAGGAGAAGTGAGATCAGACTCTGTGTACATATTTTGAGGATGTAGTTAACAAGCAGAATTAATTGCATTAGTCTTGTAAAGACTTCATCTTTCCCAACCTTGAGTTCACACTCTAATGATGTTTTATGAAGTCTTCTGATCTTGAATAGCACGGTAGTTTAAAAAAATCCTCCCATTATCACTCTGGCTGTCAAAAAATAACTAGATGCTCAAGACACTTTCACTAGGGAGAAGAAATTGAGGAACTGATGATAGAAATAAATTGTCTGTATGGGTATCATTTTGCCTTCTCAATTAGGTCCCTGTAAGAAAAGATTCTGGGAGTTCTGTGCTCATACAAATTCAGACAGTGTTATGCTTCCTCAGAAAACAGAACTGAATATCAAGGGTCAGGATAAACTGCATGGGTTCAAGGCACAAGCTGGATTATGAGATGTGCTTATCTGTGGATGGATTCCCAGCCATGAGGGTTTTCCCTGCAGCAGTGGGCTTGTGCTGAGCACCAGGCTGACATCAGATGGTGGGATCCCCACTCTGCATGAGCTTCTGCTTTGCCCTTTCCCTCATTCTCCTTACAAGCTGCCAGCAAAACCACCATGCTCTACAGAAATAACTGGCAAGGAAGATCCACAGTGATTGCTCCCAGATTTCTGTCTGTGAGAAAGATGTTTCTTATTATCGTACAAAAATATAGTCTTTTCCAATTCCATGTCTCAGAAAGTAAAGTGCTTCCAGTTCCTTTCCTTTGTGGCCATTTTTGGAGGTTACTCATCCAAGTGGTGTTCCCCAGGGCTCAGTATTGCAGCCAGTTTTGTTTAACATCTTTATCAATTACACTAATGAGGGGATGGAGTGCACCCTCAGTAGGTTTAAAGGCAACACTAAGTTGGGTGGGAGTGTTGATATGCCTGAGAGTAGGAAGGCTTTGCGGGGGAGTCTGGATCAGCTGGATCAGAGAGCTGCATCCAGCTCTGTAGCACTCAACAAAGCTAATGCTCAGCACTGTGCTTGTCCCATAACCATCCCATGGAGATGGGATGAGAGTGGCTAGTATGTTGCCTAGCTAAAAAGAACTAGAGTGAGCTGGTGGACAGCTGATTGAACATGAGCCAGCAGTGTGCCTAGGTAGCCAAGAAGACTTCTATACATGCCATGTTCATCAGTCAAGATGTTTGATATGTTATTTAACAATAGGTTACAATCTAATGGCATGAGTTCCTGCAGATTGCAGAAAAGCAGAAGTTTGGACATGAAGCCTACGGTCTGTATCACATCAATCTAGGAGAGAGGTGAAAATGGAGTAAAAGTAGAGCACCCAGTAAAAGATGACAGAATCAAACAGTGATTCATATTTAATGTGGTGGAATTACAGGATGTTGCCAGTGAATCACACACTGTCATAAATTGATGATTTACTTAACAGAAAACTGAGGATGAGAATGACTAAAATGTAAGAAATTTGTATTGGAGGAACTGATATTTGCAAGTTTATAAAGAAATAGGTTAGGTGAATCAAGGACAATCATGATTGGATGTCAATAAATTTGGACAACAGTTGAAGTTGAAACAACTGGGGATGGAAAATAATGCTTGCAAAGAGACATGTGACTGTTTCTCCAAAGAGCTGCAAGAAATTGTGGGGGACGTTCAACAGCAGATAAGATTCACCTACCTCTGGGTGGGATCTCTATGGAGAGCATCAGTATGCACTTGTGTCTGGAGGCTCAGGTCAAGCTGTTGTATCTTGGTTAAGGAGAAGAAGCCCTTGGTCAAGACATGGATTGACTGACTTCAGCCCCTCATTTATAAAGAGAGACTGGAAGGCTCAAGTGACTGCAAAAGCCTTCTTAAAACTTAATCTAACACTGTTGGTGAGTTTGGTGAGGAGCTGGTCTCTGAGAACTTGGCAGGAAGATTGATATCCCTTGTCACTGTTATTATATGATGGGTAATAGAATCACAGAATCATTAAAGATGGAAAAGATCAGTAAGATCACCTAATCCAACCATCAACCCATCCCCACTATTCCCACCCACCATGCCCCTCAGTGCCACATCTACCCTTTAATTGAAAACCTTCAGGGATGGAGATTCTACTGGGCAGCCTATGGTGTTGCAAAAAGCAGCTTCAGGGGGCATAAATATAAAGATAGGAAGGGGAAGAACACAAGCTGTCTGGTGTGTCTGTAGGCATGCAGAGGGACATATACAGCAGCTCCCCAAGCCTGGAGCACGTTAGATCATTGGACCTTCCAGCTCCAATAGCCATATTTTCACAGGGCTGGGGTCTCCCCGGGGGCCACAATGGAGCTCAGTGCAGGTCCTGGCAGCCCATCCTCTCCTGCTGCCCCTGCCAGACCTGAGCAGCTCCAGCCTTGGCACCAGACACATCCCCAGGAACAGGGCTGGGAATGGCCAAGGCAGGGGCAGGACATGGGCTCATGAGTGAGCCCAGCTGGGCAAAAGCCATGGCTGTTGCCTAACCCTGCTGCAGCCTCAATGGGGCAGAGATTGGCAACCCTGAGCAGATGTGGAGGCCTGTGCTTGGAGGAGGCCTGTAGGGCTGAAATGGGGTGCTGGAAGTCCCTCTGGAAATGGGAGGGACAGCCAGGCCCTGTGGTGCACTCAGGGCCTGGCACAGTGTGAGCGGTCCAAGAGATCTCTTCAGTGGAACTGGTTTCCTTTTCTTCTTTTTGCGTAACGTACTGCTGTACAGAGAGAAAACAGTCAGGCTTAGTAAAAGCCAAGTTTTTATTTACTCTTTGTCTGACATGGAATCAGATGAGTTGAACAAAACCTGGAGGGTCATGCAAGGTTTCAGGTCCTTCTTCTCAAGACTGCCGTTACTGGCACTGCCATCACAGTCATACTAGCACAAATCGGAGGCCTATTTGTACTTCTAAACCATTAAAATCTTTACCAAAGTATTCATTTCTTGTGGGTTTTCCAATAAGATGGAATACCAAGGACAAGTCAAACAGCAAAGCACGATCTATTTTATTTTTCCCAACTTTCTATTACTAAAAGAGCATGAGAAACACTTGAGGGCAGTTTGTGGAGTGCATCTACCATCCAATATGACAAGTAGGTTAATTGGAATGAAAGAAAATGTGACCCTTGACTACAATTGCCCCTTAAGGGTATCGAGTTTAATGTTGTTATTGTGTTCTGCAACACTGTGAGACAAAACACAGTGATGGGCTCTTCTCTGCATAGGAGCAGTTCTTAACAAATAGAGCTGCACCGAGTGACTTGGATTAAATTTGACTAAGTCTTGCCTGAAGAAATCTTTCCCTAGAAAATCCTGTAGCACTCACAAATATTTTAGGAGTGACAATGCTGGGTGTCCAGCTCAGTGGAAAAGCACAAGTGCCGTAAGGGAGCAATACAATATGCATCTTCTAGGCATAAGTATGTGTGGATCACCTGCCATTTCTGTTACTGGCTCTGTGTGCAAAGGAATCTACCTTGTGACTCTGTATGAATGTTGAGGGAGAGAATAGCTTGATTTTTTTCAGAGGGAGAAAGTACTGCAAGAAAATATGTGCAAATTAATGTTATAGAATAGTGATTTTTAGTCTAATCCACTTGAATGTTCTACTCTGTTGAATACAGACAGTCTCTATGGAAATTCAGACAATAAGAGTTGGGGCTACATGTATTCAAATTTGAGTTGACCTCATTACAGCTCAGAGTTAAAGGCTGTTACTAATATGGTCAGAGCTTATTCGCATAAATTGGCCCTTTATTTTTTGTGGGAGTGCTCCAGTGGAACTGGGTGTTGAAGAAATAAGCAAGTTGCATTCACAGAGCAGGAGGTTCCTTTTTGCCTAAATGAGAAGTGCATGAAAATGCCAGCAAAGCATGGGGCAGGTTCTGCTCCCTTGGCTGATGTCCCTACAAGCTTACGTCTCCTTCCCTTCCTTCTTGCTCCCACACTGCAGCAACCTGAGGAGGCCTGCACTGACCTGATGCTTGGTGTAGGAGGAAGAAGATAGTGACTGATGGGATCCCACTTGGGTTGACCCCAGACCTGAGCAGCTCCCTCTTGGTCTTGTCATTGAGGCCTATTCTTAACAGTGTACTGAAGACCACTGGGAGCCAGGTTTCAGCTCTGGCAGGAGTCTCTGACTAGAAATTGCTTTCTGAGGCAAAGTGTCTTTGTGAGGGCACAACTGTGGGTAGAAAGGCCTCAACCAGGGTTTTAATTTCCTGGGGAAAAAAAATCCAAACAAGGTGGGTGTAATGATATGAATGGCAGTGTTACCAAAAGAGAGAGACAAGATCACGGTCTGTAGAGCTCCTGAGATCGACTGTGCTGTGTAGACACAGGTGTGGCCAGATCTGGAACTGCTAGTGGAACTTTTATCCAGGTAAATGCCATTTTTAATTGGGGCATGTGAATATTAATAGAATATATGAATAAAGAAATAAGGTCCAAAGAGCAAGCAATGGGCAAAACTGTAAAGTAAGTCTGTAAATAGAAACCTATCTACTTTATCTATGATTTTCTGTATTGTGCCTACTCTAATAATCCTTGACTGACACTGTGGAAAAAAAAAGATGGCTCACATCTGTATAGGAGGTGCCAGGGAAAAAGGTAAAAAATGTTCCCTTTGAAATGAACATACCTGTAAATACCTGAGAGCTGAATTCAAGGAAAGGGAAATATTGTTCTTGTTCCTTTTCCTCATCACAAAACAGGATTTTCCCAAAACACGTTTTTGTCCATTTGCATATTACTGTATTATTCACCTAATACAGAATCTGTTCAGCCATACAGGTGCCACTGGGTTCAGGCGTGGGTTGGGAACAGGATGTGTTCTTCACCTTAAATGAACAACAAGCAATAAAAGTGTAAGTGTTCCCTAGAACAAAATCTGTTCTCTAGCAACAGAGAAAGGTTTCAAAATCTTCAGAAGGTGAATTATTAAATGAGCTCAAAACATTTCTCAAACTGTGCTAGAAGTTGACCTGTGACCTGATGAATAGTGATTTGAATATTTTGAATTATCTGAACATTTTTCATATCTTTCTTGGGTTTCTTTGGGATTCATAGACCACTTTGCTGAAGGCTGCATTGCAAGGGAATGTTAGCAAAAGCACAAGAGCCACTTAGGCACTCGTCACCTGTTGAAATAGTACAAAAGATGCCTGTCTTACCTCAGTGTGGGCTTCTCTTTGACACCTCCACAGAGGACAATGTGACAGCACAGTCTGATATGATATTCTTGTTGTTAATGTTGGTTGGTGCTTCTGTTCTGCTATAGATGTTTGTTACTCCTTTACTTCCCTGGCCACTGGGTACCCCTGAAGAACAGCATGTCAGCTCTGCTGCTGTAGCTTTGCTCTATCACTCTTTAAGACCATTCTGCTGGATGATCCCTTTCGCTTTTATGAAAACCAAACCAAAACTCCTCCGTAATAGGATAGAACTTTTAAATCTGAGGTTTAGTGGCACAAACTGAGGAGTAATTAAACCAGAAGAACTAATTTGGCAGCAATATTGGGCAGTTAATGGAGTATAATGGCTGAGCTCATGTCACCGGTGCTCTGCTCAGTTTGCCTGTCTGGGATCCTACACATTGCGGATACTGCAAGTGAAATAATTCTTGAGCTGGTTTCTGCTTATGCTTAGCATTGGTATGACAGTACACCTCTTTGAGCTTTCCTACCTCGCTGTTCCAAAAAGCAATTTTTAGTTTGACATTTGCAGTTAAAGATTGAATGGAATAATGGAGCAAAATCTTGTGACTTTTGCTGGCACATGAAGAAAGCAGAAAAAAGAGAAACGGTATTGTTCTTAGATCTGAAACTAATAGCTTTGTACAGATAAAGAAATGTTTGGAAATACATTAGCACTGCGATATTCCAGCTGGGACATGGAAATAACTTGTCTTGTTGGTGCTCATTTTCAGACAACAGAAATGAAATCATGTCTCCAGCGCGAAAAGGTCAGCCAACAAGATTTTGCTAAATTCATCAAGCCGTGCTCCCTACTGAGCAGATACCACTGGTGTGCACTAAAGTAACAGAGGGGCTGATGATGTGGCCAGAATAGAAGCTGAAAAAGATGCACTGATCTTTTCATTTCCTGCATACTGAGAAATAGGATTCCCTAGCTGAAACTTAACATAAATCTTTCTTTCCTCCCACATCTTTTATCTGGCAAAAAAACATTTAATGACTTCAGAGAGAAAGCACTGTTCCAGCCAGCATCACCTGGCAGTAACAAGGCACAAGAAAGTTCAGTACTTTTACTGAGCAGTAAAAGTCCAACCTGCCTTTTCTCGTGAAACAGAGAATAAAGAAACCACCCAGTACAAACTCATGTAAGGATATCTTTATGCATTTTGAAACTGGTTCAAAGCTACAACCGGTATTGTCACAGCATCCACAGATTAGATGACATTTACAACAGTTTTTAATTAAATTTACTTAATTTAGATATTTATCAGCCAGAATCCATTGGCATACTTTCTTCCAGCTTTTTTAAAGGTTAAATGAGCAATATGTGTAATGAGATCTTTGAGAATACAAATTGTGTCATTCTCAAATTATCCCCAAAGCCAGTGCTGTGCTGGAGGATTTGTGGAGCCCTGGCAGAGGGGAATCTTCCTCCTGGTAACTCTGCTCACTCTGCTGACACCAGAGTGCAGTGTCTGACCTTTACACTGCCTCTCCTGCCCAGGTTGGAGCGTGGGATGTGATCGTAGCACTGCTCCTTGGTTTATTGTACATCACGGGTGAGCTCTCTGCATCTACTGTACCATTCAGCATGGCACTACTGCACTTCTTAAGAAGTATGTGGTGAAGCATGTCAAAGGAAGAACATTACTGCAAGCCAGCACAAAGCAGAATGAAACACAGTACTCTGAAAAGGGCAATTACAGTGAAGCTACATATGAGAGCTGCAGATGGACACAATATGTAGTTGAATGACTAACAAGGAAACACAGTAGATGGCCTCCTAACAGCACATGGACCATATGGTATCAAAAAACTGGGGGAATCATTCTTGTCAATGTGGCAGTTTTATAAACGCCAAGGTAAAAAAACACATAAGCTCTTTTGAAAATCCCACTGAGTATCTCATCTCAAGCTGACAGATTTTTTCAGAGCTAGCCTTATGGGTTCAGACATTATAGCATTGAATACAGTGAGAGAAGGATAGGACAGAACAGAAGACTCCCAGTAAAACTCCACACAAGGTGGTAGAATTCCACTAAATTCAGCATCATTGTGTTCACTAAATCCAGCACCAGCACTGTTCAGATTTTGGTCAAGTTATTTGCAAACTAGGCTTTACTTCTTCACGCAATTTAGTGATAATAATTTACTTCTCATAATATAATGTTGTTACATGCATATGTTACATGCAAGAGACACAGATTCTTTCTACCTGACTGTGTATAGCAGTTGTGCAGGAGTGGCCTTCTCCATAAATAACTTGATTGAACGTACCATCCTCTGAAAACAAATGCTCAGATAATCTGTGTTATCAGATACAGGGGATGACTAGAGTGACTGTGGAAGAATTAATGGTAAAGAATGATGGGGAAAAGGGGCTCAGAAGTGAATTTGCTTTTACATTACCCACCCATGAATCAGCATTATTGTTGAAGCATAGGCTGCCAAGTGCTTTAAAGAGCACTTGCAGGCGTTATGGATAAAATATTGTTGAAATATCCTTGTTTTTGTCCCTGCTGTAATGAGCGCTAAGCAGCTTTACTTTCACTCTGTCTGCAGAAAGTCATTGGAAGCATTCATCCATTCCTTGCAACAGGGGTTGGTATGGTTAAACAAGCAACACGTTGAAAACTTACTTCTGCATTTCTTTTGCTAGGATTATTCAGAACTCATAACAGATGAGTTGTCCTCCAGCACATGACACCAAAAGGGAGGCCTGATTTACATGCCCCTGCTTAAGCGTACAGGCAAATTACTTTGGCTCCCATATGTATGCCTGCTACAATCCTTAGGTGTTATTGTCTGATAGCAGAGTTCTAGTGTTCTATCGGTAGCTTCTTATTGAAAGCTGTGGCTTGAAGCTATGAACCAGATCCCTGTGATGGGTTCAGCTGTGCTACCCAGCATTAAAGTCTTTTCTCAGCTTCTCACTTGCCCTTATCAGTGTCAAAACCACCACTTCGAAGTCTGAGGTCCTGAGCTCACCATCCGTGCCTTATTTGATCCTGATTATCTTAAACAGTCTGACAAGACACTGGGAAATGGAAACATGACATTTATTATTCTGCAGAATGAAGGATTTTATGTTCTAGCATATTTTTGGCAAAACACAGGAAAAGACTCACATTTAGGGATATAGCAGACAGCTCTTAAGCAATATGCTAACTTATTTCTTTCTGTCCAAACCGTAAGCTATATGACAGCTGCCTTTCTAATGAGAAAAATGCAGTAATCATTACTTGTGTGTAGTGGTTGGCAACAGTTGATTGAGTTTCTGGTGAGCGTAACTCTCTGGTCTGTTCTTCTTGTGGTAGTTTACATACAGTTTCTTAAGTTTGCATTGTTAATCATACCCATATTTAGAACTTTCATTAGTTGGGACTCAATACGAGCAGAAAAAAACCAAAAACAAAAACAAAAAAAGACCAGAGAAAAGATATGGCCATAAAATTCTGCAGTGGTGAGAAAAAAATGTATCCCAGATTTCACTCTATGGGACTGTGCATCTTGATTTCCAACTGGAATTGATTTCAACAGTCAGAAATGTTGTAAAAATAATTGGCACTGCAGAGAAACTTACTTATAAGCCGATTTTTATGCGCTGATTTTTACTTAAATTACAGTAAGTGCTTTCTTTCTCTGATTAAAAAGGAGCTAGGTTAGGTTAGGTGTTCCTTCATTTAAGTTAAGTGATCTGAATTCATTTGTCAGATAGAAGGGGATGTTGGTGCAACCTTTTGTCAGAGGAAGGTCAGTAAGTAAAGTCAGGTTTTGCTGAATTGTTTGATTTGTTCTTCTAAGAATATACAGCATTTATATAGAAAAAAATGTGTATTCTTCTCCCCGATCTCCCAAGTACCCCTCAGGGCCTCTCCACATTGCCATAGGAATGCCAGGAAGCCCCATACTGTCTGGGGCCTTTGCCATTGCTGTTCCAGATAGCATAGCAGCATTGAGTTTGAATGAGCCAACATCTATGGATTTCCATTATGATGGTAAATAAACTGCTGACAGCATGGCACACCCAGGTTTGGTTGGCCAGGTTTGATATGGCCTAGGTATATTGGATGATCCTTTCAGAAAACCACCTGTGCTCTTTTTTTTTCCCTTATCTTTCTAGAAACATATAATAGTCTCCTTGCAATCGAACTGGCTCTCTTGTCAAGAGCTGTGACCTTCAACAGGTAAATGAAACATGGATGGCTTAAGAAAGGGTTGCAAAGATCTCTGCTGCAGCCTCTCAGTCTTTATGCAGCCACCTGGGTCTGTGAACTTCTGCAGTATTTCATATTAATAATCAATAAAGTATACAGTGGGATTTTTTCTTCTTTTTACAGAAACAAAACAACTTTGAAGGGAATAAAAAAAGTTGCTGTGAAAAGAAGGGAATAGACATGAAGAGGAAAGAACAATATCGCAAAAAACATAGTGTTTTCCTCATCTGTATCTTAAAAGCATCATGGATTAATTGTAGTTAGAATGTAGATGATGTAAGACATTGACCTAATTCTGCCCTCATCTTTATTCCAGCATTGCCTTTTACTTTCTCTGTGAAGGAAGAAATGCAAAATTTCAACCAATTTCCTAAAATAAAATAAAATAAAAAATTAAATTAAAAAAAAAAAAAAAAAAAGGAGTTCTCCAATTTCTGCATTATTTTGAGGGTGAAATGCTGCCCAGAATTAACTCAGTCATTTGGGCACTACAAGGTCACTCCTAGACATATTTCACAAGAAAAGATGAATTTATAGTTGATCTAAATTAGTGCAGCTTCAGTGAAGTCAATTGAATTACTCTTGCTCAGCTCAGGTCTTGTAGTCAGATTGCCTCTGGAATATGAAGTATATCTTGTCTACTATCAGTAGTGAAACTAATTTAATCTTTCTAGGTGATAAAGAAGAGGGGCCAAGCCGTTCTCTCTAGAAGTAAGAAAAATGAACATGCATTTGGAGGCACACTGAGGAATATTAAAGTGACAAAATCCTGCAGAGAACATCGTGTCACTGATATAAGGAAAAACTGCATTTATGTGGATATCCCAGGAATACATAATGGGTGCTGGAGGTGGGGTGAGGTAGAGGGCAGAACATCTGGCTCTGTGCTCTGTTAACAGGCAGGAGGTGCAACAGGGGCCACTGACTGCTCCTCTGGGTAGGTACACCCCCAGGAGGGGATGGGGGTGGTCAGCTCACCACTGGCACCTGAAAGGAGGTTGTGGCGAGGAGTGGGTCAGCCTCTTCTCCCACGTAACAGTGATAGGAGGAGAGAGAATGGCTTTAAGTTGTGCCAGGGGAGGTTCAGGTTGGATATTAGGAACAATTTCTTCTCAGAAAGAGTCATGAGGCAGTGGCACAGGCTGCCCTGAAAGTGGTGGAGTCACCATCCCCAGAGGTGTTCAGGGATGTAGATGTGGCACTGAGGGACATGGCCAGTGGGCATGGTGGGATGAGCTGACAGTTGGACTGGGTGAGCTGAGAGGTCTTTCCCAACCTCAATGATCATATGATTCTATGATCACATAAAATATGCTAGTGAAGAGCAGGACAAAACTTTGCCTTTTTCTGACCCAGGAAAGTATTTTTAAAAGGATGTGCTCTCAGACATCTTTGTTCATGCAGATAGCTTAGTTTTCAACCACTCTTCTCATAGCTCAGGGTGCAGAGTAGACTTGCAAAAACTCACAGCTTAAGTGAGGTGTCCAAAAATTAGCCACTTCATATTGTATATGTTACTGGAGTACAGTATCGAAGTACTCAGAGATAAAAGCAGTCATTATCCATCAACAAATTTAATGTCAAAGGGGGACCAAAATGTTGCATACATATGTATACACAAATCCACAAACACACGGATGGTGCATGGCTGAGATGTCCCAGTGCTGGGTGTATTTTGCTATTCTAATAGCCAAATGATCATTCTGAGGCATGTGAGTATGTTTTCCCCAGTATTTTCCTGATCAACTCAGTTTTGGTGAGTGCTGGGCTTTAGTGAAATATCAGAGTTAAATATCAACTTCTCTTTGGAAATGCTGTGCGATAGTAACATGGAAGGAAAATATTTTCCCTTGCATTAAATATAGCTATTTTTTAGAGATTATGAATAACTTCAGATATAATTTTTTTTTTTTTAACCTGAAAAGTGTTTGCCTCAGTTCAGAAAAGGCTTTAAGACTACCATAGTATACTGCATTTACAAGGAAAGGGCACACAAAACATAAAAGCAAAAGTAAATGCTAGAAATTATTTCATAACATCCAACTCATCTGAAGGAAAAACAGAATGGGCCAAGGTGGTGCCCTGTTTTGTCACCAAGTAAAATCTTGCTGTTGTGAATGAGATCCAAATGCCTGTGCTCTTGTGATACATTGCCACTTAACAAAGGAAGGGGTTTTGTGAAATGCTGCTCCCAAGGAAATCAATCTGAAAAGGAATTTAATGCAAATACCAAAGCTGTTTCAGAATGCTTTGGGCCAGAGGTATTTATCTCTTGTGGAGCCACTGTAGGATGGTGACAGTGTTGACAAATCTCAGATTTTGAGATGCAAGCACTATTAAATACATAACATCTGTACATTTAAGTATGCAGACTACCATTACCATCCATTTGTGTCTTCAAGGTGGAAGCATTTTCCCAATAAGTATCAAATACCTCTTTAAAATTCAGTTCAGAGGGAAAAGAGGACTTTTATGCTGTTATTATGGATATTCTGCCATCACAATGACATCTATCTCAACTATTCTCTGTCTCCCAGCAAGATAATAAGGTTTCTAGCTGCCAGCCTAGGATAGGAGTAAGCTGGTGGCAATGGGGACTGCTTGGGTCATCCCTGGGGTCAGTGGCGTGTGACAGCTGCAAAAGGAAATTTTGCCCCAGGGTAAAAGAAAAATATAAAATTCTCAGTTCATTTATTTATCAACTTCTCTGGTTCCTGCCTTCATATTTCTGTTTCATGCCGTTTCCATGCAACATAGCATTCAAAAAGCCAGAAAGATTTTGCTATCAAAATGCCAGCCCTTCTTTCTGCAGAGTCACTGGGTGAAGGTCTTTTTATTCAGCTAGCGGTGACTGACTACGTTTTTTCACACAGACAGAGATCCTTCAAAAGAATAACACTGCTTGTCGTACAGTGATTTATTTTTTAAAAATTCTCTTCAGATTTATCTCTATTTCTGAATCATATTACTTGGCTTAACCACTCTGCATGTGCAGAATGTCACCTTGCACTGCTTTGCTAAAAAAATACGGGTGAAAAATCAAACCTACCCTCTGCTGAGAGTGTCCAAGTCTATCCTTCTTGGTAATGGGGAGAAGGTCTCCATGAAAGGAAGCTGCATCACATACTAGCAGTGCTACCCCTGCTAGACTTACGAGGTCCATTTAATCTCCAGTTGATGTGAACACCTCAAAGCACGTAATGTATAATGGGATAGCAAAAAATTGCTTCAGAGCTAGAAGTCTAAAGCATTCCACAGAAAAATAAAAAAAAAAACCTGACACAAAAATAGGTTTAATCTCCCAAGAGACAAAAATAATACAAATCACACCTCAGCAGGTATTAAATGTCTCTGCAGGTTAAAACCTGTGTGGGCTTCTGAGAGCACCCAGTGCTGACTGCTCCTCCTGAGGATGGCTCTGGGATTGGAGAGGTTTTTCTCTTTTTCTGAAAAAAAAAAAAGCAATTAGTATCTGATGCTAAATCATGCAGTCATCTATCTGATGATTGGTAAAAAGCTTTCTATACCTGTATACAAACAGGTATAACCTCATTGCTACCAAACACTATCACAGTATCTCCACAGGTACTCTCCGTTAACCACATCTCATGTAACTTGGCAAGCAGGGGAGTAGAAACTGGGACTTACCTTTTAGCCTGCTCCAGCATGCAACTACCCTGTGTTGCAATTAGCCTTTCTCTTTAACTCTTTCCAGACTGGGGCAAAAGGCAAGCCATTGCACTGTTGCGCACAGTGGATGGTTTTGGGATATAGCATGTCACAGAGATGAAATTTCTGGGAAATCATAGAATCATAAAGGCTGGGAAAGACCTCTGAGATTATCTAGTCCACCATCAGTCCATTGCCACCATGCTCACTGACCACATTCCTCAGTGCCACATCCACACGGTTCTCAAACACCTCCAGGGATGGTAACTGCACCACTTCCCTGGACCACTGCATCACCGCTCTTTCTGAGAAGAAATGTTTCCTAATATCCAACCTGACCCTCCCTTGGCACAACATAAAAGCCATTTCCTCTCATCTTATCAGTGTTACCTGGGAGAAGAATCTGACCCCAGCTTGCCACAACCTCCTTTCAGGTCATTGCAGAGAGCAATAATGTCTCCCCTGAGCCTTCTTTTCTGCAGGCTGAACAATCCCAGTTCCTTCAGCCACTCCCCATCAGACTTGTGCTCCAGAGCCCTCACAGTCTTGTTGCCCTTCTTAGATGTGCTCTAGGGCCTTGATGTCCTTCTCGTAATGAGGGGCCCAAAACTGAACGTGGTACTCAAGGTGTGGCCTCACCAGATCTAAGTACAGAGGGATGATCGCTCCCCTCGTCCTGCTGACTGCACTGTTTAAATCATGATTTTTAATACAACAGAGCTGAGATTCCTGGCTCCCCTGGTTCAGCCACAGAAGAGAGGACTGCTGACATTGCTCACGCACTGCTGAGACCCCACTCAGTGCACTCAGGACCATGCTCCTTGCTCGCTCTCCCAAGCAGGCCACCTATCTCTGAGACTATAATCTTAACTCAATGCCTGGTGCAGCTGAATCAAACAGCAATCATGTTTACCCACTGCGTCTCCACAGGTTGGTTGCCACAGACCTTGATTCCTAATGCAACGAGGCATTACTAATTAGGCTGACTTTCTCCTCTTCAGCTTATTAACAATATGCTCCATCCACTGAGCTGAAGTGAGAGAAGCACAATTAAGGTGGGGAGGGGGACATCTCCAAATCACTTTTTGAAACCTTCAGTGACAAAAGAAATAAAAATGGATGTAATAAAATACAGGTAATGAAAAATTGTAAGTGAAAATACTTTGAAAGTTTTTCATTTCTTGTGGATTTGAACACTCTTTAGCAAGCCAAGAGCATAATATCTTCCATTTTTCCAAACTTCTATGCATTTGGCTTGCGTCACTGCGTATCCAGGAGTGGGCTAATTAAAATTGTTTTGTTGCTAATGGCAGTGCATCTTCTTTCACTAAAGAGTTCAAACTTCAGCCATCTTCTTGATCTGCTCTGAGTTTTTTAATCTGTAAATTAGAAAAAAAAGCATATGCCCTTTTAATGACTATAAGAATTTGAGCTCATTAATGCAGAAAAAAAAAAAAAAAAAAAAAAAAAAGAAGAAGAAGGAAAAGTAGGCTTTCTATTATAGCTGTTCTTTAATTATGGAACAGCATGTGCGAGAAGGCTCTTTACTCATAACTGTGTCCTCAATTCTGTTACACATTTTAGTGGAGAATGCATGTAATAGAAAAACAGCAATAGAGTGTGGAAATTGTCCAGAGCCCTGCTCTCCTAGGGAAACGATGCCAATGGTACTTTTGTGCTGCTGCTCCTCAGCAGCCTCTTTGCACTTTCCTCCAGGTTACATGCACAGCATGACTCACTGCCTGATGGTTTCATTGAAATAGAAAAATATAGGCACAGTAATGATTGCATTCAATCATAAACTACAATCAATACAGTGGAGTTTAAATGTTCTGTGCCCTAGCAGGCCACTATGGGGTCCCCCCACTCCCCCTTCCCTATCTGATTCCCTGAAGAAATGATTTTTCATTTCTAAAGGGTAACAGTTGTTCCAAGCGATCTAGCAGATGTAGCCGAGTCTCTCTGAATGAAATATGTAGGTCAGAGCAGGAGGCATTCATTGTTTTCTTTGACGTACCTTCATGTCAGCCCTTCATTGGATGGAAAAGCCACTTCACAGTGCTCACGGAGTGCCCTGTGGGAGTCTGATGGGAGGACCTCACAGTTACCCCCCCCACAGAGTTCATATGGGGGCAGCTGCAGGCAGGGATATTTTTGTGCCATAACGAGACTCTGTGACCTTTTATTTATGTGCACTGGGACATAAATCTCAAAACAAGTTCTCAAGTGTGCACAATTATCTCAACAATACATTTTTGTGTGTGTGTGCATCTCAACACCACGGCAGAGTTTGGCAAACTTGCGGTCTCCGATGAAGGACTGCTCCCAGGAGAGCTGGGCGAGACTGAAAGCAGGATGAGGAGAGTGGGGAAAGTGGCCATGTCAGGATGCGGGGAACTTCTCCAGGAAAAACAATAAACATGACTTTTGGCCTTTAGAGACATCTCATGTGCCACTGCTGATCACAATTCCCTGGGGCAAATATCCTCTTTTCAACGCCAGCAAAAAATCTGGCTCAGTATTAAGTATGTACTCGCTCTTTCGCAGTATCCTCAGAGGAGAAAGAGTCCAAAGGATTCTCATCTCCTCCACAGTTGTGATGCTTTGACAAAACCCACCGCTGCAGTGTTTCCTTCCCAACACAGGTCAGGAAAAATCCCCCATGACGTACCAGATCTCACCCTAGCAGACCCCAATTCCACCTTTCTTCACAACCACCTGCACAAGGAGCTAATAAAGAAAGGGTTTTCCCTTTTCCTGTTAGCAGTGGCAAATGCCTAAAGATGAAAAATAACTCCCAGAAGGCTGGTATAAAATGAAATCGTGCCAACAAAACCTAAATAAAGGTTGCAGCTCCAACATGTCTTCTGTTACGCTCAGGATGTGCAGTAAATGACAGCTGAATAAATCAAACCCCCGGAGTTCCATCATAATGATCAGGTTAAAAGTGTTATTATCTCATTTCAGCTAAAAGTTCTGATTCATATTTTTTTTTTTGCAAAAACCTCAGAGATCTTGGATTGTATGTCAGTCATATTAGAGCTGGAAAAGGACTAGCATAACTTTCTGAAAAACAGACTTTTCTTTGGTCATAAATCAGCGCTCCTAGTTTCATTCGGCTGCCTGTCTCCCTTTCTTCCTCTTTCCCCCCCCTCCCGTTTCCTCCTCCCACTCGTTAGTCTGTTCAGCACCTTCGGTGAGTCACACAGAGCTGGCTGACAAGCGAAGTCAAGTTCGACTTCACATCAAGTTCCTGCAGAGCCCTTCTGCTGCACGGTGTGTTGAGCATCATTCTGGCTCCCTCCTCCCAACCCAGCTCAGATGGACCTGCACTCCTGAGGATGAGCATTTGGGACCAAGAGTCCCCTGCACACCTGGAGACCCAAACTGTATGCATTGATGTGAGTCAATTAGCAGAAGATTGCAGGTGAGAGAAGCTGTGATAGGTCTTGAATTATGTCAGGTTAATTTAAGCCTGAGGGATTGAAAGAATAGTCACGGTGTTGGTTAACTCTGCCTCCTGTCTCTACCCCTAGCTGAATTATATTCCCTTAAAACTTCCAAAGTGGATCTTGCCTTATCACATGGAGAGTCAGTGCAGGACACGATAGTTGGGACCCTAACAGCTTACTGTGCAACACTCCCTGAAGCAAGGACTTGGTGCTGTGTTCTACAACCCCATTTCAGCAGTCTGTAAGCACGTGCCTGGCCTTAAACAAACAGTGATCCTTGAGAAACCCGAAACACTGTACCAAGGTATGAGGCTTATGGCAGTTATAGTACTTGTACAGAACTGTCCTGAACCAGATTTTAGTACATGATTCCATACGTTTCTGGCTTACATTTCACAATTCTTAGCAATTGTTGAGAGGCACTGCCCAATCCCTTGCTGCTGCAGCTCCCAGTGCCAAACTCCATCCCCATGCCATGGATTTGCCAACTGGATGCCCTTGGGCATCCAAGTGCCTAGCCTGACCCAAAGCAGCTCCTAGGCCAACCAAGAGGTGCCTGGTGAGATCCAGGGGCTTTTTGGGCAGATGCCCAAATGGTATTGAGATCCCAATGCAGATAGTAATGAGGCAGCTTGATCTCACGATTAGTGCTCAAGCCTTAAACAAATCTTACTCAGTTCTTGCAGTTGCAGAAAGGGCAGTAAGTCCTCATTTCACTTTTAGCAATGATGTAATTTTACAACTCCTATAGAGGCAGCTATTAACAAGGCTTAGAGAACTATTATAAATGCTTCCTTTTCCAAAGCCTGGGAAAAGTCTGATTTGTTACCAGGAAAAGGATCTTTTAAGTCTGGGATTGATTACTGCTTGCTATTTTATGTACGTGTAAGTATTAGGTCAGTTCTGAAAGATGCATAACTTACTGAAACCAAACTGTTGAGTTAATAAGAATGATATTTTCAAACTCTTATGGTTCCATTTTAAGTTCCCATGCTATTAATGCCAGTTGAATAACTTACTGAAACTGAAATGAACCACGTTCAAGGCTAAATTATGCTAAAATAGGTCAAGCAGCAGTGAAGGCAGTTATTTTGACTAAACTAGGGTTAACAAGATGCATGTAACAAATGCCTCAGGAGAACAATCACATGTGCTTGCTGCACATGATACCACAGCAGGATACTCATAGCTTCAGGTTCGAGCTAAATGGCATCATGGTGTGCTCTTTCGGGCAAGAAAATAGTTTTACAATTGTTTGAATATGATCCCCTCATTTTATGTGATGTAACCTGACAGTTTAAAGGGTCCCATAAGCACGTTTTCACTGAAGCCTATGCAACTTCTAAATACTCAACTAGGCTGTTTTTAACATAAAGCAGAGGGAGAGCAAAGAAGTAATTAACGAAAGAGCTGATACCTTCTGAGACTCCCGGCATGACAGCATGCCCAGCTGTCTTTCCACTTGCTTCTGAATAAAGGAAGAAGTCAGGAGGCAGAAATTAGCCTGAGGTGTTAAAATCGAATATCCTTGGACTTCATGATAAACAGAGATGAAATACACGTCTAGT